>NC_022028.1:32289708-32327932 GCF_000317375.1 Microtus ochrogaster | reverse complement strand
GAGAGAGAGAGAGAGAGAGAGAGAGAGAGAGAGAGAGAGAGAGAGAGATGTGGGGGTGATGTGGGGGGGGCTGGTGTGTGTGTGTGCATGAGTGAGAGAATGGTATGTGGGGGTGTGTATATATGAGTATGTGGGGGTGTGTATATGAGTATGTGGGGGTGTATATATGAGTATGTGGGGGGCAAGAAAAGGTGGTGTGGGGGTGGGTCTATCACAATGGGGACAGAGTCTGATATCAATAATTGAGTCACACATGGGCAAACAATTGAACCGCATAGTCTAATTCAATGTGGTTGCTCCTAAGATTATGGGCCTTTTATCTTTTCTTCAGATTGTTCTTTTACAAGTTACCTTCTTTTAGATATTAGGGAAACTTAAAGGAACAAATACTTGAATTCACAGACATTGCATTTTTAAGTTTTCTAAATTGTTTCTTATTAATTTGTATGTGGGGATGTTTTGCCTAGTCTATGTATGTCTATGTATGCATGCCTGGTGTTCTTGGAGACCAGTTACAAATTGTAAGTCAACCTGTGGGTACTGGGAATTGAACCCCAGTCCCCTGGAAGAACACCAAACCACTGAACCACCTCTCCATCCCCCAAAGGCATTTTTTTAATGAGTGCTGGAGAGGTTTCCCAAGTCACCTGTGATCCCTTTGCACCTAAGAAAGCACAGAAGAGAAACATGGCATCAGTTTGGAAGATAGCGGAATGGCCGTCTTGCCTGCAGTGCAGGTGATGTGGTCTGAGCATGAATTGCAGGAAGCAGCTTCCGAGAGAAGCATGGAGTCTCAGGTTTTGAGGGACGTGGCTGTTGGATCTAGGCAGTTGGATCTAGGTGATAACACACCCTAGCCTCGAGCTGTCCCTTCTGGTTGGATGCTCTGTGCCTAGGCATCAGCAATATGCTACGTTGACACATAGATGTTTTTTCCTGGTGTGAAAGTTGAAACTCTTAGCTTCTTGGCAAACGGAGGCTCCGCACAGTGCCAGTCTTTTATAACCTGCCAACTAGAAATGGGCTTCATCTATTTTAATGATCGGAGGCAGGAGTCAAAACAAGAATAATATTTTATGACATGTGAAAATGATATGAAATTCAAATTTTAGTGCCCATAAAGAAGTTTTATCAGGGCACAGCCACGCTCATTTGTTATGCATTAGCTGTGGCTGTGTTCATGGGAAAAGAAATCACAGAATATTGCTACAATCTTGAACTGAGGATGCTTTTCTAATCAAGATGTAAAAGTCGGAGGCCATAAAGCGATTGACAAATTTGGTCTCATAAAACGTCAAACCTTCTAAACAAAGTTAACATCATAAAACACTTGAGAGGCATCAGGAGGGAGGTTCAGGGCAGAGTGAGCCTCAACACCCAGAAACGCTGCTTCCAGCCACGTGTCCTGCGCTCTTGGCCAACATTTCTTCTCTCTCATTTTTTGTCAACAGAAAGATTAGGAGGAAGGTATATCACAGACCAGGGGTCTGAGCATCTCCCGTGGAGGGTGAGGCGTTCCCTGAGGTGCCAGGGACAGCACTATGCACAGACACTCGGCAACCTCCAGGGATGCCCACAGGAGCAGCACACTGATTGGAGACAGCAAAACAGTGTCCATGCCATCAACACAGAGACTGAAATGGATTAAGTTGCTTCCTGCTTCTCTTGTCTTGGTCTACCTAGTCCTGTCTCTGTTTAAATACCAACAGCCCTGGGATCTTCAGTAAACTGGGAGACCCATCACCTTAGCGTGAGATGTAGCTGCTGGTTCCTACATCTATGGGTGTTTCCCTTTTCACAGGTTCCTGAGAATCCCGGGAAGGCTGTAAGAAAGTCCTTTGCTAGGAAATAGGCAAACTCACAAGTGTGTGGAGTTTTTCTGTGAAATTTCAGACAGACAAAAACGTCTCCAGAAATTAAAGACGACAGAGCGAGGAATGGGGTTCAGTTGGTAGAATGTGTACCAACATGAATCCTTGGATTTGAGCCCCAGTCTAGACTAAACCTGGCTTGTTGGCATATGTTTATAATCTCAGTAGGAACATTGGAGGAGGTGGAGGCCAGAGGATCAGAAGTTGAAGGTCATCCTTGGCTGCATAGAAAGTTTGAAGCTAGCCTGGGTTATGTAAGACAGTGTCTCAAATTATTTTTAAAAGGTAGAGATTTGCTATAATGAAAACCTTTTGAACATCAACAGGAGTGATGGCAGAGCAGAGACAATGGAGGGATTCACAAACTGCAGCTAACAGAGGGATAGCTAGCATCCAAAATACAGAAGGGAGCCATAGCAGAAACTCAACCCAACCTTAAAATAGCCAAAAGCTGGTTCTCAAAACAAAACAAGCCAACAGGGGACTGGGGAGACAGCTCAGTGATTAACAGCACTGACTGCTCTTGCAGAGAACCTGGGCTCAAGTCCCAGTGCTCAGTTGGTGGTACCTCCAGTGCCAGGGACTCCGGTGTCCCCTTCTGGCCCCCACAGGCACCAGACACACAGACATGCAAGCAAAACACTCATACACATAAAATAAAGTTAAAAAAAGAAAAAGTTTGAATAAGACAAATGAGGGATGGTTGGACAGGAAGAGATGCATCTCCCGTTTAGTAGGGAAACAGAAGCAGAGATAACAAGGAACCAATACCTTATGCTTGCTAGAATGGCTCTTAGCGATAGACAAAAGTGGTGAGCATGCAGCAAAACGGAACTCATACCCCATTGGTGCAAATGTCAATGAGTATAGCCATTTCAGAACACACTATGGAGGCTCCTCAAAAAACTAAAGACTAAAAACAGAACTGCTAGACAATCCAGCAACCCCACTTCTGGTACCTGTCCAACAGAACTGGAGAGAGCATGTTGGAAAGATGTCTATGCTCTCTTGTTCATTGCAGCATAACGAACAAGACACAGAAACCACCTAGACACACGTCAACATGGGAGTAGATAAGGAAGGTGTGTCTACGCAATGGAGAGCTACTCTACCTAAAAGAGGGAATCCAGTCTTTCTAGAACTGGAAATCATTACGCAGGGTGGAAAAAAATCAGAAAAACTCAGACTCTATGATCTCTAATGTGGAACCTAAGGAAGAAAAGTCAGTTTCTTAGAAACGGGGAGTAGAAAGGCTGAGAGGAGGGGGGACTGAGAAAAAGGAGATCTTCAACAAAGGCTGGTTCTTGATGAAGGACTAAGTTTTAGTAATCTCTGTACTGATGATCACGGCAAAGGACGATTATGGTTTGGACTGAAAATGTTCCGTGAGGACTGGGAAGATGCCTCGGTGGGTAAGAATGCACACCTGTTGCCTGGTGGGCAGAGCCAGGATCTGAGGTCAAATTGGTAGCATCTGTGCAGAAAGCTGGGCATGGCTGCTCATGCACCTCTACCCCCAAGGCTGTGAGAATACAGAGACAGAACAGCCGGGGCTTCCTGACCGCCAGCCGAGCTCCACGGTCAGTGAGAGACCCTGTCTCCGGGAACAAGGTGACGCATGATGACTGGAGATACAGCTGTCCTCCTCTGGCCTCCCTGAAAACATACGGGTGCATTCACACGCGCACGCATTACCCCCGTGGGTTCATGTTTTGAGTCAGTTTTCTGGCTGATAATACTCTGTGGGGAAGCTGAGGAGCCCTCAGAGAGAGGGCCAGTGCGTGTCGGAAGTAACTGTCCAGGACCAGGCCTCTGATACACCCAGCCTGGCTATCTGTTTCCCAATATTACCTAGTGAACCAGCCTCCACTTCAAGCTCCTTCCACCCACCGTTCCTTCCCCAGCCTTACTGCCACCCCCCCCTTAATAAGCAGAGATCTCTGAAACCTTGAGCCAACATCATCCTCCCCCCTTAATTTTTTCTAGCAAGTGTCTTGTCGTGGCTGTGAACAAGGAGACGCGATCTCAACACTTTGAATGAATAGACTTTTAACCTTCTCAGGACAAACGAAAGGAAGGCTGGGAGGAGGCAGTGGCTACGGCAATCGGCTGTGGAACCTTTCCACAATGAATCAAAGCACTGGGCTTTCTCCACAGATATCCACTATTGTTTTTGTCGATTTAAAAATTCTAAAAAGATTGACGTTTAAGCAGCCTTTGTGGGGGAGGTGGGTTGAGAGGGGATCTCAGGTGTCTCACTATGTAGCCAGGCTAGCCTGGAACTCAAGTCTGTCCTGTCAGCCTCCCCAGGAGCCTCGATTGGATGGGGAGTCGGCAGCCCCTTCCCAGTCAGAGGCTGTCTAAGCAAAAATTTGCTGAAGTCTTTTGATGCCGATTTTGCTAGACAAGGGAGAGCAGGGTTGGGCTGTTAGATGTTTGCTAAACCTTGGGTAGTATTGACAACATCTGTGTTGATTCAGACGGCAGGCATTAACCCTTTGCTGCCTCATCAGGGGAAACTAGGCTGGCTTACTGCAGTGACTGGCTTCTGCCTTCACACACCTACCTCTGGCTAACGACGAGGTTGAGGGACCCAGGACTTGATCCCAGGACATTCTCACTGTGAGCTGCAGGTTCTTTTGCCTTTGCCCAGGGATGTTAAGCCTACCGGGAACAATGGCTTGACCATTATCTCCTGGTTGGCCACTTTTAGTACATAAGGAAGCCATTTCCCTCCCCCCAAAGAGGTGTAGGTCGTGTATGTATGTCCCAGCTGTTCTGAGTGTCTCTGGAAAGCTCGTGTTGTCCCAGGCTAAGCAGACTTGGCGTTTTCACCTGGGAGCCTACTGCGGGGTATTTGCATAAACTAAACCATCGGAGGAGGTCTGTGCCGTGTGCTTTAAAGGGCATTTTCAGGCCCAGGTGCAGCTCAGTGGTGGACCACGCGCTTGGCAAACAAGGCCTGAGATAAAATTCCCAGCACCACATTAAGCACAGGTTTTTCACCCACTGTGTGAGCTGCCAAGCCTGGGCTGGAGCTCGGCTCTGGCCTCTTCTGAGCGGGTGAAGGGGAAACTGGCCTTCTGTGCAACTGAGGCAAGGTAGGCCTGTGTGTCCACTCCAGTTCCCAAATCGGCCTCTGTGTCTGGTTCTGGGACGGCGCTTGGGACCCTGGTGGGCAGCGGCGGTGCCTGAGGCTACTGACTGGAGCATGGCAGGGCCCCCTGCCAGTCAGAGGTCTGCGGGTGGGCCGAGAGAGTTATTTGGAGCTTTTGGGATTCTGAGGAGTTGTTTGACCCCGGGCAGAATCTCCAAACATCAGGTTCCGGTTCCTTTTCCTTCCCGAGAGCGTCTCAGAGCCCGTGAGGTCCCTCTCGCCATGCCCTCGCTTCCACGCTGCTCACTACCTCCCCTTAAGCCCCAGGCTCCCAGCAAACCCATAAAGGTCTCTGCGAAGACTCCCAGGCAGCTGAGTGGAACTTGAGTTTCAGTTAAATCATAATTGATCAGGAGATATAGGTCCCAAATGCACCACAGGCTCCGAGTAGGAATTTGTTGTCAGCTTGGATTTCTGACGTTACTACACCTGATTTGCTCAGTCTGGTAACCTGGCCTACCTTGTGAAGGACAGACGTGACCTGCTGAGCTGCCCATGACCCAACACCCTCCCCCACCCTCACCCCAGAGGAGGTACCCCGGTACTCACCATATCGGCACCGGTACTGACAGACTCCATTCTTCCCTCCCAGCAGCTCCATGAAAGAATCGACATAGCTGTTGACCGACTCGAAGCTGCCCCGCAGGTGCCGCAGGCCCCAGTCCGAAAAAGACTCGTCTTCCTTGAGGCTGGGGTCGTTCTCTGCGAGGCTGCCCACCAGGCCAAACCACAGGAGGAAGAAGCCGCAGGGCAGCTTCATCCTGCACACAGGTAGAACGCTGCTCTTGTCCCCCCCCCACCCCAGCCAGGGTCCCAGGAAGCCTGGGGAAACACACACAGCCCGGTGCCTGGCCTTATCGGAACAGTCAGTCTGTGTTCCCCAGAGGTGGACTTTAAACACAGCCATGGAGGCCGGGAGCAGATCCGAGCGATTAGAGAGGACAAAGGTGAGTTCGTGGGAGGGCTTGTATGAGGTTGGCTTAAGAGGGGACTTCCAGTGGACCCCGAAGAGCTGAAAGGGAATGGCTGCACTCTGGGAATGGGGGAAGGGAGCCTGGGGATTCTGCTGTACACTTGGGCTCCTCAGGCTTCTGGACTGCAGAGCTTGTCCAAAGATAACAGCCACACCCCTGAGCCACTTCCTCCTCTACACCCGTCCAGAGGACGCCCAGGAGGGTGTGTGCAAGGCTCCAGCGGCCTGACTTGGGGTCACCTTCACCGACGGACAGGTAGCCAGAGCCCAAACTCTTTAAGTGTGCCTCGGTGAGGTTCAGATTTTGAGCCCAGTTTCTGCCTGGGTCCCTCCTTGTCTCTAACAGATCCTTCCATCTGGTAAAGGTCTGGATATCCTCCCAGGGATGAGTCCGGTTCCGAATCTGCAGTGCTGTGTCCTAAGATTCTGAGGCCTACAGGAGGCCCCAGGACTGTTAGGGAACAACCCGCTCTGGTGGTGGAGAGTTTTTCCTTTGAGGCAGATAAAAGTCCTGGCCACTATCAGAAAGCCTGTTTGAGATTCCAAGCGTTGAGACTGCTCACGTCAGCCCGGGGTTTGGGCATCACTTTCTGGGTAGTTTGCTCTTGGTCGTATGAATAAATACCTATAAAGTCACTAGTCTGGAAAACGACACCGTTATGTACCAAGTAATCCTTCGGCTGCTTTCTCAGATGCCATGAAAGCCCTGTAGAAAATATTAAACCTAAGAACATCCTCATTTTAGGTAAGAAATGTGTTCATCTAAAGACTTAACGTCCAGGAAGAGTAGTAGTTAAAATGCGTTTCTCGTGTGCACGATTGTTGTGTGAACTTAAAGAGAAAACAGTAATAATGCCACCCAGTGTTTATAAAACACGTACACATTCCAAACCAATCAGTCTCTTGTCTGTCTCGACCTCTCTCCCCTCCTGTCTCTCGTCTGACTTTCTGTTTCTCTGTGTCTCTCTGTCTCTGTCCCCTCCCTTCCTCCAGCCCTCCAGATATTCATGCCTATTCTAGGCTAGGTTGATAACGCTTCCATTTGAGTCATAAGAAATCACGCAGGGGTTAAATGACTTCATCGTGCTGGGCTGGAGGCCAGCCAAGGCCAGTGACATAACTGAAGAGATCATAACAAAACCGTGGAACTCTTTTTGTTTTCCCACAAAAGTAGGGAAATCTGGGGCAGACTCAGTGGTAGGCCACAAGATGTGTGTGTGTGCGCACGTGTGCAATGCCCTAAGTTCCCCCTCTAGCTACCCAAAACAGAAAAAGGGTCATTTAAGATACAATAAATGCAAAGTGTTTGGAAAAGATTTTATAATTTTATTTTTAGTTGTGTGTGTTAGTGTGATGGTGGTGGTGTGGGCGTGTACACGTGAGCATAGGAGCCTGTGGCGCACAGAGGATGTCCTGGAGCTGGAGGGTGTGAGTCACGTGATACAGGTGTCAGGATCTGAACTCAGGTCGCTGTAAAAAGCAATATGGGCTATTAATTGCTAAAGCCTGGTGTTTTTTTCCCTTAAAAAATAAAGTCTGCTTATTTTTTTGTAAGTGCAATGATAATAGTGATACATGAAGAACATGTATATAAAACATAATGTTTTAATAATGTATATTATGCTGGTCATGAGAACTTTACTGAAAATTCATTTGCATCAACAAAGCTTAGACTTCAGTTCCAATGTAACTGAAATGCCAACTTCTCTAAATAGACACAAGTGATACTGTATAAATTTTTTAGTTTCAAGTAGGATTTTTTTTGTGCTTATGCTATTGTTAGTGGCATTGTTGATAGAATATTTCCCTTGTGGTTGTTTTGTTTTGTTTTTGGTGCTTTGAGATACAGTTTCTCTGTGTAACAGCCCTAGCTATCCTGGATCTAGCTCTTGTAGACCAGGCTGGCCTCGAATTCACAGAGATCCGCCTGCCTCTGCTTCCCGAGTGCTGGGATTAAAGGCGTGCACCACCACCACCCAGCAGATTTTTTAAGCTAAATTTTGAGGGGGTGCATATTATTTGAAGTATTTTTGAGGGTATAGTGCATGAATGGTGTTAAGGATATTAATGTATTGTCATGTGACAGGCACCAGGACCATCTCCAAAGCTTTTTTATCCTAAACTGAAATTCTCCACCTGCATTTTCCTCTCCCCTCTACCTCTGTCTTTTTAATGAACTTGAATAATCTTGGTGCTTCAGAGAAACAGAATCCTGTAATGTGGTCTTGGGTGTTGGCTTCTTTCTCTTACCGAGGTGGTTTTTAGCCCGTCTGTACAGTGTCTGCCTTACAGTGGATGAAGCCTCTGTGAGCGCTAGAGTAGATTCTTGACCTCCCAGTTCTTTGACGCGTTTGTCTGGAGTTGAATTTTCTGGGTGTGTTATTGGCCGTTTGAAGATCTGTTACCCAGGCCTTTAACTGTGGCTCTACTGACCCAGTGAGATTAGAGGGTCCCCATTCCTCCACAACTTTCTAAAAAAAAATGTATTACTTGGCAGTTTTCTATTTTATGTAGTACATTAGGGTCACACTTATCCCCTTCCTCCTTACACCAACCTTCCATCCTTCCACCAAGTGACCATCCTCCTTTCTTGTCTTTCTGGCATTGTCCTGGTTTTAGTGCTCTCGGTGTTACTGCATTTGGGTTGACTTGGCTGGTGCTATTTTGCCAATGTATTCTTTCAGTTTAAGTATTTGCAAAGTTTGTGTAAGACTTTCATGAGACAGAGCTGAGTGTATAGTTCAGAAAACTCAGTCCAGGGGCTTGGTACCTGGGATAAAGTTTGTTATTTTCTGAGGGAGGCTATTAACTGGGAAAGCATCCACAGCTTTCACTATCCCGCTAGCCAACGAACAACAGCGGCTTCTTTAATTTCAATAACTGTTGGATAATCACCCAAGAGATCATATGATGTCTTCGCAGATTTCGCTTCATACAATTTGGAGCGGTAGTAGAGAATGCTGGGCAAGGATAACAGGAACTATTAGATTGACTTTGAAAAGAAAAAGTTGATGCAGGTAAAGCAGCAGAGAAGGGATGTTTGGGATCCTGTTAGGATCTGCCGCTGACAGAAATGGGTAAAGCTAGGGAAGGCTATGGTTAAGCAAAGGGAGACGAGGTGTGTGGCCTGGAGGAAAAAAACACGCCTTATAGTAAACAACTGTCTTAATACACAAACAGACACAAAGCCATCATGAGACATACACGTTAAGAGTTGGCGTTATGTAATAGGAAAGGAAAACAATACTTGCAGCGTGAATGGCTGCACAGCTGTGCGATTTGGAAGGCAATCTTCTCAGCTCTCTGTGGCTCCAGCAGACTCCAGGTGGTTCTGTGGGGGAGGAGAGGTCTGCATTTTTATATGTATGTGTATCTCATTTCCTTAATGCCCCTCTATCTGTTTGTTCTGGCCTTTATTGAAAGAGGAGTATTGAATTTTGAAGCTATGATTATAGGACTATTTGTCTCTTCAAGTCTGTCAATATTTATTTTTTTTTTCCATGCTGGGATGTTAGGCAATTGTGCTTATATTTATTTCATCTTATTGAAATGGCTGTTTTATCAGATACGATGGTGTTTTTCACTTGTAATTGATTTTTACCTTTTCACTATCCTTACATGAGGCAAAATAGAAAGCCATTATAACAGACAGAGAACATTATGTTCCATTCATCTCTGCATCGAATATTTTTCTCAGTCTTTTCATTTTCAAACCATTTTTGTCTTTAGACATAATACTCCCTCTGCCTTTTGAGGCAGGCTTCACTATGTAGCCCTGGCTGACCTGAAACTTGCTATATAAACCAGGCTAACCTCAAGCTCACAGAGATACCTCTGCCTCCTGAGTGCTGGTACCACAGGCGTGTGACACTACACCCAGTACTTTTTAGTTTTAATTCTGTGTATGGGTGCGGATATGTTCTGTGGAGACTGGAAGAAAACACTGGATCTCCTGGAGCTGGAGTTGCAGGCAGCTGGGAGCCATCATTCATTGTGGATGCTGGGGACCAAACTTGGGTCCTCTGCAGGAGCAGCAAGTTCTCTGAACCCCCAAGTCGGCTCTCCAGTCTGATAAAAGACAGCAAGTATTTGGATCAAGCTGGCTTGAATCCATTTTTCCATTCTTCGCTTTTCGATTGGAGACCTTAACCCACTCACACTGACTGATGAGGATTTTCTCGGGCTGTTTCACTATTGTTGCGCATGTCACTGCTTTTGCCCTTCATCTCCCCCCCGCCCCCCGTCACTTCCTTCTTTGTGCTTAGTTGATATTTCTGCAGTGACACATTTTCATTCCCTTGTCATCGTGCATACCAGCAGTTCTCAGCCTTTGGGGGTCGCATATCATATACCCTGTATATCAAATATTTACCTGATGATTCAGAACAGCAAAATTACAGTTATGGAGTAGCAACAAAATAGTTTTATGGCTGGGGGTCACCACAACATGAGGAGCTGTATTAAAAGGTTGCTGCTTTGGGAAGGTCAAGAACTACTGATATACACACTTATTTGTGAGATTTGTGTTTAGCTTTTAAGTATTTTATTTGCGGTTACCAGGAGGTTACATACAATATACTCACGCCACACTGGAGAGGTGGCTCAGCAGCCAAGAGTGCTTACTGCTCTTGCAGAGGACCAACGTTAGATCCCGGTACTCACACTGGGCTCCCAACCCTCTGTAACTCCAGTTTCCGGGAATCGGATACCTTCTTCTGGATCCTGCAGGCACATGTGCTCAGGTACACATTGACATACAGGGGCACACATACACACACACGCAAAAGTACTCAAGTTATAACCCAGCTCTGTCTCCATTTAACAATGTCACAAATTGCATCTTTATCTGGTTTATGCCCAGAAACAAATTTATAATGATTTTCAGGCATTTGTCTTCAAGGTTGTTTTTTTTAAAAAAAGTTACAAATCAAAATTAGAATATTTTCTATGTGTCTTCGCTTCCCATCCCTCTGAGTGCCTGTCTAGAGTTCAGCTTATGGCGTGCCTGCGAAGTTCCCTGTGGGTCAGGTCAAGGGGGAATGTGCTCCTTCAGTTTTTATTTTTCTAGGGAAGCTTCGTTTCCCTCAGTTTTGAAGGCTACTTTTGCCAGTCATAGAATTCTCTGCTATAGAATCTTTCTTCTTTCCACATGTGAGACACACCGCTCCTGTCCTCTGCTGCAGTCCTTTGCTGAGACATGGGATAATCTTATGGAGGCTGAGCCCTACTGGGCTGTTCCTGCACAACCCTGATGCCAACTGCTTGGCACTGGGAACTCCTCCTGTGTCCACGGATCTGGTCTCATCACCAATGCTTGGAGACATGCCCCACTGCCATCCGACTTCACTTATAAAACATAAAATTCAAAGGTAATAGCTTTAAGAACATGAGGATAGCTGGGTGGTAGAGGCGCATGCCTTTAATCCCAGAAAGCAGAGGCAGAGGCAGGAGGTCTCTGTGTGTTCAAGGTGAGGCTGGTCTACAGAGTAAGTTCCAGGACTGTCAGAGATACACAGAGAAACCCTGTCTCAAAAGCAAGCAAACAAACAAAAGACAAGAAGAAAAACAGTTAGTGGTCCATCTTAATTAACGTACAGGGCACACACAACAGGCAGGGGACAAAAGTTCTTGCATGCAGGACAGCCTGGTTAGAAATGGACAGTGATGATGAGCTTTATACAGTACAGACATTCTCTGCTTGCTGGCGCCAAGAAATCAGCTTGTTATTTTTTTTTTTAGAACAGGATTTATGTGTGCTTATGACCAGTGTTCCATAAGCAGAAAAAACCCAATTGCTTGAGTTTGATTTATGAGTCTATCTACAAATCTCACATAGCAGAGTTGTTGTCTAAATGCTTGTCATTTGCTCTAACCTCCAGCTGTAAATTTACAAACAGAATTATGTAGGAAAACTACATTTACAACTTTAGATTTTACAACGGGAAATGAACATTCAAACTGGAAACCTGGAAAACATTGGCATTTTGTTAGATAACACTTGAAAAATGTCAAGAGTGCCTTCAAACATTTTATAGCTCAGTGCCCAGGGCTCAGTGCTCAGTGGTTCATTTCATTCCCACAACTCAGACACCCAAATCTACAAACCAAATGGCCCACAACCCTTTCACAGGGCTCTAGAGACTGCCGGAAGATTTGGGTTGCTTGATTACTTATTTAGAGATAGGCTCATAGGTAGCCCAGACTGATTTTGAACTTCTGATTCCCCGCCCCACCCCCCAGCCTGCCCCTTGGGTGCAGAGTCTGCAAGCAGCTCTCAGTCACGTACACACCACACAGAGACACGCCCACACTGTCCTGTTCAAATTTGCCTCTATCTGGCTCTTTTCATCTAACTTGAAAACTCCTCAGGTCCTGTTTTCCCTCCCTGCTTTCACAGTAGACCTTGGAAGAGGGATTGAGGATTTGTACTGAAGTTTAGCGCTAAGGATAGTTGGTTCCCTGTAAGGGGGGAGGGGAGGTAATCAGGGAATAACCAAGCTGAAAGGTTTCCTGGAAGCTGAGTCACTCAAGGGACTCTGTACCAGATTTATCAAGCAGGTGGAGGACAAGGCTGGCATGGAATGCCAGGGAGGTTTTCCCAGGCCTGGTGTCTTGCTTGGTTCTTAGCATCTGATACTTTGTTTCCTCTTGGAATGAGGCGCTGGACTCCCAAATGGAACCAGGTGGCTCCCTTGTCTTTTAGCGCAACTGCTTCCCCCTACTGCGTCTAAGGCAAGGAGTGGATTTGATTGCTTTGACCATGGATAGAACTCTGGTCTTCAGGTTTGGAGGCAAGCACCTTTATTG
Source organism: Microtus ochrogaster (assembly GCF_000317375.1). Lineage (NCBI taxonomy): Eukaryota > Metazoa > Chordata > Mammalia > Rodentia > Cricetidae > Microtus > Microtus ochrogaster. The sequence continues at coordinate 32,315,124 of NC_022028.1, read as the reverse complement.
GAGGAACTTTCTTAGCGGCCCTTGCTTGCTCATACACAGGTGTTACACAGGACACAGCTCAGCAGCCTCAGAAGTTTTATTCACAGGCCCAGAGATACTACCATTTCCACGGCCCCTACATCGGATGCCTTGCTGTTCTGTGATTCTCCACTCTTTCCCAACTAGAGCCCAAATGTACACCATCTTTGCCCCTAGATTTGTGTGTTCTCAACTGACTTAAAAAAAAAAGTCCAAATAATGATATTGTCCAGAAAAAATCATGGTTGAATGAAAAAAAAAAAAAAAAAGAAAAGGACATAGCTCCTAGGTATAGAGGAGGAGAAAGTTTATTGTAGACACGTGGGAAAGCATAGTCAGAGACAAGGACATCTGGAAGAGTCCAGTGGACAAGATCAGGCTGAGATGGGCCATGTGGGAGAGAGAGGGGGAGGGAGAGAGGGGAACCAGGTACAGCAGCCAGGAGGCCAAATGTACGAAAGGAGTGGGTAACCAAAATGTCTGGATTCTATAGGGAAGAGCCTCTGGGGAAAGGCAGCCCAGCCCCAGGGCTGGAGAGTTCAGGGTAGAGAGGGTGGGGTGTGCCAGCCATACCCTGTAACAGGTAGAGACTAGGGGATGCTGGGAGAAGCTGGAGGCCAGGTTGGCTGTAATATGTTAGATAAGCACCTCAGCCATTTGTCCTGGGTTTGAAACTTAACAATTGTCACAGGCCTTGAGAGGTACGGTAGGTGACAACTCGTGTTCAGATGTCAACCCACCAGAGGACTGGTTGTCTGATGGAGGTTAGCCCTGTCCAGACAGGGTCTACAGGACCGTCAACTCTGGAAACTGTTACTCACTTTTTCTAAAGCGGTTTGGTGTCTCCCGAATACCTGCATTGTAGTGTGTAATCTCGTGTGATGCGTATATGTAAACTCATGACGACATCTCAGTCTTATGGGCGCATATATCTGTGGGTGGTCAGGAAGATGACTTTTCATCTAGCTACATAGTCTTGATATGTAGAAAATGTACTGAGACATGTTTCATAATCGGATCTATTTGTCCCACAAGGGCTGTGGATACTTAAAAGCCTGCCTTGTTCCTTTGCTTATTGGCTGGCTTCCCCCAACTCCGTGGGATCCCAGTGAGAAAATTTAGTCACCCAGTAAAAAACCTTGATCCTCACAGTCAAATCTCCTATCCATTCCCTGAGATAAAACTTAGAAGCCAACTCCCTGCAATCATCTTTTATTTGATAGGGCATTTAGTCAGAAAAGGAGTCTTTCAAAGAGATCACATTTGGGACCTTCAAAGACCGGGGTATGGCACGTCTAAGTTTATTTGATTCTCAGCCCTTCCTGATAAGGAGACTGAGTGTCCCAAATTCACCCACAGGTGACTTGGGAAAGCGCTAACCTCAGCTGACCCCGGCTCTTACCTATGAAAGCGATTAAACTCTGTCTGCCTACTCTTACCTCGCTTGATCAATGCAGGATTTTAACCTAGAAATATAGGAGCACGCACGAACTCTCCTTCTTAGAATTTAAAACCTTCTTAATCTACTTTTTGGCATCTTAGTGCTGCCCAATGTCTTTCTAGCCCTGCATCCCTGGGGCCATAAAGATGCTGACAGCGCTTATCAATTGTATGACCCTGAGAAATTTGGGGGTTTTGTAATCTTGCTTTTGCCAGAGAATTGCTGGTGTGTGTGTGTGTGTGTGTGTGTGTGTGTGTGTGTGTGTGTGTGTGTGAACTGGAAACTTTGCAGCATGGAAAAACGATAAACTGGCACGAAGAAGTATGGAGTGAGAGGTGAGAGTTTGTTCACTTTCAGACAGCCAGAGGAAAAGAGTCCCCTTTGCTTCTTGTAGCGTCCAATCAGAACCCTGAGAGGGCCTTGAGGCCGGCCTTCAAGCCCTTGTTAAACAGTGGTTTCATTCGAATAACAAAGCTGAGCTGAAAACCTTGTTCACAAAAACATTTTGGAACGTTCTTATTCTCTTATCCTAATGCCTTAGACCTAAGCATTTACATTAAAGCCCCATACAGGCATGTAAATAGGAGAACTGACAACAGTATATGTCTGTCCCATCTTTCCATTTGGGATCACAATTTTTCGACTCCATGGTGGTGGTGGTGTCAATATAACTCCAGATCTACAAATAACAGGAAGAGGAAAAGTGTTACCCGTAATGACATTTTCCCATCACTGTGGGCGCATGCGGCATGCTGGCTGCTGGCTCTGGACATGACTATCTCGCTCACAACTGAGTTGGTGGCTTCAGAAAGGTCAATGGAAGGTGCCCTTGTCTTCCACCGAGTATTACCTGAGAAGCCCAAATGGTTATTATTTTGAAACACCACCTCCATGCTCCTCCACCCCTCACCCCAGGGTTTCTCTGTGTAGCCCTGGCTGCTCTGGAACTCACTAGGCTGGCCTCAAACTTCTAGAGATGAGTCTGCCTCTGCCTCCTGAGTGCCAGGATTAAAGACGTGTGCCCCACAGCCTGGCTTGTCTTGAACTCTTGATGGGAAAACTTTCAAATGCATTCAAGGATCGGTGATGAGGATTGGTTTGTCCAAGCCAGCATCACGCTGTCCCGCATCCATGAGGTTCTGCACTCGACCAGTAGAGGGCACACTCGTGAGAGCAGCTTCTCGAGCATTTCTTCCCTGGTGCCTCTTGTGCAGTCTGCTCACCCAGGAAGTGGGGACCTCTTCAGCTGCAGCTGTGTGAGCTAGAGAGAGCTGGTTTCTGGCTAGGGAGTGATGGGTGAGAGCACATAGAACACATATATGATGTGATGTATGTGCGAGTGTGAGAGAGGGTGTGTGTGAGAACATGGGTGTGTGTCTGAATAGAACGGTCTCCATAGGCTCATGTATTTGTTTTGTCATCAGGGAGTCGACCTGTTTGAAAGGATTAGAAGAAGGCTTACGAGGTTTGACCTTGTTGGAGGAAGTGTGTCACTGGGGGTGGGGTTTATTTATTTATTTATCTATCTATCTATCTATCTATCTATCTATCTATCTATTTATTATGTATACAATATCCTGTCTGTATGCCTGAAGGCCAGAAGAGGGCGCCAGACCTCTTTACAGATAGTTGTGAGCCACCATGTGGTTGCTGGGAATTGAACTCAGGACCTTTGGAAGAGCAGGCAATGCTCTTGACCACCGAGCCATCTCTCCAGCCCCCTGGGGGTGGGTTTTGAGGTTTCAGAAGCCCATGCCAGGCTGTGTGTCTGTGTGTCATGTCCTTCTCTCTGCCTGCTGCCTGTGGCTCAGGATACAAATCACTCAGCTACTTCTCTTGCATGCCACCACGCTCCCCACCGCTGAAACCAGAGCAAGTCCTCACTTAAATGGTTCCTTTTGTAAGAGATGCCTTAGTCGTGCTGTCTCTCAGGGACAGGATGGCGACCAAGACGGTAGGCATGTGTCTTTGTGTGCATGAGCATGTGTGTGTGGAAGGCAGGGGATGACCGAGCGGTCCTTCCTCAGGTGCCAGCTACCTTATTTACGTACATACATACATACTTATATAATACATACTTATATACACACATACATAGATACATACTTACTTATATACATACATACTTATATATACATACTCATATACATACATACACACATACTTATATACAGACATACATACATGCTTATATACATACATGCATACATACATAATACATACTTATTTACTTACAGGATCTCACTGTGTCCTCTGCTGGGGTTTGTGTCCCTCCTGTCCCATCTTCTATCCATGTCACCCCATCCACAGAGCCTACGGCCTCCTGCATGCTGGGCACACATTCTACCCATGACTTCCAAGCTCAGCTATCCACATGGTCTAGAATCGCTTTCTGGAAAGCTTTCCTGTGTCTGGTCAACTCCGACCCATTCTTTGTGGCTCTGTCAAACTTGTGTGTGTGTGTGTGTGTGTGTGTGTGTGTGTGTGTGTGTGTGTGTGTTTTAATAATAATGGCCATCGCTCACTGAACAATGAGTCTCTACATGGCCTGGTACTCAAAATATTCTGTCTGTACTTCCGGTGTGTTTCTCCCAGCTGGGTGAGATAGATATTGTCCCCATTGTTTGTGGGAAACACAGTGAGGCATCCAGACAGGCTTGAGGGATCTGAGGTCAGCTGAGGCCTGGTCCTCACACTGCAGAGCGCTGTCCTCACGCCCTCCTGTGCCAAGGTCCACTCCTGGGACCAGGTGGCAGCCTCTGGACCCTGGAGCAGCTGCTCACGACACCAGGCAGATAGGGGACAAATCTCCTGGGCCTCTGCCCTGGGTGTGCGAGAACTCTGAGGAGTGTTTTTAGGGTGCATCCAAAGGCTCCTTGCCAGGTCCTTTAGTAGCAGTTTGCCATTTTGGCTTTTTTTCTCTCTTAGGTACCTCACAAAGAACCTTCTGGTACACCCTCACCCCACTCTACCTCTGCATTAGGAAGTGCTGCTGTAGGAAATTTGAAACTGAGACCCCACCCCAGCCCACCGTCTAGTGTTGCTCTTTATTTCATTCAGACCTCCCCTGTAAGGCAGACTGTCACCTTCTCAATCTTGTTTCCCCATCTCCCCACCCCCCACCGGCCCCGGGCGTGGAGACGGAAGAAACGCACTTCACTTGATTGGCGGACTTGGTTCTTTATTTTCTTTATCCTGAGCGCTTTGTGCCAACAAGCACTAGGAATGGTGTGGGTGAAATCCGGAATGCCTGGGCAGGCTGGGTGGGGACTGCAGGAGGTCTGCGTCTTTGGAGAAACTGTCAGTCACAGGTTGGATGGAGCATCTGCAGAAAAGCTAGGACCTGGCCCGTGTTTGCCAAGGAGACCAAAAACAGCCTCTTCCTGGCCCTGGTGAGCAGGCAGCGGACTGCAGTAGGAGGAAAAGAGTATCTGATGTCTGTTTTTAAAGTCAGCTATCTAGCCCGGCGATGGTGGCGCACGCCTTTAATCCCAGCACTCGGGAGGCAGAGGCAGGCGGATCTCTGTGAGTTCGAGACCAGCCTGGTCTACAGAGCTAGTTCCAGGACAGGCTCCAAAGCCACAGAGAAACCCTGTCTCGAAAAACCAAAAATAAATAAATAAATAAATAAATAAATAAATAAATAAATAAATAAATAAAGTCAGCTATCTAGAGGCCCCAGCAAGGGTGAATGAGCTTAAAGGCAACCCCTGCAGTAGCGCTCTCCTCACACAGCAAGTTTCCACAGGCGTACCCCACCTCACTGCAGGGGGGCTGATTTTAACCTTCAGAGAGCTGACCTTAGGCAGATCATAGACGTCCTTCCAGATACCATCCCATCCGTCTGTGGTGTCCCCCTCTCCCTGTATTTTATTTCTGCTCAGCTCAGCCTATGGACTGCCATCAGAGCATCAGTGTGTCTGTCAGTCTGTCTCTGCTCAACGATACAGACACACTCTGACACGCAGGCAGGCGGAGAGCACCCTCCCTACTCAGCACACTCCAATCTTCCCTCAAGTTGAAATCCATTTCCTCACTTTTCTGTTGTTTCCTTTACCGCCGGCTCCTCTGCGCTAACTTCCTTCCCGCCGAGCCCTGGAGGTTCCTTTACTGCTTTCCAATTCCCATGGCCTGTCTGGATTCTGACTCTCAGGCATTTAAGTAGCCAGCTTTCCAGCCTCCCTTCCCCCCTGGACCTCTCCCAGCATCGCCAGGTCCCCCTAAAACTAGGCCTGATCTTTCTGTTCTCAACAACCTAACATTGTATCTCCTCTATCTTGAGACTTTTTAATCCTGGATACTGTAATTATCTACTTTGAAGGTGTCCTTATGTGATGTGGGATTCCCCTTGTATGCTGTGAATATGTTTTATTAATCACTGGTTAATAAAGAAGCTGCTTTGGCCTATGGCAGGGCAGAATAGAGCAAGGTGGAAAATCCAAACAGATAGAGGAGAAAAGAAGGCAGAGTCATGCAGGTACCTTTAAGCAAGAGAACCACGAGCCTTGTGGTAAAATATAAAATAATGGAAATGACATAATTTAGGACAAGTGGTGGTGGCACATGCCTTTAATCCCAGCGCTTGGGAGGCAGAGGGATCTCCGTGAGTTTGAGGCCAGCCTGGTCTACAAAGTGAGTTTCAGGACACCCAGGGCTGTTACATGAAGAAACCCTGTCTTGAAAGACAAAGAAAGAAAGAAAGAGAGAGAGAGAGAGAAATGGGTTAATTTAAGATGTAAGAGTTAGTTAATAAAAAGCCTGAACTAGTAGGCCAAAGAGTATGTAATGAATATTTAGCCTCAGAATGGTTATTTAAGTGGCTGCAGGAGCTAGTGAGCAGGACCCAATGAATGGAGAGAAACAGGGTCCAGGGGACAGCGGAATGGTTACAGTTACGTGTGTATGGTATATGTGCACGGAATGGGCACATGTGTGCACACGTGTGTGAAGGTCAGAGTCAGCCATCTTCCTGTCACTGTCCTTTACCTTCTGAGTCAGAGTCAGTCACGCAACCTGACAGGACCAATTTGGGAAGACTATCTGGCCAGGAAGCTCTGGGAATTGTCTTGTCCTTGTCTTTTTAGCACAGGGACCACAGGTGGCTGCTGTCCCACTCGCTGATGTGTGTGAAGGGTTCTGAACCCAGGTCTTCAAGCTTGTGCAGCAAGCATTTGCCCCCGTGGAGCGCTCTCCCCAGACAGTACAATGACTTTTATATAACATGTAGCTCAGTTTCTTCTATATATACCCAGTCATGAGACAATGCAAATAAAGAGAAATTAATTTCCCTTTAGTTATTATTACTTTTCTTGGCTAAGACTGCTAACTTGTAACATTTTAAGAAAAAAATAATTAACACTAATAATAAGTTGAAAAATGCTAAGTAGCTGGGGACATAAATCAGCGGTTATGAGCACTTGGTACTTTTCAAGAGGACCAGAGTTCAGTTCTTGGTACCCCACACTGGGCTGCTCACAATCACCTGTAACTCCAGCACCAGAGGATCTGATGCCCTCTTCTGGCCATCTTAGGCACTGCACTAAAATTCACAAATCTCACCCCACACCTAAAAAAAAAAATAAGTAACAGAGACACAATTAAAAGAAAAGAATTTTTAATTAAAAATGTTTTTAGAATGATTAGGTCTTAGACTGGAGTTGTAGCTTAATCGGTAGAGTGAGTGGCCTGCACTAGACACTGGCAGCACAAAACCAGGCATAGTGGCAAACATCTGGAATCGCAGCACTTGGGACGTAGTGGCCAGAGGATCACAAATTGAAGGGCATTCTCCACAACATAACAAGTTCAAAGACAGCCTGGGATGCATAAGAACCTGCTTCAGAACATAGAACAGAACAAAAGCCCATGATTAGGTTGTAAAACCTATGAACATGTTGAATTTGGGTACTGCATAGCAAGTAAAATATCCAACCTGCCACTACTGCCAAGATAATGTCACAAGCTGGCTATAGAAACCCTGAAAGATCCAGATGCCACCACCTCAAGGCTTTCCAAAAGACCAGAGGCTGGGTACAAATCATCGCCTGGAGGGGCGTCTGTGGGGTGAAGTCTAGGCCAATCCCTACAATCTGTTGGGAAAAGAAGTGGAGTGTACAGAGTGAGCCCTTGGAATTATTCTCCTGCATCATCCCGTCTGAGACGTGTGATCTCCTCCAGAACCATTTGTGATGACTGGGATGTGGCTAAGGGTCTGTCTGACATGTCTGAGGCCCTGGATTTAATCCCCAGTTCCAGAAAAAAAAACCAAGCCAAACTCCAGCAGCATTTGAACCAGGAGTGCTGACATGAGCCCCGGCCCTGTGCCTGGCAATTAAGTAGAATATTTCAAAATGAGTGTCACAGCCTCCCGTGATCCTTGCCAGGAACTTACAGCAGGTTCAGGTTCCACGCATTTGATCAGGGAGGTCCCGTTCCCACAGGGCAGTGTGCAGGACTGTGACCCCACGCTTGGGAGATAAAGACAGGATCAGGAATTCAAGACCCTCCCCCATCACAAAGCAATTCAAGGCCAGCCTTGGGCAACTAGATTTTTATTAGTTTGTAAGACTTTAGTTTTGTCTTCTTTGATACAAGCCTATGAGGATCTAAAGTTGTCCCCCCCCTCCGGGGATAAAAATGTTAGATATCTTTTTACCTAACAAAAACATCTGTTTGATAGGGATTTTATTAACAAATATTTATATAAAATATTTAATATTTTAAACATCATTACAGAGTCATGGACCAAACAATACTTGTTTCTTTCTCTCTTTTTTTTAAAGGCAGGGTCTCACTAGGTAACTCACCAGCTGGTCTGGAACTCACTACATAGACCAGGCTGGCCTTGAACTCACAGAGATCCACCTGCCTCTGCCTCCCGAGTGCTGGGATTAAAGGCATGCGCCACCACCTAGCAAAATGGCCCTTTCTTGTCTACACGCACTACCCCTAACTTTTCTCGGCAGTCACATGCTTAAGCACACAGCTCTCATTTGTAATCTGCACATTTTACTTGGAAGTACACTTTTGAGGCCTTCCCGGGAACACTGTCTTTAGAAGTTCTGTTTGTCATTCATTTCTGCACGTAGAGTTGGCCTGCTGCCTGCGGCCTAAGAAGAGTTCTGTAGATTCTCTGGGATGATTCACAAGCATGCTCATGCAGCCGCTGGGGAAAGCTGCTGCTTTTCTGGTGTGAGCCTCTCTTCTTCCTGTCTGGCGCAATACTAAATAACCCTGGGCAGAGTGGACACTTGGCCGTACTGCAAGCAGCATCCAGTGCTTTACTGGAAAGTAAAGCAGAGCAAGGTTTCTGAAAAGCCACCAATCAGTTCAGGACATTTGCATTTTATTTGAGGCAGGCTCTGTCTAGTGTGAAACTTGCTAGAGAGCACGGGCTGACTCTGATCCTGGGGACACTTACATATCAGCAGGACTGAGATTTGTTATATGCATGCTCTGCATCTTCGGAAATGACCATAGCTCTCTTCTCCTCCTTTACCATGCTAATATGATGAATTACTCAGGTAGAATTTGGATCTTTAATCCAATCTTAGAGGTTTTTGAGATGGACATGACTTTGCATTTTTTATTGTATTTACTTCTCTGTGTGTGCGTGTGTGTGTGTGCGCGCGCGCGCCGTGCGCACGTGTGTGCCACAGCCTGTGTATGAAGTCACAGTACAGTTTGTGGGAGTCAGTTCTTTCCTACCCTCTGAACTCCTGGGACTGAACTCTGGTAGTCAGGCTTAGCAGCCAGTTCCTTCACCCACAGAGCCATCTCGCTGGCCCCAACTTTGTGATTTAATTGTTGACGTGAACTTGTTGGTGTACTGTTAAGCTCATTTCAGTAAGCTTTGTTTTTCACTTAAACATTAATTTCCCCCTTATTTTTGGTTAGATGCAATAGTCTTTTGTATCTATGTTCCTGGGAGATACGGATTGTTTCTTATACTTTCTTAGTCTGGTTGGAGATCAGGGACAACTTTTCTTTTTTTGTTTGTGTGTGTGTGTGTGGGGGTGAGTCTCTGTAGCCCTTGCTGTCCTGGAACTCATTCTATAGACCAGGCTGGCCTCTAGCTCACAGAGATCCGTCTGCCTCTGCCTCCCCGAGTGCTGGGATTAAAGTCATGCGTCACCACCGCTTGACCAATATTTCTTAAAGTGAGCTGGAAATCATGCATTTTCTGAAGCCATTTGTGGAGGGCATTCCTTAACACTGCAGGGATTGGTGATGTCATCAAGAGCTCTGCATTGCTTTTTGGCTTAAAAAAATTAAGCCCTTAATTTCTTTACTCAATAATGGGGCTATTCAGAATTTTCTTGAGATTTTGGTGATTTGTTACCTGCACAATCTGTCCGAACAGTCCCGAAGAAGTTAGTAATCCACCATTACCCTTTCAAGCTCTGTAGGATCTGTAGTTTTGTCCCCGTCATGCCTGATGCTGGCAGTTTGCTTGTGTCAGCTCAGCTGCAGACTCACCATTTCTATCAGTGTGGGTTTGGGCTTCTTCAAACTTCTCTACAGGGGGCCGAACTTATGTTTCATTTATTTCTGACGTCTTGCTAGCTTTTTAGAAACAGCTTTGAGATACATATTTCATACCAGCCAGCTCACTAACCTGACGTGTGTATTTTATAGTTCTTAAACACTCTGGTTCTTGCCCAGTGGCTTAGCCACCAGGTTGTAGTCATCACAACTTAGAACATTTATTAATGACTCAATAGTTACTGTTTTTTGAGACAAGTTCTCTTATGTTCCAGGCTAGCCTCTAACTCACTATGTAAAGGGAAACCTTGAATTTCTGATCCTTCTAGCTATACCACCCCTGGTTTGCACAACTTAGAAATGTTTTTATGACCAGCTGAGGAAAATGTAATCCCTTAGCTATCGGGCCTATTCTCCTCCCCATCCCTGTTTTTTCTCTGTATAGATTTGCTTGGTCTGGACATTTCAAACCTATGGACTCACACAGATTCTTGGTGATTACTTTTCTCATCTGTACTGCACAATAAAATTCCACTGTATGTTCTAGCTAGTTTTGTAGGGTGGAAAATGACTTCTTTCTCTAACAACGTTCTCCTAAGGTTTTTCTATTCTACTGGCTTTGGGTGTCTTCTGTACTTTAACAGGCTACTATAACACGACACTACAGACAGATTTCAAATTCACCAGCAGTAGCTGAACATGATGGTACAGGCCCATAACCCGCCCCAGGGCCAGAGGGCATCGTGAGTGTGAGGCTGGCCTGAATTGCACACTGAAAAACATCCTTAGTTATCCCAGCACTAGGGAGGCAGAGGCAGGAAGATGTTCAAGTTCAAGGCCAGCCTGGTCTATAGAGTTAGTTCCAGGACAGCCATGACTACACAGAGAAACTCTATCTAGAATAAAAAAAATCATAAAAATAAAAATAACCACAAACACTAACTGACACAATTCTTTGTGGATACCGATATGCTCCATAGACTTGGTAGCATAGTCACTGTCTTTGGTATTAATTCCACACCTCTATTCTACAGGTCACAGCTTGTCTTCTGGGAGATTCCTTAGAAAAAGGATTTGACAACATGTCAGATTTCCAGTGTTGACAGATTTGTCTGTGCTGAGTGGATATAGATCTTTTGCGTGTTTATGCACTTACATGTATGTTACAGAGCAGGTGCCTAGGTGTGCGCATGTGGAGGCCAGAAACTGGTACTGGGCGTATTCCTGTATTCCCTGTAAGTCAGGGACCTGGAGCTCAGCGATTCGGACTGTTGGAGTGTTCTGGGGATTCCATCTCCATCTTTCAAGAGGGCTGTCATGCCCACCTGACATTGATGGGGATTCCGGGCTCCAAACTCCAGTCTTGAGCCATCACCCCTGCCCATACTAAGTATATTCTTGTTCTATGCAAGTGTTGCTGCCAAGGCCTTATGATCTAATTTCCTCTCTTCTAAGTCACGAAGTTCACTTATTCAACCAGTTTTCAGTATCTTTACGGTCTGGTGAATTTACAAGTGTATTCATGGCCATTCTGAGTCTGTTCTCAGATATGCAGTATCTGTTTCTAAACTGTAGCGCTAAACATTTTTTTTTTTAAGTTGTCTTGAATTCGAAGCAGTTTCACTATGTAGACCGGGCTGGCTTCAAAGTCTCTATCTGTCTCTCCCTTGAGTGTTGTAACTAAAGGTGTGTAGCACCATGCCTGACTTTTTTTTTTTTCTTTAAAAGCTGTTCTCATCCCTTAGTCTTGCTTTGGGATTCTCTGCTAATTTTCAGTGTTTGTCAATTCTCTTGAGCTCTATAAATCCAAACCCATCTCTGTTTTTACCTTTGCTCATCCGTCCAGTTGCAGATAGATCCTCAAAGCGGTTGCTTCCACCTTTAGCCACCGCGAATGCTGCTGCTATAAACAGAAGCACGGGTGTACAGATGCCCTTGCTTTCAATTTGGAAGGTTTAGAAGAATTGGAACATAACTGTTAAGTTGTCAAACATTTAAAATGTGATACTGCTTTTTGTTCTTTTTTTTTTGGAGAGGGCTGAGGATTGAACCCAGGACCGTGGGCATGCTCAACCACTGAGCGACAACTCTGGCACGTTTATCTTTAAGAGTGTTTTTAGGGGCTGGAGACATGGCTTGGCTCACAGATTTCAGAACATTTTTTGGACCAGAGTTCAACTCCAGCACCTACATGATGGTTACCAAACAACCACAACTGGTTCTAGAGGGTCCGATGGCCTTGCCTGATCTCCGAGGGCACCAAGTTCACATGCGGTACACATACATACATGCAGGCAAAACACTCATGCATACAAAATAAGTCTAAAATCAAAGAGTATATTTAGATCACATTAAGTGTATATTCTTGGCAAAACACCCAATAAATATTAAGTCCCAAGTGTCTCCTCTCCACCCAGACAACCACATACATCCCCGGCATTCGATTACTCTAGGTATCACGTGAGTGGCCGAGAGCATCCGTGTGGCTTATTTCGCCAAGCTTCATCCATGTTGAGCGTGTGTTGGAATTTCCTTTTCTGGCTTGAATATGTTCCTAATGTATATGCCACCTTTCCCCCACTTATTTATTTCTGTACTTAGGTTGCTTCCATTTTACGGTGACTACAAACGGTCCTGTTAGGAGCCCGGGTATAAACACGTCAGCTCTTTGCCTTCATTTCCTACCCAGAAACAAATCCCGCAGGTTCTGAAGAACTTTCACATACTAACAGTCTTCACACATCTTCGACAACACTCTTTTACTGACAGGAATCCTGTAACACTGCTGACTTTCTTAAAGGAGCAGCGAGGCTGAGTGTCTCCCCACGTGTGTACAGGCCATTCCTGGTTTCAACTACTTGCCCCTTTTCCTCATGAACCCTGTGGTTTTCTGGGTGGGGAGCAGCCACTGGCCCCAGTAACCTGAGACTGTAAACGGCACTCCCGCCAAGGGCACCTTTCTAACCACCAGATGTTCTCATGGGGCAGGGGCAGGCCACACATAGCTTATAAAGTTCTTATAGAAGATGTATATATTGTTGTCTTCCTAATTTATCATCTGGTTGCTAACACTTCGTGACAAACCTATTTTCTGGCCTTGAAATCCCTATTTTACTTGTTGCTTCCATGTTAACCAGTGTGGGGTTTTAGTAGCGGAATGGGACCCAAGGGCTCACACGTGTTACTCTATGTTTGAACTATACCACTGGCCTAAAAGTTGTTCTGTTTGTTTTTGAGGTAAGATCTCTCAATGTAGCCCTGGCTGACCTAGAACTTACTATGTAGACCATGCTGTTTTTGAACTTAGAGATGCTTCTGCCTTTGCCTCCCAAGTGCTGAAACCAAAGATGTGGACCACCATACCCATCCTGTTTTTGTTTTCAAGACAAGGTTTCTCTATAGCTTTGGAGCCTGTCCTGGAACTCTGTGAAGATCAGGTTGGCCTCGAACTCACAGAGATCTGCCTGCCTCTGCCTCCCGAGTGCTGGGATTAAAGGCGTGTGCCACCACCACACGGCTCCATCCTGTTTTTAAAGCATCTAAAATCAGTTTAAAGTGCTGAACTTTTTTTTTTTTTTGTTAAAATCTCTGTGATGGAACAGTTCATTTTAATCCCTACTTTCCCAGAGAATTAAAGAGTCAGAGCCCTGGATGAAAAAAGAATTCCCTTATATACATCAAGACCACAACCAGGCTTCTGAATAAGAGAAAGTGTGTAAGTATCATTATTGTAACAACTCATAATCAAAGCATGACTGTGTCTGAAGAAAGTACACTTTTTGTTAGTGTCTCATAAAAGTCTGAAAGTGGGCCAGGCAAGCTAGACTCCAAAGAAACATGTTTTGATTGACTAAAAGTCTAACCACAAATACTAAACTGTAGTTCTATGTAGTAAAGGAGTAACATACCTGTGAGCAGTGTTATTTTACATGAAAAATACCACACAGAAACATTTTTTTAAAAAAGATTTAAGATCATAAATAGGTCACTGTTATAACACGTTTCAGAAAGAAAAAACATTTTGGCTTTTTATAAAACAGATTTCTTTTTTAAAATCAACTCCCTCACTCGTCATTACAAGGACCTGTAACTCCCTGTCTCCTAAGGCACAGTAATTAATCAGAATGCCACCACCACCTGCTGTAGGAGGAACACAGGCAGGGTCCTGGCACTTGGAACAGTAAGTCTCTGGACACCATCAGTCACTGAAGAAAAAGTCTGAGCACTATAGTTGTAGGGCAGTTCTGCTAAGCAGAACTTTTTGAACGAAGTAATTTTCTCAAACCAATTGAATTCACCACTGTTGAGGAGGGAGATCTGGTAAAAATACAGTTTCTTTAAATAATAATAGGAACGTGGACTAATAGATGGAGGCAAAGCCCTTAGGGCCCAGACTAGGGTCCTAGTTTATTACGAGTGTGCACACTCCAGCGAAGGAAGAGCAGGTGGACAGGCTCTTGCACCCCACGCACAGCCTCGCTGGGACCACCATCTACGCAGATGCGCTGAAATCTACAATTGGATGTTTTGGTTTTTTTTAATCTAAACCAAAAAGCTCTTTTAAACAACAGAATTAGGATTCATAATTTTAAATGTCCTGTACTCTGTGATAATGAACTGTAAAATTTTACATAATGTGGTGACTGAGTGTTAATTAAAAAACAAAAAAGCCCATACAATAAGTGATTGTCCACAGACAAAACACGGGACGAGGTTCATGACCGAGTTAACCATGGAGTGTTAGTCAGCTGTAAACGTCTGAAAGTTATCAGCGATTGTGCCGGGCGCATTAGAGGACAACAGGAGCGAGGGGAGCCGGTCTGTCATTCCAGTTCTGACAGGGTGCACGGCCTTCGGAATTCCTGTCCACGTTCATGCAGCCATTTGTTGGATACTGTGAGGAGAAAAAAAAGAGTTTTATTCTCATCTGAAAGCTCAACTAGAACAGTTTCAGCACAGGTTAAAAGCTTAAGATTAAAACTCAGATAAACTTGACAATGCTGGAAAACTCGGATTTCATGTATCTCTGCTGAGGCTGGAATGAGCTGCAAGCGGAACAACATGCAGGGAACACAGCGCTTTCCCTACTCCAAGAACCGCCCCGAAGCCCAGACAGCCTCTCAGCAGTTGATGCTATCTCATCCTCACTCAGCTGTCTTACTTACAGAATGTTTTGGTTTTGAGATGGGCTTTTCTGCGTAGCCCTGACTATTCTGGAATCCACTCTGTATACCAGACAGGCTATCCTTGAACTCAAACATCTGCCCAATTCTACCTCCTGAGTGCTGGGATTAAAAGGCATGCACCACTACAGCTGTTACACACACACACACACCCTTTTTATATACATTTTTAATTGATATTTATTGAGCTCTACATTTTTCTCTGCTCCCCTCTCCCTAGGTCCCCATGCTCCCAATTTACTCAGAAGATCTTGTATTTACTCAGTAGATACATAAATCTAATCTACATGGGAAGTAGAAAGTAAGTCTCAGTGTCCGCATTGTTGTCTAAGTTCTCTGGGACTGTGGTTTGTAGGCTGGTTTTCTTTGCTTTATGTTTAAAAACCACCTGAGTGAGTACATGTGATAATTGTCTTTCTGTGTCTGGGTTACCTCACTCAAAATAATGTTTTCCAGCTCCATCCATTTTCCCCTCAAAATTCAAGCTGTCGTTATTTTTTTCTACTGTGTAAATTTTTTTCCACTATGTAAATGTAGCACATTTTTCTTATTCATTCTTCAGTCGAGGGGCATTTGGGTTGTTTACAGGTTCTGGCTAGGATAAACAAAGCTGCTATGAACACATGTCCTTGTGGCACGATTGAGCATCCTTTGGATATATACCCAAAAGTGGTATTACTGGGTCTTGAGGAAGGTTATTTCCTAATTTTCTTAGAAATCACCACACTGACATCCAAACGGGTTGTACCAGCTTGCATTCCCACCAGCAATGCAGAAGTGCTCCCTTTTCCCCATAGCCTCTCCAGCATAAGTTGTCATCAGTGTTTTTGATCTTGGCCATTCTTTCAGGTATAAGATGGAATCTCTGTCTGATGTGGGGTTAGTGAAGATCTTTTTCCGATCTGTAGGCTGTTGTTTTATCTTGTTGACCATGCCCTTTGCTTTAAAGCAGCTTTTCAGTTTCAGGAGGCTCCATTTATTAATTGTTTCTCTCAGTGTCTGTGCTGCTGTTATACTTAGGAAGTGTTTCTCTGTGCCAATGCGTTCAAGTGTACTTCTCAGTTTCTCTTCTATAAGGTTCAGTGTGGCTGGCTTTATGTTGAGGTCTTTGATCCATTTGGACTTGAGTTTTGTGCATGATGATAGATATGGGTCTATTTTCATTCTTCTACATGTTGATATCCAGCTATGCCAACACCATTTGTTAAATATGCTTTCTTTTTTCCATTTGGTATTTTTTGCTTCTTTGTCAAAAAGCAAGTGTTCGAAGACGTGTGGATTGATATCCGGGTCTTCTATTTTAGATTCCATTGGTCCTTCTGTCTCTTCTTATGCGAATACCAGGTTGTTTTCAGCACTGTAGCTCTGTAGTAGAGTTTGAAGTCAGAGATTGTGATGCCTCCAGAAGTTCTTTTATTGTACAGGATTGTTTGGCTATCCTGAGTTTTTTGCTTTTCCAAATGGAGTACTGTTCTTTTGAGATCCTTGAAGAATTTTGCTGAGATTTTGCTGGGAGATATATATACATATACACACACACACGGATTTCTTCTCCCAAATTTTCTACCCCATTTCTGGTAATACAGAATAAGTCAATGTCACTGACTTGGACAAAATATTTGAACTAGGTTGCCTACACTGGTTACTGTTAACTCCCTGGTACATAGTCTTCATTCATCATTTGGCCATTTTTTTCTTGTATCTTTGCGTCAAAACCCTTTGCTGCTGCTTTAGAGCACTCACATGATGGAGAAGAGCCTTCAGAGCTGTTTCCTTCCCAGTCAGCCTGTGCTCACTGTGGTCCAGCAGTTCCCAAGCATTTTCAGTGAGGGGATTGTAAGGTCTTCCAACCAGGACACCTTACAGTGATTCTAACCAATGGACACATGTAGATGTGAGCATCTGACATGTGGCCACTGACATACTGTAATGTACACACTGGATTAGTATGTATTAAACTTGTTTCGTTTCCTATTTTAGTTGTTAATGGAGGCAATCCTATGCCTGTATGGTCTGAGAGGAGGGCCTCTTAAATACTGCACTGAAGCCAGGTGCTGCCTGAGCTTTAGCCCAAATCTTTTCTGGCACTTAACATACCTAAAAAGTAACGGTTATGTGCTGAGGAAACAAAAATTAAGCCTTCTCAGGCATTGGTCTGCGCTCATTCTGATTACCCATCAGTTCACGCTCTCAGACTGTGACCTTTTGAGGGCAAGATTCTAACTTTTCAACTTGGGAGTCAACTAATCTAATGCTTCTGGAAAACTAGGTAAAATAGAGCACCCACCCTCAAAAACAATCTCAAAAAATGCTCATCTAAGGGATGCAAATTTATACTCAGATCAGGGACAGGCTTAGCTGGATCCTATACAACGTGAAGCCAGATGGCAAATCATGGGAGGAGGCATTTTGTTTTAAGGTGCAGGTTATAAAGTTTCTAAGCAGAGAATACAGGAACTATTTACCCCATTTGTTTCCAACTAGCACGGGACAGGCTGCATGCCGTGTACTGTAATCTCCTTCTCCACTGGCAAACAGATTATACCAGAAGACAGCGGTGCCCTGTGGAGAACAATTCAAAATTATCATCAAATAAAACGCTAGGTTCTCACTTTTCACAGCACTTCTATTTCCTTCTCCTTCTACAGTAGCTCATATGGTTCACTAATTCTGTGAGTCTATGGCTTGGAGGCGTTTTCTTGATCATATGGGAGTTATCATAAGGGTGGATGACAAGAGAGTGTTTCAGTCGGGAATGGTGGTGCACGCCTTTAATCCCAGCCCTCGGAAAGTGGAGGCAAGCAGATCTCTGTGAGTTTGAGGCCAGACTGGTCTACAGAGAACAGTCCGGCAATATGGAGAGAATTATATGAAATCAAATCTTGGGAATTAGAACTCAGTTATTACACTTGTTCCTCTCCCAACCTTTACTTTGAGATGAATGTAGTCTGCAAATGTAACTCAGGGCTGGAAAGATGGTCCACGGGACCCAAGTTCAGTTGTTCAGTTCTTAGCACCCACACGGCAGCTCACAACTGTCTGTAACTCCAGGATCTAACACACATATACAGAAAAAGACCAATAAGATAAAAATAAATACAAGAAAATGTAACTCATTTCCTGGGCCACAAACTGCACGTACAACTCTACTTCAGGAGGAAAATACCCAACAAAACCAAGTTCCACAAACCAAGTGAGCTTACTTTTTTGGGCCAAACACTAGCCCCCACTTCAGGAAACACAGTGGCTCCTCCGGCAGACACGTCACTCATCTGCAAGGGAAACAATTACCTTCAGATAAAATTACATGAAAAACCACAAGATTAAAGAATTTATATTTATTATAAAGGTAGCCTAGAACAAAAACACAAACCTTAAATAACTGAAAAAGCACACACATCAAGGAAATCCATCCTAGTGAAGAGTTTTAAACAACACCACAGGCAGAAATACCAAACACAGCCCAACTATGGGATGTATACGCCACCTCTAAAACAAGTGACTTAAAAACATTGTGCTACCATGCCCTGCTAAACCACTCATTCATTCATTTCTGAGACAGGGTTTCTCTGTAGCTTTGGAGGCTGTAGATCAGGCTGGCCTCGAACTCAACGGAGATCTGTCTGCCTCTGCCTTCCAAGTGCTGGGATTAAAGGCGTGTGCCACCACCACCTGGCATACCACATATTTTTTAAAGATTTATTTATTTATTATGTATACAACACTCTTCCTACATGTATGCCAGAGGAGGGCAGGCGCCAGATCTCATTACAGATGGTTGTGAGCCACCATGTGGTTGCTGGGAATTAAACTCAGGTCCTCTGGAAGAGCAGCTAGTGCTCTTAACCACTGAGCCATCTCTCCAGCCCCCAAACCACATATTTTAAAAATAAGGGTTACACCACTAGCAGATTTTATTTTCTAAACGTAGTAACATCCTAACTACATGTTTTGTTTTTTCCCAGAGCTCAAGATCCAGCCCAGACTTTGAGCTACAGCCTCAGTCACCACCTGCTCTTTTTACGTGACTGTGACTTCGGAATTCATTTCAAATGGTGCGAGCCCATGCCCCTCATCCTGAACCTGGGCAGAATTGAGGGAGTGGTTCAGAGGTGGAGTGCTTCTGAACTGTATGACTTCTAAAAACAGGCTGTAAAAATATCATGTCCATGTAGAATTTTCTTTTTGGGAGACTGGGGATTTGTGAGAACCACGAGTTGTGAGTAGGGTGGCCAACAGAGACCCATCTGCCTAAGCCTTCCAGAAGGGCCAAGTGCTGGACAAATGAGTGCAACTGCAAGAGAGATCAACAGGCATCGTGATGTTAAACCCAGTTAAGACCTCTGCTATAGGAGGAAATAAATGACAGCTATTTAAAACCATTCAGAACATGCATGAGACCATAGGTTTGACCCTCTCCCTCACTGAAGGAAAAATCATTTGGGGGTGATCTGTTATATAACAGAAAAGTTGGATGAAGTGGAACAAATATTAATTCTGGAGTTGGGCATGTAGCTCAGAGGCAGAGTGCTTAGCATATTTTAGGTCCTGAGTTTAACTATTCTCTCTCTCCCTCTCCCGTTCTGTGGTATGTTCCAGTCTGGGTGCTGATTAGCAGACATGCTCAGTTTGTGAAAAGCCGTAAAGCTGCACATTATAAAGTGTGCACATGTAGAGAACGTGTATGGGCAAACAGTCCATATTCTAAAATGTGGAACATCTCCAAGTACTGGAACTATCAATAATTTTGTTGTTATTTCTTGTGTATAAAACATTCCATGTATGCCTGCACACCAGAAGAGGGCACCAGATCTCATTTCAGATGGTTGTGAGCCACCATGTGGTTGCCGGGAATTGAACTCAGGACCTCTGGAAGAACAGTGAGTACTCTTAACCTCTGAGCCATCTCTCCAGCCCCTGGTTTTGTTTTTCAAGACAGGGTTTCTCAGTACAGCCCTGGCTGTCCTGGTACTCACTCTGTAGATCAGGCTGGCCTTGAATTCACAGAGATCCACCTGCCTCTGCCTCCTGAGTGCTGGGATTAAAGGCAGGCATCACCACCACCAGGCAATAATTTTTAAAGAACACCCCTTCCACTTTGAGACAAGCTCTCATAGTCAATGCTGGCCTCAAACTCACTATACTATATACCCAAGGATGGCCTTGATCCTTCTGCCTTCCAAGTACTAGGACTGCAAGCATGCACCCCCAAGCCTGGTTTGTGACATGCTAGAAATCAAACCCAGGCCTTCCTGCATGCTAAACAAATCGTAGAGACCCCCCCAGCCCTTTTTCTATTTTGAGACCCAGGTTGGCTTTGAAGGCACTATGTAGTGCACTATGTAGTCAATAGGAGTGATACCAAATCAACTTCATATAACCTACCAAAAAATCAGTTGAGTCATGGAATGTAGCTGTAACTTACATAGAACAGCCATGTAGCAATTCTATTTCCTGTCCCAAGCTCTCTGAAAGCATCCGGCTCATCTTTCTGTGGATAAAGCAGTAAACAAGTAAAGAACACACCCCAAATATACGGCCAGTGTTCTGTGTCCAAACTAGCCTCTCAAGTGCTTGACTCAGCCCTCACCCTGAAGACTTTTGGGACAATTACTCCAAACTCCAGACCTGTCTTCTGAGTGAATTAGTGTGTTCTATAATGGTGTTAGCAGAAATTCAGGACAGGGGAAGGAAGGGGCTGTGTAGTAGGTGAGCAGTACTGCAGGGAGGCTTGTGATGTATAGTGAGAAGCCTTGAACGTGACAGGAATTACACTAAGTCACGTGTATTAGAGTGCAGCGCCAGCTCAGAAATGAGAACTGGTGAAACAATACCGAGCACTGTGAGCACACCGACGGCGCACTCCTGGTTGGTACTGTGCTGCAGTTATAGGGACACCAGCCCTAGTGTGTGGAAGGTACATACAAGGGCCTCATAGACTTATTTGCTACTTTCTAGCAATCAACTATTATCTCAAAATGGAATGTTTTAGTTTTGTAATGTGGGGCCTGACATCACCAAAAGCCCTGAAATGTTTTAGTATCAGGATTTAGAGGAAGAAACAAAAGTGTTATTTTTGCAGGATTCCCTAGAAAAAGCACACTGGGACCTGAGAGAAGCCAGTAAAGCAGCTGCTCCAGGACACTCTACCCTGAAGAGTGAAGAGGAGCTTGTGGATCACACGGCACAGTGCTGAGAGGGTCAGTGATTATGGTGAGGAGCCCTGATTAAATGAAGATTTGATAATGACACACTTTAATGTTGGCTCTGCTCCCAGTTCGTCTCTCATTCTCAATGCGTTCTCTTTCATACCTATTGCCCAATTCAATCACTTATCTCTCATCTTTCTAAAAGTTAACATTTTTCTATTTAGAATTTCCCTGTGCTTATTTTTCAAATTTTTGCTGCCCCCATCTCTTTCGGCTCTCACACATAGTATACAGTATTCAGTGTCTGACTGCTGCTCGCTACAGTCTTCGGCTGCACCTTATTGATTCAGTTTTTCTTTTGCTTGCTCCTGCCACACTGAGGAACATTACCAAACTGAGCAACTTTAATCCTTCTCGTCTACGCATCAGTAAAAGTCCCAGAGAACAGCTCCCCTCTCTTTCAAGCCACTCTTTTCCTTCCTGACGATGTACTCTGACTAAAGGGTTATGGGAAACCTCAGGCTAGTAACCTGAGCTCCAGGTGCTGACAGCAGTGCTGCTGGACACCTCATCCCCACTGTCCAGTATGACTATGGGAACTTCCAGGCTCACCAATGCATTGAACGGAATGTCTTTTTTGAGTGGTTTTGTTGTTGTTTTCTGCAGACTTCTCAGGATCTCCTGGCACAACTTCCAAGCAGGCAATGGGTTTTTATAGGTGGACGGAATCAACAAAGGTATTCTTCCTGACCACACCTAACCAAGTTCCTCTGAGCGCTCTCCTTAGCCGGGCCTGGTTTCAGAGCATCTCCCTACCTTATCTCATCTCTCTTCAGGCTCCTGTCCCTACTGCGGTGAGATAGCCCACTTACTGCTCAGTTATTGTCTAGGTACTGCCCGTAACCTGGAGTGGAACTTAGTCTCTCACTGAAATCCTGATTACAATTGCACTCTGCCCACTCCCCCAGTAAAGTCTGCCTGTCTTAAACAAGCATTGTGAAGATGTCTTTAACTAAATCCATTTACGTTTAGCTATGCCATGTTTAGTTTCACATACCCGTGCAAAGTCAAAATGGGGCTCATATTGTCCTCCAACTCCATAATTTGCTACCTGAACGAAAGAAACAAAACATGAATAAGAACTATTAATATTACACTCAGGAGCCCAGAGTCTGTATAGCATGGCTGAGGTCCTGAGTCCAAGCCCTAGTATCAAAAAGAAGGGGGAAAAAGGTTAATACATAAAAAAAAAATTCCTTAGAGCCGGGCAATGGTGGTGCACGCCTTTAATCCCAGCACTCAGGAGGCAGAGGCAGGCGCATCTCTGTGAGTTCGAGGCCAGCCTGGTCTACAAGAGCTAGTTCCAGGACAGGCTCCAAAACCACAGAGAAACCCTGTCTCGAAAAAAAACAAAACAAAAAACAAACAAAAAAAAATCCCTGAGAACCTCCATTTTGACCTCTGATATTGTAAGGTAAACTTTAAAAATTTTTTTTTTTTTTTAAATTTTTAGACAAAAAAGGGGAAATACAGCGGTATAGTATTTGGTGGTTTTGTTTGCTAGGTTGGTTTTTCCAGACAGGGTTTCTCTGTGGCTTTGGAGCCTGTCCCGGAACTAGCTCTTGTAGACCAGGCTGGCCTCAAACTCACAGAGACCCGCCTGCCTCTGCCTTCCCGAGTGCTGGGATTAAAGGTGTGCGCCACCACCCGGCAGTATTTGTATTTTAATAAATCTGGCCTGAAGACCAGAGGTAAAGTTAAAAACACTGGAGGTTATGATGACACACACCTTTAATCCCAGTGGGGGACAGAGGCAAATGGATCTCTGAGTTCAAAACCACCCTGGGCTACACAAGATCAATGAAGAAACAAATCCGATGGTGGTGGCTCACACTTTTAATCCTGGGCCTGGGGATTCATGCCTTTAATCCCAGCACTAGAGGGAATCTAAAATGGGAGGAGAGAGAGGCTTAGTTTGCTTAGTCTATGGTCGCCCAGCCTTGGTAGAGGTGAGACTTTCTGTAGTGGCTTTAGCTTTGCCTCTGGTCTTCAGGCCAGATTTATTTATCAAAATACAAATACTATACCACTACACATCACGTGTGTTGGAACCTGTGAAGGCAAGAAGCGGGGCATCAGATCCTCTAGAAATGGAGTTTAGCAGATTGTGAGCTACCATGTGGGTGCTGGGAACTGAACTCTGATTCCCTAGAAGAGTAACAAGTGCTCTTAATCACTCAGCCATCTCTCCAGCCCAACATACTTTAACAAAAATAAGTTTTCTTTTACATAATTTTAAAAAATCATTTTAGGTTAAAGGGAAGAGGCTCACACCAATTCCTGCTGTAAGGTCCTAATACTTCAGATGGTCACTAGGATGCCCCAGTAAAGGAGGCATTTGGTCTAACTCCACTTCATAGGTGTAACTTAGGACACAATATAAAATGAGGATGTTTTTTAACCCTATTCTCCAACACAAATAGACAGTTAAGAGCACTACCATGACAAAGAACAAGTCATCTGTAAATTATTACTCTGTGCATGTTACTGTTATGTTGAGGAAAAAACTGGATCCTCTATGCAGGAGAAAAGTAACAATTCTCGAAGGTTTTAAAAGTAGGGTAAACAGATTGGGGAAGAAAAAACACCTCACAATGAATGGTTTCTAAAACCATCAGACAAGTACCGAGGAAGAGGGCTGCCACAGAGTGAGTGACAATTTCAGCAGCTCTCAGGCTCAGGCAGGTGCCCTACACTCTGCAGTGACCGTCAGCTCAGCTGCTGTGCTGTATTAGCTGCAGTGGCATAAAGCACAGACTGTGCTGCTGGTTCTTCACTTAACAACTTACTACGCTAACCTACACATGAGGCCCAAGGACCAATCACATCCCTTTCAAAGGCTGACACTGAGTACTCTGCAGGTCACACAGACAGCACAGCTGTAGTTGTGTCACCTGCTTATGTCCAGTGATTAAAGCTATGGCAGTCTACTTTGGAAAACAGCCTAAACGCTCTTCAGAGGTTAAGTGCAGGGCTGCCACATGAGTCCACTCTCATTTGTATACACACTCACAAAACACATGTGGGAAGCTCCCATGTTTGGTCCTACAAAAACTTGTATGCAGAATTATTCACAGCAGCAAAAAAGCAGAAGTAACCCAGATATCCACCAACCGATGAGCAGACAGCTCAAAGGAGACTCCAAAAGTGGGGATCCATGCTTCTTAGCAGCATAATGCTTAGTCAAAGAAACCCGACATAAAAGCCACATAATAAGTAAATCCTATATATAAAATATCCAGAATAAGTATACTCATAGAAGCACAAAGTAGCTAGTGGTTGCCAGGGGCTTGGGAAGTGGAATAGGAAGTTACTGCTCAGGGCATGGACAGTTTCTCGCTAGGGTGATGGAAATGTCTGAAAATCATGGTGATGAGGTCATAACCAAGTAAATATACCTAAACCAAGGTAAACTGTATGACATACAAATTATGTCAATTTAAGAATACCTTTTAAAAAGCCAAATTTACCCCAGCCACTCAACAAGCAGAATGGGTCTAGAAATTATCAAGAAAAATTAGGACTAGTGGGACGGCTCGATGGTAAAGGCACCTGCCACCAAGCCTGATAACTGGAGTCCAATCCTGAAGACCCACAGCATATATATTCGCATGCTTTTACCATGATAAAATAAATGTAATTTGAAAATGTGAAAGGTCAGAGTATGCTTACTACTAAGTATAGTAATATATATCTTTCATTTTCAATTTCTGCAGTGGATTATTAAGGTCTTTGAAAGCTATGGCTTACAGGGTCACTTATAGTCCTCAAGTATTACACAAGCCTGTTGTTCAGTGCCAGGAAATCTAACAGGAAGAACCTCTTGAAGAAGTGGAAGTAACTGTAAGAAACTGGTGTAGTAATAGGAGTGGCGGGCTGAGTCCCCAGCACCCCAGCCGCCTGCCCGGCTAGCTTATGCCCGAAATAACACACAAACTGTATTCATTTAAACACTGCTTGGCTCTTTAGCTTTAGCCCTTTTCTCGGCTAACTCTCGCTCCTGGACTAACCCATTTCCAATCATGTGTGTCGCACCCCAAGGTGCGCTTACCAGGAAGATTCTAGCCTACGTCCATCCTGG
>NC_022028.1:32276095-32289588 GCF_000317375.1 Microtus ochrogaster | reverse complement strand
GAGTCTCTGAGCTCACTTCCTCTTCCTCCCAGCGTCTGCTCCTCCCACCTATGTTCTAACCTATCAGGTCAAGCAGCTTCTTTATTTAATCAACCAATGACCTTCCTCCATCAAACTGGTAGCTTACCTGTAATTCCTCTGCTGTGGAAACATCTAGTCCGGTGAGATCCTGTATTCTCATATTAATTCTAGATACCACAGGGTCCTCATAGCCAGACAGCCAAGCACTAGGACAAGAAAATAGTACTTTTATGGCTACTGTTTCATTAAATAAAAGTCCAATACCTGCCATTTTCAAAGCAACAAAGAGAACATTCAATTTTTAAAATACAGTGTTAGAGATCAAATGCACGCAGGACATTGTGCATGCTAAACCATCAAGCTTCCGTCTCAGCCTGTAGCTTTCCCCTAGCTCCACTGCGTCATTCAGGGTGACCTCTACCTCCAACTTCCCTTGATTCAGTCTCCTAAGAACTGGGATAACCAGTGTGCACTACCACACCCATCCAGGATAATAAACGTTCAGCTCATCCGCTTGATCTTCTTGTCTGACGATATCTTTACTAATGCAATTTCTTAATAGTGAAACATTCTGCAGTTAGAGAATAGACACCTTGTGTTTCTATGGAACACTGCATTAATAGAGGGAGACTATTAATGCTATTCCCTATATTGAGAACCCTCTTTCTGTCCTCCCTCCTTTTCTCTCTCTCTCGAGATGAGGCCTCATCAGTCTCCTGAGCAGCTGGAACTGCAGGAGCGCACTGCCTGTTTACACTGAAAATTCCTGAACATTCAGGAAAACACACGTTAAGCTGGAAACAATTATTTCTTCTACACAAAATATAGACACTAACTAGAGTGGAGGAGGTCGAAGGGTTCTGGAGCGCTCTACAGTGATGTTTTACTGGGAACAAATTCATGCATTATTTGCTTAGGTAAGTTTTACATACATATTGCTGGCATGAAGACAAAATGGTGCAGCCATTATAGAAGACAGTTAAGTACTTCCTCTAAATGTCAGACATGGTTAGATCACCAGCAATTCTACTCCCATTTAGATAAGAAAAGTATAGAAATGTTCATAGCAACATTAATAGCTAAAAAGTAACAATCTTAATGTTGATCATTTTATGAACAGACTCAATACAAATGTGGCATATCTAAAAACACAAATTATCGTGCCACTAAAGTATTAACGCAAGGATACATGGTGTAACATAAAATCTTAAAAACATGTTTAAGTGGAAGAAGTTAGATACAAAGGGTCTCATGTTATATGATTCCACTTATGTGAAATATGCAGAATAGGCAAATCAATGAAGAAAGTAATTACTGGTTGCTAGGGAGTGGTATGGAGTGGGGGTAGGATAGGTAATGAATAGCTCCATTCATGGATACATGAAAAATGTTTAAGGAGTCTGGGGGAAATGGCTCAGTACATAAAGCGTCCAGGTCCTCAAGAGATAGATACTGGATCCTAGGACAAGCTTGCTAGGTGGACTAGCCAAACTGGTAGATTTCAAGTTCAGCAATAGATCTTCAGTTAAAAAAATAAAAACAGCCGGGCAATGGTGGCGCATGCCTTTAATCCCAGCACTCGGGAGGCAGAGGCAAGCGGATCTCTGTGAGTTCGAGACCAGCCTGGTCTACAGAGCTAGTTCCAGGACAGGCTCCAAAGCCACAGAGAAACCCTGTCTCGAAAAACCAAAAAAATAAAAATAAAAATAAAAATAAAAACAGAATGAGAAAGAATCCTGACATGAACCTCTGGTCTCCACATGACACATGAAAAAAGAAATCAATGTTTAGTGCATGTTACTATATAAAAATGTCTGGAGTTAAATAAGTACACAACTAAAAACTTAAAACAACTGGAACACACTTCAGGAAGGTGAATTTGACAGCTACGGCTGAAGTAGATGCTTTGATTCCAGGGTTTGGAAGCTCAGACAGCATTAGGAGTTTGAAGCCACCCTGAGCTATAGAAGAAAACCTTGCCTAAAAAACCAAAACTTAGGAAATTTAAAAAGAAAAAGCAATGCTGGGCAGTGGTGGTGGCGCCTTTATTTTAGCACTCAGGAGGCAGAGGCAGGTAGATTTCTGAGTTCAAGGTCAGCCTCGTCTACAAAGCAATTGCCAGGATTGCCACACAGAGAAGCCCAGTCTCCAAAAAAAAAAGTACTAAATAAGTAAAGAAGAGAAAAGTGAAAACAAGGCTGGAGAGATGGCTCATAAGTTAAGAGCATTGGTTGCTCTTCCAGAAGACCTGGGTTTGGTTCTCAGCACACACATGGTGGTTCACAATGGTCTGTAACTCCAGTTTCAGGGTATCTGGTGCCTTCCTCTGGCTTCTGCTGGCCTCAGGCGTGCCATACATTTATGTTGACATATTTGTACACAAAATATCCATATTAATAAAGTAAAAATAAAATTAAAAAAATTAAACACAAAAATAAAGTGAATTTTATGATTTGGAAGCTGTACTTCCAATATTAGGCCCAGGTTAAACCTCAGATCTTAAATAGGATGGAACTCCAAGTTCAAGTTATGTCTTTTGTTCTGCTAGATTTCTTCCTTCACTTCTCATTAAGCTTTGACTCTACAGTTCATTGTTTTAACAGTATTCTTGCAAAAACCTAAACATAACTGTTCAGAAAAAAAAATCCCATATCATTTTTCTATTATATTTCATTTTGCAGTGATGAGGATGAAACCCAGGGCCTTACATATGGTAGGCAAACACTTTAACTCTGAGGAGATATGCCCAGCACCTAATTTTTTTTATTTAGATTAATCTCAAAATAAGGCAGGTATGTTCTTGATGGGGAATCTCTGTCAGCCAATGATCTTTAAGAGGTGGGATCAGGTTAGGGCGTGACCTAATGGATACCAGAAGAAAAAACGCCTGGCTCCCAGGACTCTCTCTGTGGTTCCTGTGCAACACAGCTGAGCTTGAACTTCTCGTTCCTGTTTCATGAGTTTGCCCCTTATGATAAAGAATATAACTGGTTTATCTTGGAGTTAGCCTGGTATTTTTCGCCCCACGTCATTCAACATGTTCTAGTAAAGTTCCATAAAGCCAGCTTTGAATGGGGAGCCTGTGCTTATTATAACATGAAATTTATTACCCAGAGACAGAAACCAACTTCTACTGCCACCTGCCTGACAGCCACCAACTTTTACAATGTCTATTGCTTTTTGTTTTGACACAGGATCTTAAGTGGTCTAGGCTGGCCTTGAACTCACTATGAACTCAGCTCCCAATCCTCCTGCATCCACCTCCCCGCTCTAGTAATTCTATATGCACTGTATCTTCTACTAAAAATTAAGTAGTCAAATATCTTTCTTTTTGGATTCATGACAGGGCTTAGACTTTCAATTAGTATTTCTACTTTTTCTAAAAACAAGATTCCTCTATTTGAAATAATCCTGACTTTTAACACACAAATCTTAAAAGCACTGCAGGGAAGTTGGCAGAGGAAGAAGCAGCATCCTTACACAGCCTGTAGAGGGTAGACTGGTTAAGTTGGGGCCACTTCAGAGATAGTTACAGATCTCCACAGGAAGACATCAGTAATGTCACACCTCCTACCACAATGTAGATGTAAAACTAACATGTTACAATTAGCTAATATAGTCAATAAACTGTTGCTTTGTAAAGACAAATGTTAAGTCTGAGGTTAAAGTACTGCTTCCCAATAGCAACATTTCCAATTTCCAATAATTCCTCTTCAAGTGTTTGGCGGTTAGCATCTGTCTACTTTGATTCTCTCTGTTTGAAAACCATTGTTTAACCCATTAGAGGGCAGTGATGTTAAACATTAGGGCACTTTTAAACAATTTGAAATCATTCAGAATTATGCCATTCTGGTAGGGTGTGGTGGTGCATGTCTTTAAGTCCAACACTCTGGATGCAGAACAAAGAGAATCTCTGTTAGCTTGGGGGCTAGTCTGGTCTATACAGCAAGTTCTAGAATAGCCAGAACTACATAAAGAGACCCCGTCTCAACAACAACAAACAAAACCCCCAAATTCTGCACATTAGCTTAAGTATTATAAAAATACTTTTAGAGGGGGCTGGAGAAATTGCTCAGAGGTTAAGAGCACTGGCTGCTCTTCCAGAGGTCCTGAGTTCAATTTCCAGCAATCACATGGTAGCTCACAACCATCTATAATGAGGTTTGGTACCATCTTCTGGCACTGCATATAAGTAGTTTTAGATTCTTAGACTTGTTTCTTAGCAATATGGGTAAACTAAAATTTTAGGCATAAATGTCATATTATGTTTATAACATTATAAATACCAATTGCCAGAAATCATTATTTAGAGTGAAAAGCTGAACTGTTTCCAAGAATAAGCCACCAAAATCAAAAACCTTTTCTCCTAGTTTAAGCATATTGTTTACTTTTATGATCAGGATTTTTGCTATAGCAAGCTGACTTTGGAATTTATCCAACTTAATTGTCTTTTCACAATGCATAACCAAACAAAAACTTAAATTCCATCACTGTCATCTAGCCACTAATCTAGCCAGCAATAAGAAGTAAGTTTTTGTTTTGTTGGGGGTGGGGCTATTTGGTTCTCACAGAAAAAGACATGATTTCCCAGCTCAATGTTACATATAGTTAGTTATATAAATAAAAATCTAGGCCAGCCTTGAATTCTTGGATTCAAACAATCCTGCCTTAGCCTCCCTGTTAGCTGAGACTCAGGTATCCACCATGGCCAACCCTCAACAACAGCAAACTGCCATGTGTGCTCTGCCAAGGGAAATTCCATCTGCTGGAATTCTGGAACCTATCCTTCTGCATAAAATGATATGATCACTTAGAAATAATTCCTTTTCGGGTTGTTACAAAATGCAGATGTTGCTAGAGCAAAAGGGATTATTACATTAACTGACATCAGAACACATTTTCTTCTATGAAAACTTTTTAATTTATAAGGGAAACAAAATGTTGGTTTATTTATAATTTCAAAATTTAATATAGACTTCAAAATTTAGGTTTTCACAACTATGTCCAATGGCTCAGACCTGTACTAGGATACTCCCAAATATCCATGAAACTCTTTTCCTCTAATAGTAAAACATTTTATTTGTTAAAGCATACTTAATATTTTCAGTGAAAAGTTTCTTTAACAGTTAATGTCTCTCAAAGCATATTTTTATTTTGATACATTTCTTTAAAAATAAAGTCATTGAA
The DNA here is from genome assembly GCF_000317375.1 of Microtus ochrogaster. Taxonomy (NCBI): domain Eukaryota; kingdom Metazoa; phylum Chordata; class Mammalia; order Rodentia; family Cricetidae; genus Microtus; species Microtus ochrogaster. The sequence continues at coordinate 32,284,380 of NC_022028.1, read as the reverse complement.
ATAAAGTGCATTTTCACTAGTTTAAAACATACCATACTTTGCTAAAAGCTGGTCAAAGTTTCAGGCATCGAATGCTACTGGCTATAAATAAGTCTTCTGTTGCCACTTAGGATGTATAACATCAAGTATGACTATGCCTTTTTCAAATAACCCAATAAAGCTACTTCTTGGGGTTATAAAACTGGAATACTTAAAAAGTCTGAAATATTGAATAGGAGTTAGCTTTAAGAAAACAAATATTTGGCCGGGCGGTGGTGGCGCACGCCTGTAATCCCAGCACTCGGGAGGCAGAGGCAGGCAGATCTCTGTGAGTTCGAGGCCAGCCTGGTCTACCAAGGGAGTTCCAGGACAGGCTCCAAAGCTACAGAGAAACCCTGTCTCGAAAAAAACCAAAAAAAAAAACCCAAAAAAACAAAAAACATATTTGTGGACCACTTTCAACAGAAGTTACTTGAAAATGGGAAGAGTCCAGTGACATCCTTGTCTGAGGATTCCTTCATCACGTGTATTTTATATATAGAAACTTTCAGAAATGTAATCCAAAACACTTCATTCATGAAAGTTTGATTTTTTTAAAGATTATAACAGAACCACATCATTTCCCATTTCCTCCGTTGAAGTTTTGTTTTAAATGATTCTTAGAAGCATCCAAATCAGGAGAACTTAAGATACTTACTAGCTTTAGAACTGTAAAAATGTCAAATCCATATGCAAGTCTTTGAAATACAGTAACAGCTTTATGGGGGAGGTTTTGTCTTGAGACAGGGGTCCCCCTATGTACACCAGGCTGGCCTCAAACTCAGATTCCCTAGTCTCAGCCTCCTAAATGCTGGCATTACAAGCTATCCTGGTTTGGTTTGGTTTTGTGTAGCCCTGATTATCCTGGAACTTAACATGCAGACCAGGATAGCCTTGAACTCATAGAAATGAATGTATTCCTGAGGACACGCCTCATCATGGCAGCTTAAAAATTGTTCCCTGATCTCCTTTTGTGTACTACATGCACACACAAACATGCACACGTATACATAAAATGTAATTTAATGAATTTTAAAAATTGAACACAATTTGGGATACTTGGAAATCTCATGCCATTTCCCCTCCCTGCGCCAGAACTTGCATTTCCATCCCATTCTTCTAGCCAGTGGGCTCAGAGGAGGCAGAGCAGGAGGTTAGTGGGGACTTACCCTACCTACCAAGGCACAACAAGCAACCTAGCTGTCCCTACACCTTCTCCAGTTGTGACATTTATTGAGTGCCAGAGATGGGCTAACCATGCTCAAATAGCCAACAACAAAAAAAAAATGACCTGATTCCAAGTATCAATTGTCAACCATGGTGGCACCTGGGAACATAGCACAACAGGAAGATGAGAAGAAGCTGAAGCAGGATGACCACAAGTCCAGTGCTAGCCTGAGCTACACCTTAGGCTGGGAACATACGAGAGGCCTAGGTTCAACTTCTAGTCCTATAAATTAACAATAAAAACAATTTTTAAAGGTAAAAAATATTGATTTGAGAAATCTTATTCCAGAGCTATAACAAAAATATTTATATAACTGACAACACCATAAATTTCCTGTTACATAAAAGCTTGTATTAAAAGTAGTCTTATTAGGGCAGGTAAAATAGCTCAGATCATGCCATGAAAATCGGAGTTCTATCTCCGCTAAAAAATAAATCAATAAATAAATAGTAATAAAAAGTCTGTAATTCCAGTCCTCCTATGCAAAGATGGGAGGTAAAGAAAGAATACTTAATTACCCGGAAGATCAGGAGTCAGTTAGTCCTGAGTAAACAGCATGGCAAACACAGCAAGAAAGACCATGCTTCACCAACTGGAGAGAGAACCAACTCACAAATTCAGAGCAGCTCTGATTTCTTCATGTCCACTCTGGCATGTGCACACATGGGCACACACACATAATAGCAATCAATCAATCAATCAATCAAAAAACTTAAACTTAAAAATTAGTAGCTTCAGATTGAGTTACTTCAACTATTATTAATACATGTTAATCTAAGCAATTACTCTCAAATATATTTAAATGTTTATAATGAGACAGGGTAGAGCTTATATTTATTTCTATAACTTTGGCATCTGTAGAGAAACTTTACTTAGGGTTAGAATCCGGCAGAATCCAGTATAATGACATTTCTGCTTTCATTTTCTAACCTGAGAAGCCATTATCAATAGGTGAGTCACTGCTGTACTAACCTTACTTGGCCTTAGTAACACAGTTTAATCTGCACCATGATCCTTAACTGTTACTTCTAACTGTTGCTGAACGGAAGGAATTGAAAGCTTATTTGTAGGAGCCTCACTGTCCTTCTAGGCATTTCTTTTAGAACTATTGGTGACCACAGACTAAGGCAGAGTTTGCCTTGGGCCTTGCACTGTGCAGAGAGCCTTTGGGGCGTTCTCTCAACATAAGACACTTCCCATATCAGCATTGCTGGAGCTGCACTGGGCATTTTATACTTATCAATGAGCTGAAAAATGCCGGAAAATGCCTGGATCTATCTGCTTATTGGTCCATTATGAAAATCAAGCAAAGACATCAAAACCTTCCCCTGACATCTACATCTTAGAAACAATATCATATATTTTGTCAAAATTAGATTCTCAAAAAAGAACACTCCAAATATGCCTCAATTCTGTCCATTGCTCCCTTACCTCTTAGATACTCTGTACTGTGCTGTGGTCAATTTCCCCGTCTCAGGGTCATGTACTGTAGCTCGGCTCAGCTACGAAAAGAAAAAAAGAGAAAGGACAAGGGCTTACACTCCAGCAGGCCATTGGGCTTTGTTCACTTTTTTGTTTTGTCAAGCCACAGGTGATTGGAAGGATTCCGATTGGTCTGCATGGCGGGTAATGGGTCGAATCAGCAAAACGTTCAGAAAGGTGGCAGAAGAGCAGCCACTTCTAAGTCAGGAGAAAATGGCTGACGGAATTTGACTGCAAATGCATTTATTGTCCTTTCGCTTTTTTAACTAAAGTCATTCGCGGTTGTATGGAATGATCTGAGGCAGTGGGTTTCACAGGAGCTTCCCCAGGTCTACAAGTTCAATGTTTTTCAAATATAGTTTACAAAGTATTCGAAATTAGTTCATCATTTTAAAACTTTCATAGGGATGAAACTGCTTTCCAGTCTCTCTGCATCATCCAGGTCAGCAGAGATCACAAGCCCTTTGAAAGACTGAGCTCAGAAGCAGAACTGCTCTTTCCGCAGCCAACTCTTGGGCAGCGACTTTGAGAAACTCCAGTAAGAACAGATTACTCCATAATGACAATCAGATTAAAGGCAAAAGACAATCGCCGTCCAGGAGGGAGTGAGACATGTCAGCACTCCACCCCACATGAAGGGGTTGCTGCTTCTTCATTTCCCACTCTCACAACAAAGGGCTTGAAAAGGAAAGGACCAGGCAGTTTCCTGAGTGTTTAATACCTGACCTTAAAAATACAAAGCACTTAATTCCTGAAACATGAGTCCGAACAGAGATAAAACAGAACTTCTAGTTCAAGGGGAAGCTTGTGAAACACAAAGCATGTGTCCATGCGTTATGCTTCTATGTGTAAGGCGGCCACTTGAGCTGGAGACTGGAAATGATCTACTTCTGTAAACGAGTAAGAATTCCGGTAGGATGTTCAAGACACTCTTAGGAGGAAAAATATGCAGCATACAATCTCTTACCTTTTGCTAATTCTGTAATGTACCGTCTCCAAGTCTCCTGTTATTGGGTTTGAAATGGTGGCTCGCCTCAGCTGTGAAGCCAACCATCAAAATAATTGCATTACAAGACAAAAAATGAATCACATTTCCCTAACCAGTCAGACCTCTCCGTTTTCTTTTTCTTTAAACAAAAGAGGGTGAATAGGAAAATATCTAAATACCCTTCCAATCACCTTGTGTTGAGCCTTAAAAGTCAGTTAGATTTCTGGTGTGTTTCTTAAAAATTATTTTAATTGCTTTTGCACTGCATGAATACAGGCCACACAAACAGAAAAGACTGGAAATTAAATTTCTTCAATACTTAGAGAATGTGATGAGAAGAAAAATTCCTGAAATGTAAAGTACAATTTATGGCTTCAAGAATGGCTGTTTGTGCAGGGTGGTTGAGGCACATGCCTTTAATTCCAGCACTCAGGAGGCAGAGGAAAGAGGATCTAAGTTTAAGGCCAGCCTGGTCTACAGAGCTAGTTCTAGGACAGTCAGGGTTACATAGAGAATCCCTGTCTGGAAAAACAAAAAACAAAAGACATATTAATAATAATCGTCTACTCTAAACCTCGGATTGTAACTCCAGTGAGACATGTTTACAAAGGTTAATAAAATTTGTTTTAAGGTCATTTCTTCATCTTAAGAGATAACATGACTCAGTGATATTCTGCGTGGGGAGAAAGCAGGGCAGCTGGGGTTAAAGGAAAGACTACAGCCACGACAAGCATTCCAGACTTTCTAAAACGGGGAGGCAATTCTGACATGACAAGCAAATTAACTAGTTGTCACTGAATTTAATCATCAAAAACAATCCCAACTAGAGACCTTCTATCTCAAAAGTGAATTCCTAACAAATACCCTACCAAGAAACACTGGTAAAGTGGGTCTGAAAAGGACTGAATTAGGAATTCAAAGAGAGAATGAGAAAATACGGAGTCATTCTGCTTGGCAGCTGATGTGTGAGAATGGCCCCGGACAGCACCTGATGCCCTTTGTACTTAACAATGTCTTTTTTTTTTTTTTTTAACTTTTTTTGATAAGACCAAAAAATGTAAGTTCGGAAAAATAATAAAACTTTAAAAATTTCAAGTTTATATGGACAACATAAATTGGATTTATGGTTTGTTTTTCTTCTTTTTGGGGTACGGCCACAAGGGTGGGAAGTGAGTGTGATCGAGGTGCGTGATGTAAAATTCCCAGAGAGTCAATAAAAATACGTCAAGAAATTAGAAAAGAAAATTTCAAGTTTATCTAAGCACATATACACACAGCCAGCAAATGCACCAGCCAAACCAGCTGCCACCAGTTTTAGAAGTAAAAAGCAGATGCTGCTGTAACCACAGTATTTATTCACATGCCCTTTGGCTGCTTTTACACCAGATGATGAAGTTGAGTAGCTGGGACAGAGACCATACAGCTGACAAAGCTCAAAAAAACACTGACTACCTTGACCTTTATAGAAATGCATCAACCCCTACGTATTCCAACAGAAAAAAAATAATAATCAGAATTTATTTAATAATCTCTACAAAAGCTTGCATTGTATTATTAATAGATGTGCTGTTTTAAAGAACAAGATGATGGGGAAACAAAGGACAGAGGGATGGTCTCCACAGTCTTACACAAAAGACAAGTTTCTATGCCAAACACTACATGTGTAGAATTAGGCATAACTCACATTCAACTATTTTTCTTGATAAGATAGATTAAGGGCTGGGAAGACGGTTCAGCAGTTCCTCAGAGCACTTTGTTGCTCTTCCAGAGGACTGAGGTTCGATTCCCTGCACCCACACGGCAGAACACAACAATCTGTAACTCATGTCCCAGAGGATCTGATACCCTCTAGCCTCCATAGGCACACTGCGTGCACATAGTACATGGACACACATGCAAACAAAACACCCATATTCATTAAAGAAAATAAAAATATATATAAACTAAAATTAGGAAACCATAATACTATTTTAAAATTAGCAAGATACCTATAAAAACAGACTATGTATGAAAAGGTTTAGCTTTGAGTGGTACTGAAGGCTACAAAATATGGAGGTCTTCCAGTAATACAGCAAAAAACTAGTTTTTCATAAAAGAACACAAATCTATGGTTTTCCATTACTGTTTAAAGCCCAGGATTAGGGCGTATTACTTATGTAGATAACAAACTGAGACAGCTAGCATAAACCATAACTTAACATTATGTTGGGGCAATAATACTTAAAACCATCTGAAGTTATGGCCACCTTAGTTATCCTTCCTGTCACCTTGCAAAGAAAAGATTAACACAAACATTCAGTAAACTGAGAAGAAAAAAAGTTACCCTTGGTTTTGCTAAGTCTTTGACAACCTCAATTTCTGCATCAGAAATAATATCATGGAAACGAATAATACGCGGCTTGTCCCACTCATCCTCCTGTTTGGCTGGAGCCAGAATAAATTTAGGATTTCGGTTTCCATCGTGGTAGCGGCAGAACAGCTTTTTTTGTCTCCGAGGTGTCTAAATATAAAGAAAATAATAAGTATATTAAAATATTACCCACTGTCGATTCCTCTATGGGCTAAAAACAAGAACTATGATTGCACACACACACACACACACAGAGATGGTCTGTGGAAAAGCACACAAAGCTGCAATATCCTGTAGATGTTTTGCATCAAAGCAAACATTTATGATCTTTAAAATATTATTAATGATTCTTAGGATTTGGGGGTGCAGCTTGGTGGTAGAGTGGTTACCTGACATAAGAAAGGCACTGGGTTCAATCCCTAGCATTGAAAAATAGAAACGATTATTTTCTGGGGAAGAGGGAGGCCTCAAATAAGAAAATAAGGTAATGTTTCTTGTTTCTACCATTCTCTTATCAAATAAATTATAGGTATTATAAACATCAAATAACATTTAAATACTTATTTAAAAGGGAAAAAAAAGTATACCCAGCAATTCTCCAAAATAACCAGGAGGCAGCCAGGAAAAAAATGCAGTTTCAAGAAGGGGAAAAAAAAAAACAAACATGAAAAGACTAAACTAAACAAACATTTTCTAATTATTGCACAGTTAAAAGCTTGTAGTAAAAACAGCAGTTATGGTAATACTGTGTGTGTACACTTTTAGCATGCATATATGTGTGTATGCACATGTGAGGGCGGTGCCCATTAAAGTCAGAAGAAGATGTTGGTGAACTCTCCTGGAATGACAGGTGGGTGTGAGTCACCTGATATGGTACTGGGAGCTATACTCAAGTCCCTGGAAGAGCAGCAAGCACTCATAACCACTGAACTATCTCTTCAGCCGCATAACAGTATTTTAACAGCAAAAGTGAAAATGAGTAGCTATGAAAAAGAGAAAGTAAGTTCTTAAGAAACCAGGCATTTGTATTATTGAGAATGGTAATAGGACAGACAACAAAGCAAATAAATGTTTCCTTTAACCGTTTGTGCACATGCAGCAATGAAATACGCTATTGCTTTGTTTTAAAGGCAAAGTCCCTTACAGTCCAAGCTGATTTCAAACTCGAAAACCATTTGTCTCAGCCTCTAGGGTGTCTGAATGATGGTTTTACACCCATGTGTCATCATGATAAGCTGGCTCTTAAACATATATGTCATATATGACATTTAACTGTTAGATAACAAAATGTTTTTCTTCATGTACTTCAAGAGTCAAATTTAAGGCTTTCTATCAAATAAATCTTTTATAATGATGAATGCAACAATTCGAAAAGGGGATGTTTCTGTAACTATGGGCAGAGCTGACATTCATGTGGCATACTATATGGAGCCAGAATTCCACTTCGCTGGCTTAAAAGTTACTAAGGAAAAGGACTGGGCATGTAGTTCGGTTGACAGAGTGCTTGCCTAGCATGCACAAAGTCTTGAGTTGACTCCCTAGCAACGTATTAACTGGGTGTGGGCATAGATGCAGAAGAACCAGAAGGTCAAAATTCCATAATAAATAAGATAAAGAGTTACAAGCCAATAGTCTGAGGTAGGAGATCCTGTTTTCAAAACAAGTTCAGACTCATGGAAATTCACAAACTAACTAGATATTTGATCATTTGATATTATTATGCAACTTCTAGAAATCTATAAAGATATGATAATAACCTCTAGTGAGTCTGAGTTCTCATCTTTAAAAGATAAGTACTCTTAGAGCTTGATCTAGACTGTTTCTAAATTCTTAGCTCGGTCATTAGCCTGTGGTGTGGTTGGCAGTTGGTATCTTTAGGAAAGTCACTGGGGTGTGCCCAGAAGGTGATGATGGAAATCCGTCCTTGCTGCTCTCTGCTTCTGAGCTGCTGTGGGGTAAGCAGCTGTGCTCCACCACACATTCTCTCTCTCTCCAAGATGCCCTGCCTTGCCATGAGCCCAAAGGATGCAGTGAGTGTTATGGTTATAGAATGAAGTCTCTGAACCCCTGAACCCAAATGGATCTTTCCTCCTTTTAAAGCTGTCAATCTCCGGCATTTTATCAGCAATACAAAGGTGTCTGACACACACATTAGAAAAGCAATGTACAAAATGGTCGCAGGAATCTAATGAAGTCTTTCTATTCTTTTTTTTTTTTTT
>NC_022028.1:32268668-32275995 GCF_000317375.1 Microtus ochrogaster | reverse complement strand
CCAGGCTGGTCTCGAACTCACAGAGATCCGCCTGCCTCTGCCTCCCGAGTGCTGGGATTAAAGGCGTGCGCCACCACCGCCCGGCTAAGTCTTTCTATTCTTGAATTGCTCATTAGCTCCCAATAAAAGCAAAAGCTTATTGATAGGAATCCGTGATTCTGTTCATGATGATGCAATATACACATCTGTGGTTAGTGGTTAGACTGTCAACATTCTGCAATGTCTAAATAGAAACCCTAACTTTAATTTCTTAGTAGACAAAGAACTTAAACATATTTTCAAGAGTTTATACTTAGAAATACTTACTCTAAAAACTCACTAACAATGTATGTCTGCATCATTTTGGGAAAGGAACCAATGCGTACCACATGCACATTAATGCATTTTCATCCACAGTAAGGCAGTACGGCACACTGCTTTGTGCAGTCGTTCTGATTTTACTCTCTAGCACTATGCACAAACACATGCATATTCACACACACACAATTAACTTTTTCCACTTTACCATTTTGATACCCTCCCCACGGCACAGCATTTCGTACTTCTGTCTCTCTGGCAGGTAATCCACAGCAATCCCTTTTTTCTTTGGTGTACTTTTCTGATCAGACTGGTCACCTGAAGCAGATTTATTGGTATCTTTTTCTTTAGTCATTATGTACTCAAAATATCTTAAGTTACCATTAGCTCTCTGATGTTCAGGATCTATTAGAGAGAAATAAAAGAGTGTACATGGTCAAGTTTTCAGTTGTTCAATCATCAAAAAACTGTAATATAAACACAGGGATCTAAAGTTTATCTTCCTAATTAAAATGCTTTTGAGAAAGGAGGCACTAATGAAAGTTATTAGTACCAAAATAAGTGTAACTAGCACTGCCCTAGTCAATCAGGACATAGAGCTACCCTGGACAGAAACAGTTTTGAACTTTTAGGCAGCAATTACTGCTTCTACTTTGAGAACTTTACTGACCAGCCCCAGAACAATGTTCAATCTGGTGTCAACACTTTAGATCCTTACTCAGCTGGGCATAGTGGTGCATGCTTTTAATTCTAGCACTTAGGAGGCAGAGGCAGGAGGATCTCGAGTTCTAGGCCAGCCTGGTCTACAGAGTGAGTTCCAGAACAGCTAGGGCTACAAGGAGAAATCTTGTCTCAAAAAAACCAAAAAGAAAACAAAACAACAACAAAGTTCTTACTCATCCATGTATTTTAGGTAATGGGAAGGATCATTTTGTGGCTACAAAGCAATCACTGTGGTAAAGACAAAGCAGACCCACTTCATAACTAATATTCACCACAGACAGATAAGTTTACATCTGAGGGCTGAGTAGATGTCAGCTCTAAATTTCTAAGTGTGAAGGAAAAAGGAAACTGAAGAGATGTAATTTTCGAACATGACAAATTCACTAACTGCCCCAGAAATTACTAGTGATAATTTTTAGCTACATTCTAGTAAGTAAAAACCAATCCAAGCAACCACAGAGATAAAAATAAAAAGAACAGGAAGCAGAGGCATCACTTGTAGCATTAATCAAAGTGTTCGGTCTGTAAATTATTTGTAGTTCTTTTGAAACAGATCATAGTGTATGTTATGACATATAATAATAGAGAAAAATAAATGTGTATAGTGAGGGACTATATACTATGATGGAAAAAAGTTGACTCTTTTTCTATATTAATAAATTTTCTACATAGAATATGAAGTATAATTTAATTTAAAAAAACAAAAGAAAGATAAATGTTATTGAACTAATATCTTGATTTATTCATCTAACTAAGAAATAAACCAATTATCATAAAGCTCACTTTCAGAAGATCAATCTTTTGGAATAGTCTCGCTTTTCTAACATCTATCATCTTTAAGATTTATTTATTATTATGTATATAAGCATTCTGCCTGCATGTATGCCTGCAGGTCAGAAGAGAGCACCAGATTTCATTAGGGATGGTTGTGAGCCACCATGTGGTTGCTGGGAATTGAACTGGAAGAGCAGCCAGTGATCTTAACCTCTGAGCCATCTCTCCGGCCCCCAACATCTATCATCTTACTCAGGTACACATCTTTAATCAAAGTACTTGGGAGACAGACGCTGATGGATCTCAGTGAATTTAAGGGCAGCCTGGTCTACAAAGAGAGTTCTAGGACAGCCAGGGCTGTTACACAGAGAAACTCTATCTCAAAAATTCAAAAAAAAATTTATTAAATATACTTTCTTCAGAATTTATTATTTTATATATTCTGAGATTCCATTTCCAAAGATTTCAACATAGCAGATCTTGGGTAGAAATCAAGGAATTCTGGGAAGCTGGAGAAATGGGTCAGGAGTTAAGAGTACTGCTGCTCTTGAAAAGGGCCAGGGTTCAGTTTTCAACACCCACATACTTTCAAGGGGATGCGATACCATCTTCTGGCCTAGTGATACACCTACACACATGCAGGTAAATACTCATACACATAAAATAAATCACTTTAAAAATTTGCATATCATTTTCCTAACATTTTGAATATGAAATGCAAAAAAGAATAATGTTCTTCAAGGAAAGTGGTTAGCAATTACTATGGCTACATGGTAAGTAAATTTTCAACTGAGTTCTTCATCTAGATTTGACCTATTTCTTTATTCATTATTTTGTTTTTTGGAGAGAAGGTCTCACTGTATAGTCCTGGCTGTCCTGGAACTCAAGATGTAGATCAGGCTAGCCTTAAATTCACAGAGATTCACCTGCCTCTATCTCCCATGTGCTGGAGATTCAAGGAGTGCACCACTATCGTCTGGTTGTTCCAGTTTCCTCCAGTTTCCCGGAGGAAAGAGAATGGCAGAGGAACACAGCGACTGCTGTGATACCATTAGGTGAAAACTCAGTTACTGCCTACTTTGAGGGTAAGTGGTGAGAAGACAAAGGACTTTGGCGGGACAAGTGCTAGACTTCTGGTGAAAGACACATGGCTGTGTGGTTGGAGACAAGTAATAAGCGGGTAAGTGTGCAAATGTCATAAATTAAGCCAAATAACATACCTAGTTCAAGAAGCTTCTTTGTGAGCAAAAGTGCCTTATCCAGGTCTCCCTGCTGGTACACAGCATAGCTCAAATAGTCTAGAACAGAGACTTTGTCTATGGTGGAAACCTCGCCTTCCTCCAGCTGCATTAGCGCTTGCTCCATCCACAGTTCTGTGTGGTAATAATCTGCTTCTGTATAGGCCACTTTGCCCAACTCAAAGCAGTCCTCAGCCGTTAGGAAAGACTTGTGTATCACTCCTACAAATAGAAAACACAGAGCATTGGCAATCTTCATATTGTACTGTACTTACATAAACTTTCCAAGTGCTACTTCACTTTGATTTGAACTTCTTAATAATCCAGTATTAAGAAAAGCAATAATCAGTTCGGTGTGGGTAGCACCATCTTTAATCCCAGCACTCAGGAGGTAAAGTCAAGCAGTGAATTCTCTGAATTCAAGGCCAGCCCAGTCTATATAGTGAGTCCAGGACTGTCAGAGCTATACAGAGAGACCCTGTCTCAAAACAAATATACAATAAATTCAAAACAAAAATTAGCCTAATTTTATAAACAAACAGAATACGGTGTGACAGGATTACACAGCTGGTACAAGGGATGTGCCTCAAGTGCCTAAGGCCGAGGAGATGGCTCAGCAGGTAAAGGCACTAGCTCCAAGCTGAAGACCTAACTTCCTCCCTGAAACTCAGCAGAAGGAGAACTGACTCACAAGTTCCTCTGACTTCCACATGCATGCCATGGCACCCATATGGCATCCACACAAAACTGATGTAAAAAAGTGAAAAAACAAAAAACAAAAACCAAGATTTAGATGAAATCATATAGCATATGTTATTAATATCCATTTATCAAGTATATATGAAGCAGATGAAGTTACCAAAATGAAACATAAATCAAGATAAAACAACAAAACTGCTATCTATCTTATGCCTAAGGAACAGTCTGAAAAAGAAGATGAACGGAAAGATGCACCAAAAGAAAAACAAACCACTGACTAGTTTATCCTTTTAAAAAAGTCTTTTTGTTTCTAATTTTAGTGATTTGGACCTTCTCTCTCTCTTTTAATTAATTAAGAGTTTACCAATCGTATTGATCTTCTCAAAGACCTAACCGTGTTTCATTGATTCTCTGTATTGATGCTGTTGTTTCTATTTGACTGATTCAGCCCTGAGTTTAATTATTTCTTATCATCTACTCCTTTTGAGTGTTAGTTTCACTCTTGGGCATATACCCAAAGGACTCTACATTAAGAGACACTTGCCCAACCATGTTCACTGCTGTTCTATTCATAATAGCTAAAAATTAGAAACAGATGGCTATCAGCAGATGAATGGATAAAGCAAATGTAGTACACTACTCAGCTTTAAAAAAAACAAAACAAAACCCACACAGCCAAATGGATGAAGCTAGAAAAAGAAAAAAAAAACCAAACAAACAAAAAAAAAACAAACCCAGACCCGAAAAGACAAATGTGGTATGTATCAGATTATATGCAGATATTAGCTGTTACATCAGTTTAACTGCAGATGTTAGGTACAGAATAAGGGACTAGTGGGAAGGGTAGTCATAGATGTACAGGGGTGGGGGGGTGGAGCAAAGACAACAGGAATAGAGTATCGAACAGGGAAAGGGAGGGAAATGGAGTTAAAGCAGAGAATACAGGGAATGCTTCCCAATGGCGCCTCACTGGGTACACAAACCACACTTAAGGGTGGGCCCCATGCCCAGCAGCAGATGGTGAACACAAATGAATGCAAGAGAATTTTGAAGGTTTTCCCCTCATATGCTTTTGCTGGGGCTTACAGATCTTTTGCTTAGATGTTATGGTTTCCAATTGTGTTTTTCTGGTTTCTATATGTGTGCAAATGTGTGTCTCAGAGTTTCTATGTGCTTCTTGTGGGGTTTTTTTTTCTGCCCCCCCATTTGTTTTGTCCTATTTTGGTTCTTATCTTTTTAGATGCCTGTTGCATTATAATAGGAGAGAGAAAGAAAGGGTGTGAATTTGGGTGGGAGGGAAAATAAAGAAGGATTCTGGAGGAGCTGGGAGATAGGAAACTAATCAGAATATACTATATGAAAACATTTATTTTCAATAAAATAACAAAAAAATTCTGTTAAATTTATACATTACCCTAGTGAGGGAATGAACCCACCTACAGTAGGCAGCTCTCCCTATTTCAATTTAATAATAAAGGCAATCCTCCACAGGCAAGCCCACAGGCCTATCTCTTCCCAGGGCACTGTACTTTGGTCAAATTGACAATTAATACTAACCAACAAGCTGATAAAAGAAAACCCTGCTATACATCCCTGTATGGTCTGGTACTTATGTTATATATGCAGGTTGGCCTCAGATTCATGGTAATAAAGTTTCAATGCTGAAACTGGCAGGGGACACATTTAACCACAGCAGATATTAAAATCCTAATAGTTTAATGTGATATAATTCCAGAAACCGAACAGTCATATAAAATGTTGACCCTCATTACTGTGCTGCTGGTATATGTCTAAAATGAGTTCACAATTCAGCAAGCCTAAGTGTGTTTTGGGGCCATGCAAAGCACATGGGGGGAGTATGTACATCAACACACGAGACATCACAGTAACAGTCTGTAAATGACAACATTCTGGCAGTGTTGTATGAATAAGCATAATGATAAAGGGCGGCAGATCTTCAGCTCTTCTGCTTTGGTAAAGTGATTATGAATGTTTTAGTTATTATCTATTCACAATTATTACAGAAGACTGTCTGGGAATTGGGTTTTTGAAAAAGAAAGAAAAAAAAAAGACAACACAGCACATGAAGCTGAGATTATTCCACGGCTGGCATGAAGGAAACAAGAACAAATGGGTGAGAAAATGGGGGAAATGACACAAGCCCTCTAAGGCACCGTGTTTGCTCACCTAGTTAGCCTCATGTCTCACTGCTCTCACCAACCACACCCCATGCCTAACTCATGCATGTTCCACTGGAAATGTGCTAAACCACACAAAGTTCTTGTTAGCCCGTGTGATACATTAATCCCAGTACTCGGGAGACAAAGGCAGAGGCAGACGCAGAGGGATCTCTGGGTTGAGTCTACAGAGCAAATTCCAGGACAGTAGGGTCTACACAGAGAAACCCTGTCTCAAAAAGCCAAAATCAAATCAATCAAACAAGCAAAAAAAAAAAAAAAAGTGTTTGTTACTTATCTGAGTAAGATAGGTTCTCTCCCTTCTGGTCTTCAGATATGTTCCTTCTGTCTAGAACACTTTTTCCTTGCCTACTCCTGTCCACCTCCTTAACATTCTCCTGGCTAACACTTTCTTCATTAGACCTCAATTATTTTAATAGGTCTTCCATAAAGTCATTTTCACATGTATGAAGCCCAGAATTAAGATCCCTTCTGTGTGCTCCTACTATATCTGGAAGTTCTCCCTTCCTGGCATTCATTATCTTAAGAACAGAAGTGCCTTAAATGACAAAGGTATTGTCTTGTGCATTATATAATTTTTGTACTGATCTTAGTGTTGTAATTTAAAAAGCAGCATGCAAGAATGCAAGAGAAAGATGCAATACAACAGAACTCACATGAAGGAGTTTTTTATTGGAGGAAGGGAATGGAAAAAGCGGGGAGGGGAGGTGGGAAATGGGCCTCTGGGGATCGGAGTGGCAGAAGAGAAGAGAGAGAAAGACAGGCAGAGAAGCAGAGAGCAGAGAGAGGGGAGGATGGAGAGAGAGAGAGATGGGAGGTGGGCAAAACCCACCTTTTAAAAGGGAATGCAGTGAATGCGTACAGGAGGTGCTCTTAGTGGCTGCAACTGAGGATGTATCCTATCAGGACCCCAAGGGCAGGCCAGCACAGATGCCTGATTATTAATACTTAGTAACTGTACATATGACATAATTAATGCCTATTGAATGTGGGATTGTAAACCAGAAGCCAAATTTTAAATGTTATAATCCTATCAAATGATGTAATGCAGTTAATAGAAATAGAAAATAGAATAGAAACCTGATCACTCCAGTAAGTATGTTTATTAAAAAAATCTTACTTAATATAAAATATTAAATTTTACCATCCCACAATGTATACCAAATGAAAAAAAGATGTACAAAAAAAAAAAAAGCATCTTTAGCCAGGTAGCAGTGGTGCACACCTTTAATCCCAAAACTGTGAGGCAGAGGTAGGTGGATCTCTGTGAGTTAAAGGCCAGCCTAGTCTACTGAGTGTCAGGACAGCTAGAGCTACATAAAGAGAAACTCTGTCTCAAAACGGAAGGAAGGAAGGAAGGAAGGAAGGAAGGAAGGAAGGAAGGAAGGAAGGAAGGAA
>NC_022028.1:32229606-32268261 GCF_000317375.1 Microtus ochrogaster | reverse complement strand
CGCCTTTAATCCCAGCACTCGGGAGGCAGAGGCAGGCAGATCTCTGTGAGTTCGAGGCCAGCCTGGTCTACAGAGCTAGTTCCAGGACAGGAACCAAAAGCTACAGAGAAACCCTGTCTCGAAAAACCAAAAAAACTAGAAAAATGACTTTTGTTATATACTGAAATTCCTTCCTTAGGCTGTTGCTTTGACAGTATCAAGCTAAAAGCATGATCCCCTACCATTAACTATCAGAGAAGGGAGCTTTTCTTTTGTTCTCAAAGGATAGCAGCAAGTAGGGCTACTGAGATGGTCTATCAGGTGGATCACCAGATCCCATGGAAGAAGGAGAGAACCAACTCCCAGACTGTTCTCTGACCTCTACACATGTGCCATGGCACGTGCATGCCCCCACATACTCTCATAGCCTTGCAAATACCAACAACAAATATCTTTGTGAGCTAGAAATCCAGGTATAGCAGTATATGCTTGTAATCCCAGCACTCAGGAGGTTGAAACAGGAGACCAGCCTGATCTGCAGGAGAATCTGTCACAAACAAATGTTAATACATAAAATTACTCATATTTTCCTATGGGCTGAAGAGAGTAGCTAGGTGACAAACACTGATGGATGGGAAGAATTCTCTTACCTGGAAGATTACCCTTTGAGATGGTGTCTGTGTCCAGATTGTAGGTGTCTTGCAGACGAAACAGAGCTTTAGCTGCCCCAACCTGATCTTCATCATTAGGGAAGTACTGCCTCTGAATGGTCAGGTTAGAGATAAAGCCTTGAAATAGAAAAAATGGTGGGGGAAGGCTGGGCTATAAAAATTCATTGACTTTTAATAGAAACAAACTGATTTTTAATAGAGTATTATATTTAAAAAAAACTTAACCATTTTTCTACCTTACCATGAAATTTCCACATGTTCACAAAAAAAAAAAAAAAAAAAAACCCACACTGACTGAGATGGAACAGACCATTAACTTCAATTCCCTACTCCCATTAAAAAGTAAGCAACCCGAGGTCACTTCAGAATTACATTCCTATTAGTAAAGCTCTAATAATAACTGTTACACAACTTAACAAGGAAAAAACAAACAGCCCAGAGGCCAGGAATGATAGCACATGCCTCTAAACCAAGAACTCCGACAAAGGTAAGAGGATGGCATGTGTTGAGTGCCAGCCTGTCTCAAAATGCCCAAACAAGTCAGGCATGCTGGCCCACGCCCTTAATCCAGCATGTGGAGGCAGAGGCAGGCAGAGTCTGCGAGTTGCAGACCAGCTAGAACTACATAGTGAGACCCTGTCTAAAAAATACACAGAAGAGACAGAAAATACAAAACTGGTGATGTAGGGTCAATTGTAGAGAACCTGTATAAAAGGTGCAATGCCCTGAGTTCCATCTCAGGACCCTTTCCCTGACAGACACAAGCACTACAGGATTCATATAAAATATCTTAAAATCAAAATAACAAAATGAATTACTTGATAACTAGAGCTCCTAAGGAGAATGGATTATAAACACTCCTTAAAAACAAAAAACAAGATCAAAATGTTATTCAAAATTTTAATAACACTAATGTCACCACTGTAAATAATTTTATTGTCAACTATATGTATTCTGATCACTAAACATCAGGTATTTTTTTTTAATTAATGGAAATGTACAGACCAATCTCACTCATGAACACTGGTGCAAAAAAAAAAAATACTGGCAAATCAAATCCAAGAACATATCAGAACCATCATCCACCATGATCAAGTCGGCTTCATCCCACAGATGCAGGGATGGTTCAACATATGAAAATCTGTCAACATAATCCATCATATAAACAAACTGAAAAATAAAACCCACATGATGATCTCATTAGATGCTGAGAAAGCTTTCGACAAAATATAACATTCCTTCATGATAAAGGTCTTGGAGAGAGCAGGGATTCAAGGAACATACCGAAACATAATAAAGGCAATATAAAGCAAGCCAACAGCCAACATCAAACTAAATGCAGAGAAACTCCCAGTGATTCCACTGAAATCAGTAACCATACAAGGCTGTCCACTCTCTCTGTATCTATTCAATATAGTTCTTGAGGTCCCTAGCTAGAGCAATAAGACACCAAAAGGAGATAAAGGGGATACAAATCGGAAAAGAAGTCAAACTCTGTTTGTTGATGATATGATATTATAGTTTATATAAGTGATCCCAAAAATTCTACCAAGGAAATTCTACAACTCAAACACTTTCAGCAATGTAGCAGGATACAAAATTAACTCAAAAAAATATCAGCCCTCCTGTACACAGATGATAAATGGGCTGGGGAGGAAATCAGAGAATCAACACCCTTCACAATAGCCACAAATAGCATAAAATATCTCGAAGTAACTCTAACCAAACAAGTAGAAGACTTGTATGACAAGAACTTTAAATCTTTGAGGAAAGAAATTGAAGAAGACACCAGAAAGTGGAAAGATCTCCCATGCTCTTGGGTAGGTAGAATCAACATAGTAAAAATGGCAATCTTACCCAAAGCAATCCTCAGATTCAATGCAATAAATGGTCTCAGGAGGAATATAATGGGAAAGCCAGCTCAAGGTAAAGAAGTAGGCACAACCATCTGCCATTACTTTTCATGGTCCTATAGGTAGTAGTGTTCCTTCCTTACCCACAGGAGACCCACTACAAAACTTTTAGTCGTTAAAAGAAAACATGGATAGTGCCAAAACTTTGAAAAACAAGACTGTTTTTCCTTTCACATACATATGCAAGTTCAGCCAGTATCTTTTCTAGCTGAGCTCATGTATATAGCTTTTGTAATCCGAGGTGCAACAGCAGAACTATAAAGCATTTCCTTTCTTTCTTCACAATTTAATGAACATTAAGCTTATTCTTACCAAGGTTCTAAGCAACTTCTATGTTTCTGCCTTCACTTCTAAGTCAAGAGCTTTCACTTACAGAACATTCTATTGCTTCTCTCTGACACATCCAAATTGCAGCATCATTATGCTTGCACTTGTGGATCATGTGTGCTCCACACGTTACTTAACATTATAAAACGTGAGATCGCAACAATGCTCTGAGAACAGA
Organism: Microtus ochrogaster; assembly: GCF_000317375.1. Lineage (NCBI taxonomy): Eukaryota > Metazoa > Chordata > Mammalia > Rodentia > Cricetidae > Microtus > Microtus ochrogaster. Next base: position 32,265,193 of record NC_022028.1, on the reverse strand, counting down.
GGGCTGCTAAGGACTAAGGGCAGGGATATGCTGCAAGGAAGGGGCCTCACAGTCCAGCAGAGCAGCAGAGGAATTCATCTCAGTCAGAAAGCCACAAAACTTACAATTTCCTGTTCAGTTTGGAAGTTTTCCACACTTTGGAGCTGTGGCTAACTGTAACTACCATGGATAAAGAGACTGTAAGGTGTCCTTTACTGCTTGCTAACACTGGTAGCATTCTAGAGAGCATATTATCTACACAGATGGTTCGGCCTGCATCTGTTTTCTTTCTCTTTTTTGTATCAGTAATGTATCCAAACAGTTGAACTTCTACTGTACACTACAAAATCCCTTTACCTCATTAAATTCAGGCCTGGTTTTGTTTTTTTTAGCCAGAATATCAACACTCCAACTACAATTTTAATATTTTGTGTAAAAAGATTTTTGAGTAGTAAGGTCTCTAGGTTCTTTTTTTTTATTTATTGCCTACGATAAGTAAAATAACCCTAAACACAATATACTAGGTAGAACACAGCGAAAACTCTTCTTTGTAACTCAATTCCCAATGTTTTTACTCTTAGAAATGAAGTTCTATTCCAAATAATCTAATCACTTCTATAGATCAAAAGGCAAAAATCACCCATTCTGTCAACAATATTAGAAGTTACTATTTTTTTTAATAAAATGTTCCAGATTTCAACTATCTCTAGTCAAACAAAACATACATGCAATAATTCAATTATAACATAAACCTCTGCTATACTAGGAATGAGTTGGTTTTGGGTTCTGAAGTCTCTGTAAACTCACCATCTGACATATCCTTGAGGATCAGATTCTCCAACTCACTCCATTCAGTGTTCAGACGCTTCATTAATTTGAATGCATTTACAGGATGCCCAACAAACCCTTCTGGGTCTTTGGTTGCCGTACTGGTTAGTCGGTCTAACTTCTCTGCCCATCTAAAGATATAAGACATAAAAGTAGTGAACTAAGCCAGGCATGGTGGCACATGCTTTTTTTGTTCCTGAAAATGTTTTTTTTTTCCATACAATATATTCAGATTAGTTTCCCCTCTCCCAACTCCTCTTCACTTCCCCACCAACCCAAATCTGGCACATGCTTTTAATCCCAGCACTCAGGAGGCAGAGGCAAGTGGATCCCTGTGAATTCAAGGCTAGCATGATCTAGCAAGTCCCTCCTGACTTCCTGAAAAAAAGTGTACCAAAGAAAAATTACACACAAGTAAAGAACTTGGGAAAAGTAACTAATTATAAGGTTTTCATTTAAAGATACTATCTATAATTTCTTTTTAAAGTAAAATTATAAAGACTCTAAAGCATAAGATCTTATAGATAAAAATCTAACTTAATAGAATCAAAAATATACAACTTTTCTGTTTTAGATTATTTCTCACAAATGGAAATTTGTACTTTTTTCTTATTTTTTTTTGTTGTGTATGAGTGTTTTGCCTGCATGAAAATATGCTTACCATGTGCATGCCTGCTGCCTGAGGAGGCCGGAAGAGGATATCAGATCTGGGTCTGGAGTTACAGACAGTTGTGAGCCACCTTGTGGGTGCCGGGAATTGAACCTGGATCTACTGAGAGAGTGGCCAGTGCCCTTAACTGCTGAGTCATCTTTCTAGCCCCTTACACATTTTTTTCCTTTTAAAAAAATACTGGATCTCACTATGCTGCCACTAAGGTTAGTCTTGAATTTCTGGACTCAAGAGATTTCCCTGCTTCATCCCCTGTGGTGGCAGTGAGCACTGGTACATGCCACTGAGCTTAGCCTAACTCATGCTAAAAATTATTATTATTATTACTAATCATTATTATTATTGCTTTGTTTTATTATATTATGCAGTCTAGATTGGCCTTCATTGTGATCCTCCTGCCCCCTCCCTCCTAAGTGTTGAAATTACATGTGTGTGCAACCATGTTTGGCTAATTTGTGGCAAATCTTTATGTAGAAAACAAGTTTTAAAGCAGAAACATCAGCCAGGTGCACACCTTTAATCCCAGCACTCAACAGAGAGAAGTAGGTCAATCTCAGTGAGTTTCAGTCAGCCAGTGCTACACAGTCAGACTGTCTCAAAACACGCACGCGCGTACATCCCCCCCCCCAAAATATCAATACTAAGACATTCATTAAACAAAACACAAATTCTCAGGTCAGGATTAACTATAAATTTGTGTCAATAAAATTAACATTCTAGAAAAACCACTATACACCCCCCCAAAAAACACATATAAAACATAACATTAATCATGCTTATCACTGTAAGCTCTATGATGGAATCCCAGGAGTAGAACTGGAAAAACTACTCCAGCAGGTGGCTTATTTGGGACACCTACATCTTCATCCATCCATATTCTTCCTCACTGTGACGGTTAATCTGGACTGTCAACACCATTAGATTGATTAAATAGACTGAGTAGTAACTCTTATTAAAGGACAGCTTTGGGTTCATCCATGAGGTATTTTCAGAGAAAGTTAGGTAGGAAAGACATATCCCGATGTGTGCAGCATCAACACGGGCTCGGGAAGGAGGGAGCCTGCTTCCCCTGCATTCTCTGTGTGCTCCCTACTGCCATTATGTGAGCTGCTCTGTTGTAATGGAATGGAACTAGGACAGCTGAACTGTGAGACAAAGTAAATTATTTTCTCCAACTAATTTTTGTCAAGTTACTTTGTCACAGTAGTGAAAAAGCTAAGTAGGGACTATGGAGATGGCTCAGGTGGGAAAGTGCTTGTTACATAAGGATGGGCACTTGAGTTCAGCTCCAACACCCACACTGACAGTGGTGTGTGCCTGCAATTCTAGTGCTAGGGAGGTGGAAAGAGGAAGATCCCTGAAATTAACCGGCCAACTAGCCTTGCCAGGTTCAGTTAAGAGAGCCTGTCTTAAAAAACAAGTAGATAGCAATAAAGCAAGACAACTAATGTCAACCTTTGACCTCTACCTAACACAAAGCTGACAAACATGAACCCTGACCCAGATTAACCCATTTTCCTGTGCTCACTGCTTTAGACATTTTAACTGGTTTTCATTTCCACTCTTGGTGCATTCAGATAGAGTTGGAGCTATTGTAAGGAAATACACTTACTTTTTTATCTGTTCTAACTTGTCCTCTTCTGCTTTAATGTAATCCTTTAGTGATGTCACCAGATCTTTCTCAGTATGGATCAAATCAGTCATCTGACCTACATGGGAAGAGATAGGTTATTAAATATTCATCAATATAAATCTTTTAGCTACAGGAGGATTTAACTGGAATGGAACAGATATGCTGTAAAAGATCATTTTCCCTCATTTTTCTTTTTTTATCAGATAAACCAAATTAATCCAAATAAAAATCTAATCATGAGTTCTAGTTCTAGCTTTTGTAACTAATAAATTTTGTCAACTTAGACTATTTTGGGAAATTGTGTTTTCATTTACAAACTTAAATTAACAAATAACACTACTTTCTAAGAATTACTGTTTTTTTCTTTACTGTCTCTGGTTTTATACCTCATCTTTTGTGTTTAAGACTAGTCAGGATCAAATTTTTGATTAAAAAAAAAACAAAACACAAACCACACTTGAGACAATTGCAAAATTGTTTTAAAATTTTTCTTTTTAAAGATTAAGAGGGTTCCTCATTTTATATACTGAAATCAAGTGTTAAGAAATGTCTACACTTCTGTTTTAGTTCTACAATTTTAAAAGGGTCAAAATGGTAGATAGAAAGAAGGGAAACATCTCACTTAACACTTCATTATACATATGAAGTATACAGAGAGGAAATTATAGACAGACACAGCTCAAACTTTCGAGTCTACTCTGAGAACAAGAAAGAACGGGAGCTCTTACAGTCTATGTACTTGCTCTGTTAGAGTCCCACTCCACACAGACACCCCACTTTAATCCACAAACCCAATAAAACATTGTTTTAAAAAATTGTAAAGAAGAAAAGCAGACAGACATAACTGATTTTTTTAAAATGCCTGTTTAGATAGGTAAAGGGTTTGTAAACCAAGGTCAGTCTTCAGGAATATAATGCATTTGTTTTTTTCTATTTAAAACTACAAAAGCAGGTAAATTTTAAAATGTAAAACCTAGTAAGCTATAAATAGTAAAGACTTACCAATTGAAGTAAAGAAGCCTGGATGGGCTGAAGACTGAGGAAGTAGAATCCCTATCATTAAAACACACCACATCATCTTGGAAGACTTCATGGGTTCACACACCTATAAAAACAGCACAGCAGTGAGTCTCCAGGCTAGAATTGATGGTGATTTTTATAAATCAATTTAATAACAGCTAATTTATGATCTTAGCAGAGTTAGATGCTCCATACAAGAGAAAAACTTCAACCCATTTTTTTTCCTGTTACTATTTTAAGTAGAGCAATTAAGAGCTGTGGGGTTTTTTTTAAGATTTACTTTTATTATTCTTAATTATATGTGTATACACTGTGTATACAAGTATGGGTATCCTTGCAGGTCAGAGGAATCAGATGCCCTAGAACCCCAGAACTGAAGTTACAGGCAGTTGTAAGCCAACAGATATGGATGCTGGGAGCAGAACTCAGATCCTCTGGAAAAGCAAAAAGTGTTCTTAACAGCTGAGGCTTTTTATATAGAATGGAAAATACTTTTCCCTTTGACTAGATCTAAAACATGAATTTTCACAACAAAAATATACTTTAAACATCACCAATATATTTTTAAAATGTCAGAAATGGCTTATAAGAAAAAATATTCAGAGCTCTTTAGCCATTCCCCCCACCCCTCCCCAGCACTGGCTGTCCTGTAACTCACTGTTTCTGTTCTTAAGACGGGCTAACTTCTCTTACTACTATGTTCTATGTTTAAAAAACAAAAACTCTCAAGCCTAGTTAGTACACTGCTGTGATTTTCCCCTAATTTCAACCTCGTAGAAAAGCACACCCCCCCTTTTTTCTTTTTCCATTCCTTTGTGTGTGGTGCACATGTGTGTGCATGCACAGTCTGAGGTTGACATCTGGAACCTCCCTAACCACCCTTCTACATTATTCATTGAAGCAGGTTCTTTCAACCAAACCCAGAGCTCACTCACACAGCTAGTCTCTAGCCAGCTTGCCCTACAGATCAGGTCTTTGCCATCTAAGGCTGGAATCACAGGCAGACTCTCACACCACGTGGCATAATGTCTGCATTCTGGGGGTCTGAACTCTGGCCCTCACAGTCCTTTAGCCCACAGAGCCTCCTGCCACCCCTGCCTTCTGTCCTCCACTGTCCCTGGGAGCAGTCTTTTCTAGTGAGTACTGCTCATGATGAAGAGGGGATTAAGTAACCACTGAAAGGCTCTGCCTGGCTTTCACCAACTGCCCTAGCACCCTTCCTCCTTCTCATGGGCTTTCTCTCTGCTTACAGCAGTGCGGCACCACTACAGTACAACTTGCTTCAGAAGCAGGTTCCCATGGACTAGGTTGACTTGCCAACCTAATTCTTGTCGGCATTTCTCCATCTTTCCTATGTGAATCTGTCTAAACCAACAGGCTTTTCAGAGGCCTAACTGAAACTCCCTACTTAATAAAAGCTGAAAAGTACCTTCACCTTCACTCTTAAGTTAAACCCAATAAAAATAGATCACTACAATAAAACGGCATCCTGGAAGAACTCCTATATTTCCTCCCTCAAGTTTGCTACAAATTTCCAGATCCTTCCAGAACCACACAGTAGTGAAATACAGTTTTCTTGGCTGCCTTACAGTGATCTGGGGAAAGCTTCTAGAATGTAGCAGATGCAAGCACTTCCTCTGTTGGGCTCCTGCCAAAGCACAAGGCTTTTTCAAAACACCAGGCTGCCTGAAGAGTCTAGAATTTTCTGTATTTAATCAGATTTCTGCCATAATTTTCTTAATGAGTAAATGCCTTTTCCAGAAAAAATTACACATGCTTTGATTATATTAACAGAAGGCTAATCATAAGTACTGTATACATTTTTAACTCATGATAAAGTTTAGACCTATCATATAAGATCTTTCTCATTAATAAAATAAAGTTATTAAAGGTTCTTTGTTCCCTGCCATTATTGTTAAACCTCACAATAAATCAAGAACCATTAGCTTACAGAAATAACTAAAAAGCAGCTTTAAAATGGCATTTTCCTTCCAGTAACTGTTTTTTTTAAACTTTTTCTTTTAAGTGTATGGGTGTTTTCCCCTGCATGTATATAAGTGCACCACATGTACACTTGGTGGCCTCAGAGGCCAGAAGGAGTTCAGAGTCCTTAAAAGTGGATTTATGGAGGATTCTGAGCCACCACGTGGATGCTGGGAATCAAACCCTAGACCCCTGTAACAATATCAAATGCAATAAATTGCTGAGCCATCTCTCCAGGCCCTACCCCTCTTATTTTTATTGTCTGTGTACAAGTCTTTTGCCTATGTCTGTGTAGCACCTGTGTGCAGTGCCTGCAGAGGCCAGAAGAGGGCATCATACCACAGGAAATTAGAATTTACAGTGTCTCTGGAAATACTCTCCAGCCCCGAACTTTTATACTTTTAATAACTGCAGCATCTATATAAAATCTCAAAGCACTAATAATATGAAGAAAAAAATGAAAGGAGCTAGGTGTGGTGGTGCAGGGGCAAGCAGAGCTCTGTGACTTCAAGGCCATCCCTGTCTACATAGTGAGACAGGTCACAGTAATAAGGGGCTGGAGGGATGGCACAGGTGTTTCGAGTATGTACCGGAGCTGGAGTTACAGGTGATTATGAGGTACCCAGTGTGGGTGCTGAAACCGAATTCAGGTTCTCTAAGAGCAGAATCTGAATTCTCTGGCCTCCCATGGCACCTGTACTTACAAGCATGTGCATGCATGCATGCATGCATACACTCACTTGTTTTTTTAAATATCAGAAAACAAGGCTGGGGAAACAATTCAGTGGACAGCATGAGGACCTGGGTTTGTCCCCAGAAATGTCACCTGTAATCCCAGTGTTCTTGCACAGAGATAGGATACAAAAACAGAAGAATCCCTGGAAACTTATAGAGTAGCTAGTCTGTATACGCAACAGCAAACAGAGGTCAGGTTACAAGCAAGGTGGATGGTGAAAACTGACACCTGGGGTTATCCTCTGACCTTTATACACTCTTGTCTTTATAAGCACACACATGCAGACACACACACATATGAAGACACACACACGAAGAGGGGTGGAGAAAGGAGAGAGAAAACATCAAAATGGTATAAAATGAATAGGTTTGTATGGGGACTAAAGTAGCCTAGTGGGTAACGGCTGCCACCAGCCTGAGGACCTGAGTTCACTTCTCAGGACCCACACGGTAGAAGAACAAAAGTGACTCCAAGCTGTCTTCTGACCTCCAGGAGCACCACGGCACACACACATACAGGCACACAAAGTGAAGTACAATAAATGAAAATTTTAAATAAGCCTTTTTAAAATTCTACTAAGGAGTCCAGACTAAAAAGATGCTAATAGGTAAATGGATAAAGAAATTGGAAATTCAAAATAAGAAACTATGCTTAACAAGAACATGTTCAAACTTGTACATTTGTAATCCCAGCACTTAAAAGGCTAAGGTAGAAAAATCAGCAGTTCAAATCCAGCCTGTGTTATAAAGAGAAAGTGTCTCAAGCAAAACAAAAGGGGAAAAAACCTAACAATATAGCATAGCTATATGTAACTATGAAAGAAGATATGCAGAAATGAACGAGGATGTAGGAAAACACTGGGTAACTTCTCCATACACCTCTGCACATTTTGTTATTGTATGTATATATGATGCATGTGTAGGAGTGCACACATGTGGAGGTCAGAGGTTGACAAGGATCCCGGGCTCCACCTCAGGTCCTCGGCTGTGTGGCGAGTGCTTTACACACTGAGCCACCTTGTCACTCATCTACGTTTTCCAGATGCCTTAGAGCGTAAGTCTACGGCAAACCAACTACGATATGAAGTAGTGAACTACAGTATCCTAGTGGCATGCCTGCCCATTCTCCTTCTTCCTAGAAATAGACACATAACCCAGAGCACTGACCCTCACCTCATGAACATAATGGTTAAGGAATGGGCTTGTGAATGGGAAAAAGCACGTCTTCATGGAATTGTTTAACTCACACGTGAACTGGGGTCAGACCTATGACTATTTTTCCTAGTTCTGAAGTATGTAGCCAACCTATAAAGGCAAAGTAACATCATAGAATCAAGTATTTCTAGCCACAGGGTCTCTTATTCTTTACAACTGGAGCGCTGAATCAGTGAGATACCCCAATCACTAACTTCCCAGTACACCAAAGGAGCCTCTTTTATAACTTTTTTTCCAGGCTACTTTAAATTGGATTTTACCATTTGCAATATAAAGTCAGGTCTATATACCATTACTCCAAGAACTAACAAGACAATCAAATTGTTGTTCTATAGCTATGGTCCTCAAACTGCCATATCAGAACCGTCTAAAAGTCTGAGATAGGCAGGTTAACCTGTACACATATCCAGGTGCTGCAGACATTGCTGGTCTGATGGCAATACTTTGAGAGCAACTGGGTACAGGAAAACATTGAGACCACAAAAACAGGCCTCTTTAAAATGGGTTTTATACTTCAATTTATCTTTCAGAAAAACAGATCACTCTACAGAATGGTTCTGTTTCAAAACTGTATCTCATTTACCCACATTCCCTGAACAACCTAAGTGGCATGTTAATAGACATAGTTTTATTAATCACAGTTTTTACAAAAAGAATAATGATTTTCTTAATTATAATGTCCTACTTCCATTTATTTCTACCCTTCAAATCTGCAAAAGCAAATCACTATAGAATAGAGTCAAGCTTCCCAAGAGATAATACAGCATTAAGAAAAAGTGAGAGATAAAATTGTCTTCTGTTCTAAATCTTCAAGCATGAAACAGAATTTAAATGAGCCAACATAATTGTAATCGCTTTCATTTTGTAATATTTATGGATTTGGGTTTTTTTGAGACAGGGTCCAACTATGAATTCCCAGACATTCCCCTACTCCTCCTCTGGAGTACTGAAGGTAATCTCTTAAAAGGAAAAAGTCCCAGGATCCCTGAGAAGACGTGCAAAGAGAGGAGAGGGAGGGAAGACACAAGGGACGGAAGGGGAAGAAAACAGAATAGAAGGCCCAAGAAGATCACAGCTGCCAAGATAAACTTGATACTGTAGCAATAAAAATAATTTCTTGAAAATAATTTATGAACCTGATGCAGCAGTGCAGACATGTAATTGCAATACTTACAAGGCTAAAGCAGAAGACTGCAAATCTGAGAACAGCCTGGGTTACATAATGAGTTCTAGGCCAGTCTAAGCTACATAGCAAAAGCACAGGTCAAAAAAGAAAAGGAGGCCGGGCGGTGGTGGCGCATGCCTTTAATCCCAGCACTCTGGAGGCAGAGGCAGGCGGATCTCTTTGAGTTTGAGGCCAGCCTGGTCTACAAGAGCTAGTTCCAGGACAGGAACCAAAAGCTAAGAAGAAACCCTGTCTCGAAAATCAAAAAAAAAAAAAAAAAGAAAAAGAAAGAGAAAGAAAGAAAGAAAAGGAGGCGATTACTGGTTAGACAGTAGATTCGTGAATTTTCATTATATAATCCTGTAACATACATATATGTTTACTGTGAATGTTAAATTTTTTAAACTGTATGTGGGAAAACAGTAGAAGCACCCTTACTGGAAGACACTTTCTCAGGTAGGCCTGGATAAAAATACATTGCTATCTACTAACACTTAACTTTTCTGTCGTGCTTCTTCCAGGCAAAGTCCAGACCCACACATCAAGTCAATCAAACCTAGGAAATAGTTCTACTACACTGAAGACATTTACACTGTTATAAGCATTCATTGAGTTTCAAAGTACACGTTATTTGATGGATTACTAGAACAGGGATCTGGCAGATACTTTATTATCCTTTCAGTCTCTTATATTTCTCCTAAAAAAGTTGCAACATTTGAAGAAAATTCCTTTTTCCCAGACACATCACCCAAATCTTAATGGATATGAAAGAATGCTTGATATTCTAATCTAAACTTTGCCTGACATTAAGAATTTTCCATGAGGCTTCTTTTAGGTCTCTCCACACCTCCCACACTGGCCTCAAAGCTTTTAGAATGCTCCCGCAGTTCTCACACTGCTTGTTCTCCTGGCTTCTGTGTTCACCTTTAATCTTGTACAGTTCACAACCAACACCAACACCAGTTGCTAACGATGGCTACTACAATGTGCTGCGTAACTGGACTTGGCATCCTTTCCCATTCAAGTAGGACATGTTTTCTGAAACAACTAAGCAATTACCAAAAGAACTAGCTAAATTTCTAATCTTCCTTCTAACCCCACATCAAACTGCCATTTGTCTTTAACTTTATTCTATAAATTCCCATCATTCTTGGACAATTGTTTTAATGCTATGATCATTTAAAAATATTTTGTAATTTTTAATTTTCATAATTATAAATTTTTTAATTCCATAATTTTTTATAATTATATCATTCAAGCCAAGGAATATGTGAGCTCTCAGTGCTAGTTTTGTGGCTTTTTTTTTATAAGTTGAAAGTGCATTTAATACACCTAATTTCTTTTCTTTTTTTTAATTTAATTTATTAAAGATTTCTGCCTCCTCCCCACCACCGCCTCCCATTTCCCTCCCCCTCCCCCGATCAAGTCCCCTATGATGATATTTTTAATAAAAATGTAGGGCTATTAAAATGGTATTGTTCTTGACTTTTAGACATCCTATTTTATTTATTTTAGAGAAAGAGTCTTTCTGGTTTTTTGTGTCTTTTTTTTGTTTTTTTATTGTTGTTTGGTTTCAAGACAGGGTTTCTCCGTGTAGCTTTGGAAACTGTCCTGAACTCGCTCTGTAGACCAGGCTGGCCTCACATGCAAGAGATCCACCTGCCTCTGCCTCCCACATGCTGGGATTAAAGGCGTGCACCAACATCACATGGTGAGACAGGGTCTTTCTATGTAGCCCTGGCTGTCCTGGAATTCACTGTATAGACCATGCTGACCTTGAACTCATGGAGATCCACCTGCATCTGCTTGAATGCTGGGATTAAAGGGGTATCCACCACATCTGGCTTAGATGCCTGTTTTAAACTCAACAATAGATTTTTTTTTAATGGTTTCAAGCACCCTAGAAACACATAGGCATTTCCTGCCAGGTGTGGTGCCACACACCTAAAATTCAAGTATTCAAGACACTAAAGCAGTAAGATTATGAGTTCTAAACCAGCATAAGGGAGCGTGAGTGTGTGTGTCTATCTTGTCTCAAAACATGCTTTTCTTAATGTAGAAAAAAAGCCAGAGTTCTTTCCCCAGGATAGAGAGCCTAAAAATGTCATTATAAGTAATATTATGAGCATTCTAAGTTAATAAGATTCATCAATAATGTCTACTTTATTTGGTGATCTTTTAATAGGAAAGAGAATAAGCAAGGTGATAAAACATAAGGCTAAAAGTGACCACTACCAAGTAATTTAAAAAGCAGTATTTCAGGGGTAGAGAGGTAATCCAGCATTCAACAGCACTGGCTGCTCTTCCAGAGGACCTGGGCCTGATTCCCAGCATCCATATGACCACTTGCCATCTGTAACTCCAGTCCCAGGGGATCCAACACCCTCTTCTGGCTTTTTCAGACACTACACATATGGCATACAGATATACAATCAGGCAAAACACTGACACATGAAGTAAAGTAATTTTAGAAATGTCTTAGGCTTATAAAAATAACAAAAAACCCAAATAATTTCAACTAAGGATGGCGTCAGGCACACAGAAGACACGTAAGAAATGCCAAAGGTGGGACAAGACCTATAGCTGGACTTGTTACCAAGGTGTTTTGAGGGACATGGAAAAGAAAACAAAGACTTGTAGATGTGGAAAAGAGGCCACCTCAACTCAAAGATCACTAGAAATGAGATGCAGACTATATTTTAAGAGGGAGCAGAGAGTAGAAAGAGGTTGTAGAAAGAAAGAAACATTAAATTATGCATGCAATGTTGACATTGCTTATGGATCCTGCTGTACACAAATATAGTTTTCTAAAATTTCTCTTGCAGATAAAACCAAGATGCCAGGTGTGGTGGCATACACCTGAAATCTCACACCAGGAGGTAGAGGCAAGAGTTTGGGGCCAACCTGATCTACATAGTGAATTCTGGGCCAGCCAGAGCTACACAGTTGAGACCTTGTCTCAAAACAACAAAACACCAGCAAATAAGCAAAGAGAACCAATAGTCCTTGCACTCAGAAGACTGAATCAGTAGACTTGAGTTCAAGGCTCACCTGAATCTACAGAGTCCAAAGTTGCCAGCCTCAACTATACAATAAGACCCTGTCTCAAAAAACAAAAAACCCTACATACAAAGACTACCCTCCCTGCCCCCATTTTGAGTATAATTAAGCAACTGTTTTAGACTTCTTTGTATAGATTTACTTTGTAGCTGGCCAAAATGAATTGAACTGGATGTGGTAACATTCAAGCAGATGAGACGTAAGAATTCTGAGTTCAAGGCAATCTGGTCTGTGACTTTGTCTCAGAATTCTTGGGGTTTTTGTTGTTGTTGTTTGTTTTCAATGTAATTGGCCATGTTTGTGTGCAAACTCTGTTTTGTTCACTGACTATCTTTTTCTAATGCCATACTGTCTGGAGTATGGTAGCTCTTTTCAAGGCTTTTCACTTTTCCATCAACTTCAGAAGCAGCTTATCAGCTGCTGTTAAGTATACTTCTGGGATATGGGCTGGTTTGGGAAGAATTAGCATATGATAATACTCAGTTTTCCAATCCATGAAGATGGTACAACCAGAGTTTTGTAATTTTCAACATACTCACATTATGAATCATTTACTCACTATAGAATTATGTACAATTCAGAATTGTGAAGTTGCAAGTTTCTGGTGCTATGAAGATGGTAATTTTTCATTTAATTAACAGTTGTTCAGTACCAGTTAAGTAGAAATACAACTGACCATTGTAATATTGACTTTCTATCCTGTAAACTTGCTGGATAAAGTCCTCATTTTGGAGGACTTTGCTTTTTGAAACAAGATCACCTGTAGCCCAGGCAAACAGCAAGCTCAAGGAGCAGACAATGACCTTGAAAATGAATCTTCCTGCCTCTCCCTCCCAGGTGCTCGAATTAGAGGCGCAAGCCATCTAGAGCTTTTTAAAATTATCTTTCAGATCTTTTACTTAGATATGTTGTCTGAGAATAGTGCTAATTCTTATCTCTTAAAGCATACTGTTAAAAAAAAAAAAGAGAGAGACAAGCCAACAACTTGGAGAGAGGGGACTAATTCCTCATCACTTACGTTCTAGTTATTCTGCTCCTAGATATTAACGGGGGGGGGGGGGACCTAGGACTTACCACAGGGCAGGGAACCCTGACTGCCCATTGAACTGGAGAGGGAGGGGGAGTGGGGGGGGGGGGGGGGGAGAGGGGGTATATGCCTCTACAAAGACATTTACACAAAAGCTCACAAAACACAGAAAATGACCCAAGTGTCCCCATGGCATATGTGTGAAGGTCAAAGGACAGCCTGAAATTGGTTCTTCTACCATGTAGATCAGGGGATACAACTTAGGTCACTAGAGTTGGTAGCAAGTTCCTTATCCTGCTGAGCGCCATCTTGCTAGCCTTGAATGAGTAAAATCTTGTGTAGATTTAAAAAAATATGGATGGAGGAATTCATGTCACAGATACTGAAGGACAATCTATAACCACTTCATCATTAAATAGGCATCATCCCTAACACCAATCTATTAATATCTGTCCTTTTATACCCACAGATAAGTACAGTTTTCACCCCTCATCAAGGAAAGTTCTCTTAGCAACAGACAAAGACCATTACAGAAAACCACAACCAATCAAAGCAGAGTTGTGGATCCCAGTCCCAGTCGATATATCAAAAAAAAATCACTCCTGCATCTAAGGCTCAAGGAACATTGCCCAAGAGGGGTCAGAAAAATTGTAAGAGCCAGAGGATCAGGGAATTTGCTGTGAGACTATCTCCTAGTGAAGATAGTCAGAAGCTAACCCCACAACTCTCAATCAATATGACTTACCCAAATGTGATCTGAGCAAAGACAACACCAAGGGACAGGATATGGGGAAGCCCTACATAAAGAGCTATAGGCAACTAAGAAATGCTAAGAGCAAGAGAAATGTCTTCCCCAGGGAAGAGCACATCAGTTGGTTACCCAATACCAAGTGGTCAGCCCTGAAAACACACACAAGCAATGACAATTGATGAAAAGAAGAGACTATGAATTTGAAAAACAAGGAATATGTCGGAGGATTTGGATGGAGGAAAGAGAAATGTTGTAATTATATTACAATATCAAAAAATTTTTCTAAGTTAAAAAACATGAGGTGCCAGGCAGTGGCACACACACATCTTTCATCTCAACACTCAGGAGGCAGAGGCAGGGGGATATCTGTGAGTTCAAGGCCAACCTGGTCTACAGAGTTCCAGGACAGTCACATGGTTCCAGGGCTATACAGTGAAACTGTTTCAACCCCCACCCCCCCATTAAAAACTGTGAGGGGATTTATTTGATCAAAGGACCAAGAACAAAGGTCAACATGGTAAGTCCTGTTTGGAGCCCTAAATTCATCAAGTAGAGTTTACAAACACTATAGATTCTTGATTTTAGAGAACTGGATATGAAAGTCCAATTAACATAAAATTAAGAGTAAAAGAGAAGTCTTCAGCCTATTTAAAATGAATTCATATTTACTAGATATTTCTCAAACAGACATCTAAATACATGTAACTCTTTTCCATTCTATTTCAAACTAGAGATTATAATTCTTTTAGCACAGTAATCAACACATAGTGTTACATAACAAATGTTTACCTATCAAAATACAGAACCAAAGACACCTTCAAGACAGTGTCTCTAAAATCCAACACTAGTTCATCTCAATATATGCCTTAACACACTCTGCATACCAGAGGGACAAATTCTTATATGTACGTCTTATTACTCAAATATTTTCCCAATACAAAAGGTTTTGTACTCTCTCATCTCTGGACATTACTGATTCTGTGAGAAGATGGGCAAGTAACTAGAGAGTACAAATCCCCTCTATCCTCTTAATGAATGGGTTTAGCTTCAAAGCCCAGGTACACTTCACCAAACTTAATCTCTCTCAAGGCTATTCTACAAAAGTGCCTTTGGGTGTTTTGTTTTGTTTGAAGTAGGGTTTCACTACATAGCCAAGACTGGCCTTAAACTTTAGATACTCCGGCCTCTGCCTCTGGAGTGCTGGGACTACCTGTCTTAAATTTTCTTTAGACTGGCCTACCTCTTCTCTTCCTAGCTTTCAGTTCCCTCTTTTCCAACACCTTTATTAAGTTCCCAAGATGGGGAAAGGCATACTAATTTAAGATCACATACACTAATGCTGAACACACAGTTCAGCAGCTCGAAGCATACTGCTCTTACAGAAGACCAGGGTTTGATTCTAGCACTCCTATGGTGGCTCTGTAACTCCACTTCCAAGGGTTCTGACCCCGCCACCTTTTCTGGCCTCTGCAAGGACTGCACACAAAGATATATGTACAGGTAAAACACCCTTACACATACAATAAACATAATAAATCTCTTTATAAGATCACATATACTAGAATAAAAGAAAATGAACTCAGTTGCAAAAGATGTGAATGACTCCAAATATGTAACTTCATCCAGAATTTTATTTAACTCATTTTTAATGTGAAGGGAAACAACGGCATCATATTGGCAGGTGAAAAGCTTCCATGTTCTATGAGACACTTTCTGCGACTACTGATTTTCCCCCAGGCTATGAACAATTTAAATATGATCATCAGGCTGGGGATGTACCTCAGAAGTAAACATACAGGGCATTAAATCTGATACCTACCAACACCATTTTTTTAAAAATTAAATAACAACGATTGAGTCTATGACAATTAAGACTTCTAGTTCAATGTTGAAATTATTTCATTACCCTAGTCAGTCAGGCTGGTTATCAAGGACAGAGTAACATGAAACATGAGTCAAGAGAATGGACAACCCGCATCCTAGCTCTGCCACTTAACCAAACGAGACCTTTTTGAATCTTTTATTTGTAAAATGGAGCTGATCATCAAAGTACCTCTCAGAATTTCCTTAAAAGTGAAGTTCGAAGGCACAGGGAATGTGGCTCAGTGGAAAAAGTACTTGCTTAGCATGCACAAAACTCTGGTTCAATCCCCAGAATAGAGGAAGGAGACACTAGGAGTAGAGACAAGTTACATACGTGTATATAAAACTACACAGTGATTTCCAGGACAGCCAGAGCTACATCATGATAAGAGTGTCTCAAAAATAAAAAATATTTTCTGGAGCACTTTCTAAATTATTTTAGCACCCAGTACAATTATTGATTCTATGGTTATGGCTTTATACCGCAAAGGTTCGTGTGTTGGAAGTTTAGTCTCCCAGCGTGGCTGCAGAGGGGAGTGGGGGTGCAAGGGTGTACACAGGCCACGATACACAAGCAGGAGGTACAGAGGTCAACTACCAGGAGTCAGGTCTCTCTCCTAGTAAGTGGGTCCTGAGGCTTGAACTCAGGTTGCCAGGCTTGGTGAAAAGTGTCTTTACTGAGCTATCTTATCACCCAAATGGTAGAACTTTTAAAGTTTTTCTTTTGTTATTAAGATTTTAAAATGTTTATATGTATTCTGGCCACATGTATGTATGTGTAACACATACATGCCTGGTATCCTCAAGGTTCAGAAGAGTGTGCATAAGATCCTCTAGAACCGCAGTAACTGACAACTGTGAGCCCCCATGTAAGTGTTGGCAATCAAACTCAGGTCTTCTGCAAGAGTGGCAAGTGCTCTTAACCACTGAGCCACCTGTCCAGCCCCAGTGGTAGAACTTGTAAGAGGTGGACCACTAGGAGGTCAAGTCCCTGGGGACACCGTCCTCAGAAGGGTCTACAGAAGTGGATAACGCTGCTTCAGGGTGCATCCATTCTCTGAAGAGGAGACTATTAGGGAAAGTGAACCGCACCCCTGCATCTCTCTGTTCCCTTCTTATCTGATGATTACTTTCAAATACACTCTTACCGTTGTGAAGCCATCTCTTGTGAGGCCATCCCCAGAGCTGACCAGACGTGAGAGCCACGCTTGTAAGACTTCCAGATTCATGAACTAACAAAACTCTTTTCTTTTTGTATTATCCAGCCTTGAGCTGTTGTTTTGTCATAACAACAGAAAAATGACTAATACAAGGCTGGGCATGGTGGCATCTACCTTTAATTCCAGCATTTGGGAGGCAGACACAGGCAGATCTTTTTAGTCTGAGGAGTTCCAGGTCAACCAGGGCTACCATTGTGAGACTCTTTCTTAAAACAATAATTACAGAGATGAAAACAAAACCAGTTAAAGTTACACAACCATCGAAACAAATGAAACAAGCACAGAATTAAAGTCTTCCCTTTATATAATTTATTTATTTATAACTGCTCAAATGTACACTACCAGAAGGATGATATATTAATTTGATTTACTATTACTAAGAAAATTGTAAGCCACCAAAACATGGACACATTTATAAAAACAGGAAGCAGAAGAAATCTAAGGCAGAATTTATTCTGATGATAGTTATGTAAGAAGCATGAATCTTAGTACTGTATTTTTAGCCAACATGCAGCCAAATATACTAACAGTCATTCTGAGCATCCAAATGAAGACAAGAAAAAGAATTTGCTTCAAAACTTCTGAGACTCTTTTTTAATTTTTTTTTTTTTGGCTTTTATTCAGGCATAATATCTGGCTAAAAGAAAACTAATGACAGAATAGCTCCAATTTATATAAGAACATTTCACTGATTTCACATATGTAAGCACCCATTTTATCTGGCTTGTCTCACATATGCATGTTTATACACACGTGTCACAGATGGTTTAATTGTAAGATTTAAGATCTTACCACAAAAAGACAATAAAATTAAATGCCAAAAACCATTCAAGTTATTCAAGTTATTTCTCTTATCTTCATGCTTATTCCACCTTCAAAGTGTTACAGTATTGGGGGAGAGGAAGGACAAGATATGACATACTTTTACTGACTTACAATACAGCAATTCAACAATTCTAAAAACTTATTTTGTTAAAAGCATTTTCAGCAAAAGTTTATTAGAACCATCTACATACTTGAATGAAGTTGACATCTCAACTCAACTTTCTGAAATAATTAAGACTGCTCAAGAAGCCTAGATATTCTTGAATAGTAGCTTCACATCTTTTATTTTTTTTTTTAGGAATTCTTATAATAGAGTATTAATGGATGGGAGCATGAAATGGTATATAAAATTAGCCGGGCAGTGGTGGCGCATGCCTTTAATCCCAGTAACTCAGGAGGCAGAGACAGGCGGAGTTGGAGGCCAGCCTGGTCTACAAGAGCTAGTTCCAGGACAGGCTCCAAAGCTACAGAGAAACCCTGTTTCAAAAAACAAAAACAAAATGGTTTACAAAATTATATATAAATACATATATTTGTATTTCCTGATTTAGGCCCCCACTTTCCTGAGGGCTTTCAAGGGGTTTCATGTCCTCAAAATAGTTTGAAAACCATTCTGGATCTCACGGATTAGTCTAAGAACAATAATTACACCCCAGATTAGTCATTTATTAAAAACAAAGCATTCCTTCCATAGAAACTAAGGTTCACAAACTTCATGGCTTTCCCAATTCCTACCACATACCTGGCATCAACACAAATGTTTCAAATTAGCTACTCCATGAATCATGCTGCTTGTCAATATTTAACTCACGTTGAAGCAACAGAGAAATAATAGCATCTCTACCACAGCTATAAGGCTCACCTGCAACAGTGGTAATACACAGCTGACCTAAAACTTTTTCCTTCAATATTTATTTTTTATAATTACAAATTGTGTCTATTTTTCACCTACTTTGCTAGCTGAGTAACCAATCGACAAACCGCCCAATCCTTTTATATCACAGTCCCTGCTTCCAGTATCTCAAATAAAACCCATCTCAGTGTACCAATGGAAATAGTCTCTTCCTTAGCCTGGAAATCCAAAAGGCATTTGTCCTCAAAAAACATCAGACACAATATTCCAAAATCAAAGTGTCGTGACCTTTTAAAGTAATAAAAAAATCTATGCTTCCTACAGAAAGAAAAAGGTAAAACTTCAAATTCATATTTAAGGCTCTGAAATGATATTCAGGCTAAAACCCAAAGTTAAAGAAAAATCAGAGGTTGGGAGGAAAAAAAGAAATCACCGCTATTCATATTTCAAATCACGACAAATTCAAGTGCTGCCACTTTCAGCTTCTTTACTATCTGCTGCTTAAAAATCTATCTTCTCCACAGAAATAATCAAATAATCCTTTTATGTATTTTAAAATTAATTTCCAATGTTCCTACTAAGCAGGCGTGACTTTTTAAAACATGATTATTTTAGGAAAAGACTAGCTCCATTCATAAGCTACATCTAAACCTGAGAAGGGAAATACGTTTTTTCCCCCTCAACCTTAAAAAAAAAAAAAAAGGCAAAGAGTCCATGAAAGAACACTGCTGCCACGTCTCCCCCCTCCCCCGCTCACGGAGCCGCTAGTCCATCCCTCCAGAGCGAATTCCAAGGAAAAGTCCAAGAGCCACAGCTCTCGGAGGAACAGTTAAGTTGAAAGAACTGGCGAGTCCCTTTTAATATTTTTCCCCCAGGTTCTAAAAGAGGACCCAGTAGCTTCTCCGTTTCTCTCTTTGGGAGGCTCTGCCCTATAACCAATGGTGCAAACATCCAAGAGTCCTCATTCCGTGCGGCCCTCTGAAGATGTTAGCGTTCTAAAAGCTGCATTTGTATGAAGTTCCCACTCTTGAAACAGTCTCCTATTTATCGTACCATCCTTCCTCCCCCTACACCTACACACACACACACACACACACACACACACACACATCACACAATCACAAAACTCAAATTAAAATGCTCACACAACCACGGAAGGTTTGACTGAAATGGACTGACTTTTCGATCCTACAAGGGGAGGGTCAGGGGGTGAGCGGAACGAGAGGAGGGGGAGAGAAGGACGAAAGGGAGGGAGGGAGAGAGACGGATTCACGCGCCCTTAAATGATTCCCGGGGATGAAGAGGAAGGAAGAAGCCAGCTTCCCCAGCTGTGTGAATGACAGCAACTTCTCTCCAGCAGCTCACGTCCCCGGGCTATGTTAACTGCTGAGGCAGCACCGCGACGCGCCACAGACAAGTTCAGTCCTAACTTTTGATTAGGTCCCACTTCCCAGCTTCACTTTGCAAAAGTTAAAAAGAAAAAGGCGGGGTGCCTCAGCCCCGGCCGCAAGCTTTCTCCGATGCCACATGTTAACCATCTGCTGCTGTGGCCACCCAGACCCCCCGCCCGCCCTCGCCTTCCCCCAGCTTTGTAGGGAGGACCAGCACCACGCGCGACCCAAGTCAACAGGGAGGCAGGCTGCCCGGGATGGAACATTCAAGAAGGTCCTAGTCCTGGGGCGGGGCAGAAGCTGCTGCAGCCCTAGCCAGAGGCAGGACGGGGGCGGCGAGGGAAGCCGGGCGAGCGGGGGGAAGGTTGGGCCTCGGGGGTGCGGGGCCGAGTCCCCTCGGAGAGACCCAGGGGCGGCGGTGGGAAAGGGCAGCAGAGCCCCCGCCGCCCAAGGCGAGGGGGTCCCCGGCTACCCGCGGGGAGGCCGGCAGCGGTCCCCAAGGTCCGAGGAGAGCCTCACCTGGACAGCGGGCCGTGCGTGAGGACGGCGACAGCTCGGGTCCGGTTGGTCCTGTCGGGTCCCGTCGCCTACGCTCGGGTGGCTACCTCTCCGCTACCCTCTGCCTGCTGGCGGTGCGACTGGGCGACAGAGGGAGCCCGTCAGCCCTTTTATAAACCCCAGGCCTGCGCCGGCGCGCCGAGGAAAGGACGGCCGCAGCCCTCGCTACGTGCGTTCGGTCACACCAGCGCCCTCGCCACTGCGCAGGCGCGCGCCGCCGGTCTCCCACCCACCCGGAGTCGCCCCGGCCCCGGGAGTTCCAGGCCCAGGCAGGCCCACGCGAGGACACAGTGCGCCTGCGCAGAGCTCCCGCCACGCCACCGTTACCGTGGTTACCACGGTTTTTTCCCCCCCTCCCAGTTCCTGGTTCAATTTAGCGCCTTCGTTTCAGGGTCAGCGTTAGGTCTCCGAGCGTCGAAGTCTTCAGAACGGACATGTGTAGAAAATTAGGAGAGGCTTATGAGAGTGTAGAAACCAACGCGGAGTCGTGGAGAAGGAAATGAGACGGTGCGTCCCCGCAGGCGGTCGGGGCTCTCTTGGCCCATACGGCTTTTTGGGTTGATAAATGCCTATTTACACGTTGAAACACGAGGATTTCGCCCCGTCTCCCACCTGTATACTTAATCAGCGAATAATAGATTGAAGTCGAGCATCATCTGGGTTTAAATCCAGACCCAGTTTTGTATAAGGTTGGGCTTTAGCCTGCCTGTATCTTAGGCTCTCCATTTGCAAAGGAATATCGTATTATTTATTATCTGTCTCCTAGGATGTCTGCAGAATTAAACACGATATTGAATGAAAAAGCGCTTACTTAGCACATGCCTGGGATTCAAGGAGGACTTGGAAAGTTACATAATGGGAGCAGGGGTGTGCCAGACTGTTAGCTTTTGAGCATTTGCCGACCATGGAAGAAGGCCTTAGATTTTGTTACCTACAACCAGACAAACCCACACAAAAGAAACAGTTTGAGATATGGCATAACCGCTAAGAGTTAGGTTCCCAGCACCCATGTGGGGCCACTCACAGAGGCCAGTAACTCCCGCTCCAGGGGATCTAACACCTTTGTGCCTTCAAGAGCACTTGTATTTACCCACACAACCCGCACACACAGTTAAAATTAATAAAGGTAAATCTTTAAAAACAAAACACGGTTGAGCATGCTCTCAGAGGCACTAACTGTTGTGTTTGACCTTAGTCCTGGTTTTAAAGAAAGCCTTAGAAGTGGAAGAAAGGACAATGCGGGAGATAATTTACCTGTCAGTGAAAGAATAACTTCCCTAAGACTTGTTATTCATTAAAAACTGTCTGTAAAGGTCTCTTTGTTTGCTAAAGTATGGAACTGATTGACACTTATCTGGGAGGTGGCCTTGACTGGGGAGATAAAGTACTCCAGGCACCCAAAAGTACTGGTTTCTGAATTTGTGGTTCTGCAAGTCTAGTCATGGTAAATAATTTTCGTAGGAAGGTTTTGATTCTTTCACTCCAATGACAACACAGCTGAATTTTCCAGAGACTACAAGGCCTTTGTCATAGTTTAAGGGTAGAGCATATCCCAACCAAGCCAGAAGTAAAAGAATTTACAGAAATCAAAACAAAAATATTAATACTTTAAAATGTTTTATAACAAAAAGCTATTCTTTTAACTTGTAATATAATTGTTTTAAGATATATTAATAAAAGTATTTTACATGACTTTTTCACTACAGTAAATACTTACTGACAGATATGATCCATATAAAAGCTCCTGTAATTTTTAATATGTTTTATGAGTCAAGGGCCAAAGAATGTCTCTCCAGACCCTGAGGTCAGCTGGGAAAACTTCACTTTCAGGAATTTGCCTTAGCAGTGCTTTCTTCCATGACCCTAGAAAGGGTCTTAGCAACATGTCTACATGACCATATACTTGTATATACTTTGTAAAAAAGTAAGATATTTTTACTGTTCTCGTTCATCCTCCTCAGTGACTCCCTCTCTTCCTCTTGACTAAAGGTGTTGGAGTAGCTGGCAGGCATCTAAAAATTTTTTGCTAAAATTGAACTAGGGTAACATTTGGTTTGAGTTTAGTAAGATTTATTTTTGTAGCCTGGAGCCTCTTTTCTATGTGGTTAGGATATTGCCAGCTGTCCCAAGCTTCCAAGAATACTCTCCCCACCGATTGTGCCAGCCCTCCCGGTAGTATGAAAGAAAGGTGCGAGACCAGACCTCTTAGCGGTACGTGAATGGATGCTTTGTTCTAGAGTCAAAAATGTGTGACCTGGAATGTGCACCTCGGCAGCAGATTGTTTGGCAGCTTGTGTGATGCTATTGGTTCAGACCCCAGCACTGCAAAAAGAAAATAATAAAAATGGGAAGATAGCGGAGGAAAAGCAGGATTGAAATTAAGGGAGTATGAGGCTGATCTATGGCACTTTCTCCGTGTGTGCGTGACTTTATTTTTATTTGGGTTTTTTGAAACAGGGTCTCACACTATAGGCTACTATAATGGAAAGTTACTATGTAGCTAGCCTCAAAATTGTGATACTCCTCTGCCTCAGTCCTTAAATTGGCAAGCTCCTTTTAATTTTTTTCAGATCAGTTCCTAAAAGAGGACCCAGCAGCTTTTCCATTCCTTTCTGTGGGAGGCTCTGCCCTCTAACCAATGGTGCAAAAATCCAAGAGTCCTCATTCCATGTGGTCTGCTTAAGATGTTAGGGCTGGGATTACAGGAGCTGCCACCATTCGGGCTTGGTGGGTACTATTTTAAGTTAAAAATTGAATGTTTATCAGTGCATAGTTTAAAAGGACATCCTCTCCTGTTAAGATTTTAAAAGACGGCAAACTAGAATGCTGCCCATTTGGAGAAATCTGATGTGCCCCCAATTTTTTCAGTCATTAGAGTAAACAAACTGTTGGTGATATCTCCAGGTTTAATGACAATCCTAGAGTTTATATGATGTTATCAAGATGTTCTAAACGGGCTAGTTATAAGCACTGGCTGCTCTTTCAAAGGACTTGGGTTTGACTCCTGGCTCCCACAGAACAGTTCCGGGTGGTGGCTCACAATGACTGTGACTCCAGGGTATCCACCACCTTGTCTGGGTCTCCAAGGACAAAAGACAGGAACATTGTGTGCAGAATGCACACAATTCTAAACTATCTCTATAGAAACCTTTCGCCACTTCTCACATTAGGAGACAAAGAGACCAGGCAGTGGTGGTCCAAGCCTTTAATCACAACACGTGAGAAGGGAGGGTAGATCTCTGTGAGTTCAAGGTCAGCCTGGTGTACAGAGGGAGTTGCAGGATAGCCAAGGCTATATAGAAAGACACTGTCTCAGAGAGAGAGAGAGAGAGAGAGAGAGAGAGAGAGAGAGAGAGAATATCAAGGGGAAAAACAATAAAGAAAATCAATACAAATGTGTGCCAGGCAATTAATTTCAAAACTGCATTTTACAGGTGTGGTGGCACTTTCTGTAATCTTAGCCTTGAGGGGGTTAAGCCAGAAGAGTGAGAATTCAAGACCAGCCTAGGCTACATAGTGGGAATGTGTCTCAAAGGTCTTTTCTTCTTCAGTTTGATGGTGGTGGTGATGACGATTGTCTTAGGGCACTGATGGCTGCTGTAACAATACCTGAGGCTGAGTAGCTCATAACTAAAAGAGGCCAATTTGGGCTCACAGTTTTGAAACACTTAAGCTCAAAATCAACTGGTTATAGCTAGCAAAGGCCTCATGTAGTGTCGTAACAGGACAGACGGCATCTCATGGGATATGGGGAGGGAGGGAGAAATATAGGGAGAGGGAAAGGTGGCGGTGGGAAGGAGGATGAAGTGGTTGAACTAATACTCTCTCTCTCTCTCTCTCTCTCTCTCCTCTCTCTCTCTCTCTCTCTCTCTCTCTCTCTCTCTCTCTCTCTCTCTTTCTGGTTTATGGTTTTTTGACACAGGGTTTCTCTGTATAGCCCTGGCTGCCCTGGAATTCTGTAGACCGCTAAGGTCCTCCTGAGTGCTGGGACTAAAGGCATGTGCCACCACTGCCCAGGAAACTCTCTTAACCTTGTTATATTGACTTCTAAAACTCTAGTATATGACTCTGGAGGAACAACATACATCCGAAATACACTTGCTATTAAGTCTATGCCTGCTCAGCCTGATTATCCCTGCTCTACTAGAATGAAAATTACAAGGAGGATAATAAAATGCTAGGACCCCCGCCTGAATTCTCCAGCCTGACTCTAAACCCACAAAAACTCCAGGCTTCTTGAACTTAAGAAGTTGGAGATGTTCATCAGTCAACTACTTCTTGAGTAGGATTTTAAAAGTTACAAATAGCCAGGCGGTGGTGGCGCACACCTTTAATCCCAGGACTCGAAAGGCAGAGGCAGGCAGATCTCTGTGACTTTGAGGCCAACCTGGTCTACAAGAGCTAGTTCCAGGACAGGCCCCCAAACTACAGAGAAACCCTGTCTTGGAAAACAAAAATTAAAAAAAAATTTAAAAGTTACAAATATTCTTAGAAAGTCTCTTTTGTAATGATGGTTGTCATAAGCAGGAGTGGTTTTAAACAAATAGACCAATAGCTACTCAAGCTAGTCCAGACTTGAAAAGAATCCCCCTGGGACAAGCTTCCTCACTTTTAAAGCAGTCTGACTTCTTTAAAAAGTTCTTTGAAGAAGTGTTACGCTCACAGCCCGTTGTCAGCCCTCTCCCCACCCCAGAAATCATGCTTCCAATTTTGAAATACCTGTTCCTGCTTTTGAAAATTGGTCAATGCATGAACTCCACCTTCTTCAAAACACTCTAAAAGGATGGCAGACGTGGTGGCCCATGCCACCAACCCCAGTCACCTGTGGCATCCATAAAGTATCTGTCTTCTGATGTAGATAGCACCTGTTGGGACCATTTGGCATCCTGGCCTCCAGCTGCTCTTCCCTGCTAGAGATCTTTACTTTCCTTCTGATTTGAATTACTGAAAGCTGTGTCAAAGTTGTTTACCAGCTCTGCTTCCTGAGCACGTGTTGCCTTGGCCTTGAGGATCAGAGGATAAGGTTTTCACCTGTTGGCCCACCTGACTGATGAGTATATAAGCCTCCATGGTGCTATTGAATGAATAAAGGGCTTCTTACTGGTGACTAGAGGTCCGTATCTCTCTGTCTCTCTCTGTCTGTGTGTCTTTGTGTGTTTCAACCTCCAGCCCCTTGCCCCAAAGCTCGGGAACTGTATGGTAACGCATAGAGCGCAGACAGGCATTGTGCGCTGCAGTAGCCCATGCTAAATGCTAGCTATTTGATTCAGCCTTGATAGATCTTGGACTCCTTCTAAGGAAACAAATAGCATACAAGATGAGGGAAAATATACACATTTTAAAAAATACTCTTATTATTTAGTATCAGTGTGTGAGCACCTGCCTTTAATCCCAGTACATGAAATAGAGTTGTGGGAATCTCTGTGAGTTTGAGGCCAACCTAGTCTATATAGCAAGTTCCAAGCCAGCCAGGGCTACATAGTGAGATCCTTTAAAAAAAAAAAAAAGATTTACTTTTACTTCTTTAAATTGTGTGTGCGTGTGTGTGTGTAAGAGAGAGGGAGAGGGAGAATTTGAGCAGGTACTGAAAGACCTGGATAAATCCAGACCCCTCTAGCAGAAAAAATAGAGCCAAAAATCTAAGCAGGGAGAGAAGAATCCAAAATCTAGATTAGCCGGTTCAGTGACTCTGTTTCAGTAACTAGCTGAAGATAAAGTTAGATTATAATCTTGAGAATAATCTCAAGAAACAGAGAAAATACCAGTGATAATCACCCCCTTGTGATTTTCAGAATTTTATGGTTTCTTCCCTTAAACACCCCTTCTTCCAGCTATCGGGGTCAAACTGTCTACCCCTGTGTGGGAAATGAGTTTCAGCCCCAGTGCACTGGTTCCTGTCCTGTCAATAAACCTCAAGTGATTCCAGCAAAGACAGTCTCTCGTGAGTTCCTGGGGGTGGGTCATGTTATCCCGAGACTTGAGTGAGAGTCTCCCTGCTCTGGAGGTCTTTCAGTACCAAAGGACACCAGGGGATTGGATTTCCATGAAGCTGGCGGTACAAACAGTTGTGAGCAGCTAGATATTGGTTCTGACTGTTCAGCCAGAGCAAGGATGCTCATAAGCACTGAGCTGCCCCTCCAGGGCACTTATGCACATTCTGATCAGTGCAAGCACTAAGGAAATATCAGGGGGCTATGAGAAAAGATAAGGGCCACAAGGAAACCGGCTCAAAAAGTGACATTTAAGCTCAGGCCCGAATATGTGACTAAGAGCAGCCTAAAAGGGGGAAATAGTGTATTTGAGGTTCATATCATAAGAAAACAGTAGAACACTTGAGGAACTGGAAGAACTTCCGTATAGCTAGAGTACAGTAAAGAAGGAAGGAAGTCCTAGGCGAGATTAGAGGGGCATAAAAGGCTTATAAATGTTGCTGGAACAAGTATAATGAGAAGGCACTGAAGTATTTTAAGCAGCAAGTAGTGTATTATTTACTTTTGACACAGGAAAATTTAAGAGAGGCTTTCTTGTGATGATGAGTCTCCGAGTCATCGAGCCCAGAGGGCTGGACCCTGGAAACAGGAGCCTTTCTCCCATCTCATGATAGTCAAGACATGAGGGGTGTTAGAGTTCAGCTGCAATGGGGGAGAACAGTAACACCCGGTACTGTCACGCTGAGAAAAATGCCCATGCTGGACCCGTGAGCTCACCACATCATGTGGCCTCAGCAGGCATGGATGCCACTATGGTGGCCATAATGACTCTATAAAAATAGTCACTTCCTAATCCCTAGAACCTGAGAGTGTGCCGGCATGTGTGCAAAAGAGCTTTGCAAATGTGACTAAATTATGGTCTTTGAGCTGGGAAAGGCAGCCTAGACTACCCTGTGGAGCTAATCTAAATACAAGGGCTTCTTGGTAGCCACAGAGACCCAGCTGTGAGGAACAAAGCAGGGGTAGAGAGATGTGCTATTCCTAACTCCATTTGGGGTTTTTCATTTGTCGGTTTTCAGGCTGCCTGGAACTCATGGCAGTCCTCCTGCCTCGGCTTCCCAAGAACTAGGACAAGATCAATATACCTATTTTTGAATGTGGAAGAGAAGTCATAAGCTAAGTAGCATGGTAGCTTCTAGAAGCTGGAAAGGCAAGAAACTGTATTCTTCCCTAGAGCTCCCAGAAGGAGCTCAGTCTTGCTAAAGTTTTGAAGTTTTTATCTAATGAGACTTGGGCCAGAGATCTGGCATGCAGAACTGTAAGAGAGTAAGTTTGTATCAAGATGACTTCGTGCTGATCAATATCATCATATGTCATATCATCAATAAGAAGCTAACGTCACTTTTGTGACCATGACCAAAACAAGGGCAGCAGATGTTTCTGGGAGTTTTAAGTGGATTTCCTATTATTCTTTCCTGGACGTGAATGCCATAGCTGGGATTAACTCAGACACTGAATAAGTGTATGTGAGTTTGTGGGAATTAGGAAAAGGACCCTATGATAAATGGTACAGGAGCATTGATCTTAATGTTCAATTGTATATGACTTCGTGTATCTACAAACTAACACGCCAGGACCCGTTAGTTATGTAAGAATTGGAAACTGGCAGAATAGTGTATCAACAACCAACATGAAGAGTTAGAAAAGTGGCCGAGCGGTGGTGGTGCACACCTTTAATCCCAGCACTCTGGAGGCAGAGGCAGGCGGATCTCTGTGAGTTTGAGGCTAGCCTGGTCTACAAGAGCTAGTTCCAGGACAGGAACCGAAAGCTACGGAGAAACCCTGTCTCGAAAAAACAAAACAAAACAAAAAAAGGAGAAAAGTGAACCAAGTTGTTGAGACGCTAAAGAGCTAGCCTCTAATCAACCATATTCTTTTGAAGTACCAAAGGCTTTTCTAGGGATGAAACATACTCTAACAGATTGTCGATATGAAACAGATTTCTACTCCACAATAGAGACTGGTCTAAACGCTAAAATTCTGACTAATCTACTCCCAGTCTTACTTAAAATTAAGCCAACCAGGCATGGTGGGTGGGTGGTACATTCCTTTTACCTCAGCTACTTGGGAGCCATTAAAGATAAGCTTGTAAAGGAGGCTGGAGATAGTTCAATAGTAAAACATTTGCTGGGCATGCCTGAGGCCCTAGGCTCAATTCCTAGTAATAATAGAAAAAAAAATCAGTTGTGATTCGTTTTGGATGTGTCTTAATCAATGTTGCTGTGAAGAGACACCCTGACCATGGCAACTCTTATAAAAGAGCATTAGTTGGGGCTGGCTTACAGTTCCAGAGGTTTAATCCATTGTCATCATGGCGGAGGCATGGTGGCACACAGACAGATTGAGCTGGAGGAGCAGCCGAGAGTTGAACATCTGGATCTGCAGGAGTAAGAAGAGGGAGCCACTGGGCCTGGCTGGGGCTTTTGAAAATCTTAAAATCCCCACCCAGGGATGTGCTTTTCCAAGAAGGCCACACCTCCTAATCTTTTCAAATAGTGCCACTCCCAGGTGACCAGCCATTCAAATCCACAAGCCTATGGGGGCCTTTCTCATTCAAATCACCAGAGGTTGGAACTGCACAATTTGAATTAACTGCATTTCTGCCCTTGGTTGTCACGGCAAGACCACCTCACTAAGGAAGTCATTAGTGTTGTTCACCAAATGTGTCTAGGGTTTTTCTCTTCCAGAAGTGTCTGCTCTTTATTATCTTTGAGATTAGCTGGGGCCAATTAATTTGTTCGAGCGTGACCTCAAAGCAGCATTTCACTGGAGAGTCTCACCCAAGTACGGATGACAACCTTCCCATAGCTGTGCTAATGGATGCCCTCCTCACTTAACCTTCCACCCTCTGTACACTCTAGCACTTCCTGAGACCACTCAACCACACACACCATGTTAGCAGAATTACATACAGCTGTATGTGTGTAAAATTGCATATATGCTCCTGCCCTTGCCTTTACGGAGTCTCAGGTAAGGGTCTAGCGACTCTCCCTATCCACTTCTTTGAGGAAACAGCAACAGAGATGGTTCTAAGGTTCATTTGGAGGTAGTTGCAGCTGCTCTGAAGATGGCAGTGATCAGAGGATGGTGTTCTACAACACCCTGACTCAGACAAAAACAAGATGAAGCCACTGAGCAGTAAACAAGTAAACAACAGGCAAAGCCTGGGAGGTGACAGCCACTACCTTGACAGTATCTACCGGACAGACAACTTGAGTAAAAACAAAATTATATTAAGGCACTAAAGTTCAGGCTGTTCATAGCTGCGGCTTCTCCTTCTCTGTCTTTAAGGTTTCTATTTATTTTTATTTCATGTGTAGAAGTGTTTTGCCTGCTATGTATGTATAATCACGTGGATGCCTGGCATCCACAGAGGCTAGAGAGGGTATAGGATCCCCTAGAGCTAGAGTTACAGACAGTTGTGAGCCACTTATGGAGGTACTGGAAACTGAACCCAGGTTCTCTCGAAGAATAGCCAGTGTTCTTAACTGCTGAGCCATCTCTCCAGCCCTCCCCTGTTTGTCTTAACCTCCATACTGCATAAGAAAAGATTTATCAGAATTGTATTTATCAATCTTATTTTGCATCTGGAATAGAGGCACCGTGCCTTGCCTGCCTAGTGTGTGTTCCTCCTCCAGCTACTTAAGGGTTTGTGAAGTTTCCAATCTTTCCATTTAGCTGTTAATCCCACTTCTGGTTTAAAATGTCAAAGAAGCAGAGTGTGTTGGCAAATTCTAGCAATTGAGAAGAAGAGGCACGGCGATTGCTATTAAGTTTGATGCCAGCTTTATATGCATAGTGAGTTTTAGGTCAGGCAGTACTACAGAGTGAAGCCCTGTCTCAGAAAACCAAAATAAAGAAAGAAGGGTTGTGGAAAGAAAGAACTGCTTCTATCCTTAAAATGTAGGTAGAGCAATGAATAGTAAAATAGTGTTTGAGCATATAAGATATCTGAGGTCACAAGATAATCACATCATCTGAGTTCCATGAGGAATTGGAACATATGACTTAGTCTTTAGAAGAGGAACAGGAAGTCAGCAGGCATTTTCGTCAACTGTTGACAGTCAAATGAAGGCTTGTATGTCCATTTTGAGCTTCCTGAATAGCTGGTACTGTAGGACCATACCCACCATATGCAGCCCCTGGGATTTACAGAAGGAGCCATTAGATGGTATCTTAGGGTTGGTTACTATTGTGATGAAACACCATGACCAAAAACAACTTGAGAAGGAAAGGGTTCGTTTGTATTTGACTTACACTTCCATATCACTATTGAGCATCAAAATCATTTAGCTCAGAAACTCAAAAACGGCAGGAACCTGGAGGCAGGTGCTGGTGCAGAAGCCATAGAGGGGTGTTCTTTGCTGGCTTGCTCCCTATAGCTTGCTCAGTCTGCTTTCTTATAGAACCTAGGACCACCAGCCCAGAGCGAAGGTGTATTGCTGTGATTAGTGTAATAAAAAGCTGAATGGCCAGTAGCTAGGCAGGAAGTATAGGTGGACTTCCAGGAAGAGAGAGGAAGTAGGAGGAGGAATGAGAGACACTAGGAGACCTGAAAGAAAGAGGATGGGCGGTATGTGACAGAAATTTAAGTTATAAGAACTAGTTAGCAACAAACTTAAACTAGGACTGAACTTTCATAATTAATAATAAGTCTCCATGTCATTATTTGTGAGCTGGAGGCCCAGACTACATATGGTGCCCACCCACAGTGGGATGGGGACCCTTACCTCATCAATCACTAATAAAACAAACAAACAACAAAAAAACCCCACCTACTGCTGGCTATTATGGAGGCATTTTCTCAACTGAGGTTTCCACCTCTCAGTTAACTCTAACTTGTATCAAACCGACATAAAACTAGCCAGGTCAGACTGTATTATACTCATTAATTCCGGAGTTATGGTTTTGCTGTATAGACCAGGCTAGTCTCGAACTTTCAGCAATTCCCCTGTTTCTGGCTCCAGTGTGCTAGGACTCAGGTGTTCACCACAACACCCAGCTGCAGATGCAACAGATGCTGAAAGGAGGGGTACCTGCTTCCCAAACGGGAAACAGGGGCACCAGGGGCATACTACCTTTAAAAAAAGAGTCATTACTATGAGGAAATCTATTTTAATTCTTCATTCAACATATATTCAAGTACATACAGTATACTAGTAAATGTTTCAGTATTATGAACTTATTGGTGGTAATACTGCTGGTGTTTATGGAGTTTGGTGTATGATTAGTGTGACTGCCCTAGCAGACTCCTTCCTCCTCTTGCATAGGGTTCTGGGGTAATATAGCATTCTCTGAAAATAAGGAGTCATGGATATTAAATATCCAAGTTCTATAATTAGCAAGGGAATATCTAACAGCTATTCTATCGAGCGCACAAAATGGTTACCATAGAACATTTTGGTGAAAACAAGTCATGTTTGAGAAAAATGATTCTGTTTAGAAGCAGAATCTGACTTGGCTGTCTGCAAGATTTGTGGAGTTTTGGCAGCTCCCTGCATTCTTCCACCCAAATGAACTTATCAAGAGTTCAAACTCACCCGGAGAGAATGCCAGAAATCTCAGTTTTTTATTCAGTGATGTGAAACTCGAAAAGTCTCCGACAGGAAGGTGGCTCCTCATTTGGAGGACAGAAAATCAGTGTGCTCAGTACCTGGTGTGCCCCCCCACCCACACACACACACATAGAGGAGTGGCCCTTCATAAGCCGCCCTCTTTTAAACGGAAATGTCTTCTTTCCCCAGACACTGCAACAGTCTGCACAGTGCTAATAAGATCACACATTCACATTTTGACCTTGGAATATGCGAATTGCTCTTTGCCATCCCGGCCTCCAGCTGAGCATCACTGTAATCTCTGGTGTGTTAAGCATTCCTGCCTGTTTGGAGGAGAATGCAGGGACAGAAGCCACTGCATAAGTGGGAATACAGGCCAACCAAATACAAGGCCTCGATTCATCGCCCAGGCTGCCTCCTAGCTCTCTGTCTCCCTGCTCTGCCTCAAGAGAGGTGAGATTACAGGTGTTCACCACCTAAATTGGTCCTGCAGTTTGCTTTTAAAGAGAAACATAGGAGCCTCCCAGTGTTTACACTGCAAATAGGCAGGGATCGTTGCCAATGGCTCTCAAGAAAACCATTTCCTCCCTCTATTTGCTAAGAGCTATTTCTTGTCCTACATAATATAGAACAATACCCAGCAATCTGCTTAAGGCTTGCTAAAGAAGCTTCCAACTTTCCAGTGTATGGTAGTAGTTTTGTTTTTCTTTGAGACAGGGTCTCATATAACCTAAACTGGCTTGGAATTAGCCATAGGTGACTTTGAACTTCTGATCTTCATGCCTCTTCCTTCACAATGCTGGGATTCCCAGTGTGGGTCACCATGCCTAGTTTATGTACGGCTAGGGATAGAACCCAAAGCTGTATATAACTGTATGCTAAGTGAACAGTCTACCAGCTAACCTATACTCGCAATCTTCTGTGCCTTTCTTCCTGATGTCCCTTCCCGGAATTGATCAAAGACTGAATACATAAGCTGTGCTCTCCCACACTTGAATGCTCACTCAGCTTTTATCTGTTTGCACACACACCACACACACATGCAAACACTATAGCTGTTTATACACCAATGGATCTCCAACCCTAGCATGATGCTTGGCACATGACAGTCTGCAGTAAGCATCTGTTCAGTGAATGAATAAGCACATCTTTAAACACACGATTATCTCTCTTTAACCACCAAAGGGTTAGTCTAGAATGCAGTGACTTGAGGCTCAGTTTAGACCCTCAATGGAGTGTTTGGAACATTGCTCAGTAGGAGGACTTGCCCTTAGTTTGCCCAGATTTTGTTCTCTAGAACCACAGAAATAAAGTGTGTTCGGTGATAGTTTACTACACTATTAAAGCCTATTGCATCTACACTCATACTCACACATGAGCCGTGCTACAGTGCTGCGCCTTGGTGGCATGCACATGCCTGTGTACAAAAGAGATTGTCTTAACCATTCTTTGCAGCACCGGCATGCACGGTCACACATGAGCTGTGCTGAAGCACCATATTTGGTCGTGTGGGCATATGTGACCATACCCAAGATGTGCCACATGACCGTGCTACGGCAACCTTAGCACACTTGATCACATGGGATCTCTGCCTTTCCTGCAGCATCGTGCCCATGGTAGTGTTGCCATATGTGTTCACACGTGAGACACATGGCATCAAGCTGCTGCAGCAGAGACAACACTGCCACCTGGTGGCCTGGGTACGCCTATGATTCCTAGCTCTGGAATGTTGCAGGGCAGGCTTGCCTGTTTGTACGCCTGCTATATCCCAAAGCTTCCATGTGGTGACACGGACACACCGATTTCCATGCCGATTTCCATGCCTGCTTTGTCCCAGCAATGCTGCAATTCGACACGCCATGCCTGTTTGCATGCCTGCTGTGTGGCACAGGCGCATCTGTTCTGGTGCATGTTGTGTCCCAGCCCCACCGCCTGGTGGTGACACGGGCATACCTGTTCATGTACCTACCGAGTTTCATCGCTGCCACATGGTGGAGTGGAGTTTTTTTGTGTGCTTGCTGTATCCCGGAGTACCAGGTAGGTGCGTGGACACCCTTGTTTCTACGGCTGCTGTGTCTCAGCACTGCCACTTGGTGGCACGGGAATGCTGGTTTGCATGCCCTCTGTCTCCCAGCGCCATCCCCTGGTGATATGGAGGCTTTTGTTTGTGCTCTGGCCGTGTCCCAGCATGGGAATGCCTGTCTGCAAGCAGGTCATGCCCAGCCCTGCCATGTAGCAGTTGCAGTGTTTTACACTGTCCTTGTAATGCTATATATTGTGCCACAATATGGGCACGCCTGTTCCCAAGTGATGCCACATGGCTGTGCAGGCAGTGTGGACGCATTTATTCATGTGCCTACTGTGTCTCCATTATGCCACTGGGTGGCGTAAGCATTCCTGATTGCACGCCTTCTTTGTTCAAGCAGCGTCACATGGCAGAATGAGCACACCTATTGCACACCTCCACATGGCAGCATGGGCATGCATATTAGCCTGTTGATTATGTCCCAGCCCTTCCAGATGGCAGCCTGGCATGCCTGTTCACAGGCTCACCATGTCCCAGTGCCACCATATGGAGTCTAGCATACCTGTTTGCATACCTGACATGTCTCAGCACTATGGCAATGCAGGTGCTCCTGTTCTCACCCCTTGTCCTACTTCCTGGTGTCACGAGCATGCCTGTTTGCGTGCCTGCCATGTCCCAGCACTGCGACACGGTGATGCAGGCATGCTTGTCTGTGCACCTGCCACATCCCGCCACTGGCACATGTTTGAATGTACCGTGTCCACCACTATGTAGCAGTGCAGATATGCCTGTCTGGGGCCTTGCTGTGTCCCAGTACCACTACCTGGAGCCAGTTTTGCATGTTTCACATGCCTGCTAGGTCCGCTGGTCCGCTGCCCCCACTTGGTAGCGCGGCTGTGTCCCAGCGCCATCGTGTGGTTTTGTAGGAAGGCCTGTCCGTGTCTGTCATGTCCCAGTACTGCCACACGGCTGCACGGGCATGCCTCTCTATGCACCTCCGTTCACATGCCTGCTGTATCCTAGCTCTGCCACCTGGCTCCTGTTTTGCATGCCTGTTATGCTCCAGGGCTGCCATGTGGCAGCACAAAGCAACCATGTTCTCACCTGCCATGTTCCAACACCACTAATAGCCTCCCCCACATGCTACCTCTCATGTCCCAGCAAAGTACATCTTTTTTTTTCTTTTTTTTTTTATTTTTATTGAGAAAAGGAAAAAAAAAACAAGTTTCCACCTCCTCCC
>NC_022028.1:32217579-32223179 GCF_000317375.1 Microtus ochrogaster | reverse complement strand
GTGGGGCCGAAGTGGGGAGGGTTCTGCCCAAGAAGGCTGGGGGGCCAAGGAACCTCTGAGCTCCCCGTCCCAGGCTGGCGCCGCGGGGCCAGAAACTCACCCCAAAGCTAGGTCTCCTGGCGCCTAAGAAGGGCAAAGTACATCTTGTACCCATTTCATGTCCCAGCATGGCTGACACACCTGCCAAGTTCCGTGCCGCCATGTGGAGGCCCAGGCACGCATCATCATGCCTACCATCTCCCAGTGGCTCCTGGCAGCACTGGCATACCTGTTCAGGTATATGCCGTGTCCCAGTACCACCGTCTGATGGCACGGGCAGATCTGTTCATGTGCCTGCCGTGTTCCATCTCTGCCATGCGATTGTTTGTTCTTGCTGTTTCCCAGCACCCATCCTGGCAGTCTGGGGCCGTATGCCTGGATGTGGGACGTGTCCTGGTGCCAGCATGTTGTGGCACGGGCTCGCTATGTTCCAACACCACCACACGATGGTACAAGCACACCAGTTTGTCCACCTGCAGTGCCCTGCAATGCTTCATGCTATGGGTCAGTGTGGGCATTCCTGTTTGCATACCTATTGTATGGACACCTATTGTGTCCCAGTAACCTGGTAGCAGAGGCGTGCCTGTTTACACAAACGATGTGTTATGTGGCAGTGTGTCATACCTGCTATGTCCTAGTGCCACCGTAGTGTTGTGTGTGTCTTCCTGTCTGAGTGCCTGCTGTTTTCCAGCACTGCCACGTGGTAACATGGGCATGATGTTTTATGGGCCTGCTATGTCCTGGCACTGACCCCTGGTGGCACAGGCATGCCAATTCACATGCTAATGTGTCTTAATGATACCACATGGTGGCATGGGAATGCCTGTTGGTGCACGTAGTCACATACCTGAACGTGCCCACACAGCCATGGGGTGATGATGGCACACACCTGTTTGCATGCCTGCCATGTCCCAATGCCACCACAAGGTGGCATAGGCACACCTGTTTGCACTTCTATCATGTCCCGTGTCACCATGTAGTATTGTGGACACATTTGTAAAACCTGCTGTATTAGTGTCACCATATAATGGTGTAGTCACATCGGTTTGCAACCATGCCATGTCCCAGCCTTGCAATGGGAAGCCTGGACATGCCTGCCTGCACCCCTGCCATATCCCAGCACGTGCTGCCTGGATTCACCTGCTCACACGCCTGCTGTGTTCCAGTGCCACCTCATGGCAGCCTGTTCTACACCCCAGTGCCACCACACGGCAACGGGCACCGACTTATTCACAAGCCCGCAACGTTCCAGAGCTCAGACACACCCACCTGCACTTGTGCTGTGTCTGGTGACGCCATACGGCAACATGAGCTCGCCTGTTTGCACCCATCCCGTGTCACAGTGGTGGCACTGGCATGCCTGTTCTCATGTCCCAGGGCTGTCGTGTAGTGGGATGGCACATATGTTTGTGTACATTGTGAGCCCTCGCACCGAAATAGGGTGGCTTGACAAGGCATGTTCACGCACTTGGTATGTACCAGTGCCAAAGCATGGCGGTCTAGGCCTGGCTGTAAGTATACGACGTACCAGAACCACAGTAGGGGATGCACTCTCCACCTGCTTATGCCTGTGATGTCCCAGCACTGTCATGGGGCAGTGAGGGCACACCTATCACAGCCAGATGGTGACATGGGCACACACATTCATGCCTGCTATGTCCTTGTGTCACGTGACCATGCAGGCACAACTATTTGCATGTTGCTGTATCCCCTGCCATACACTGGCATGGCATACCTGTTCGTGGACGTGTTGTATCCCAGTGTCACCACACTGTGGCACAGAACACTTGCTCTGTCCCAGCGCTGCCCCTTGCTGGTGCAGGCCCACCTGTTCATATACAAGCCCTGTCTAAGTATTGCCATGTGGTGTCCGGGCACGCATGATCACCTGCCCGCGGTAGCACAGCGCCACCCACTCTGTGCCGGCACGCACATGCCTGTTTGAAGACCCCTGCTTGCACGTCTACTGTGTCCCAGCACCTCCATGTGGTGGTTCAGAACCACTTGTTTGCACACCTGCCATGCCCAGTACTGCCGTTTGGAACGGTAGGCATGCCTGCTCATCCCCTTGCTCTCTCCAAGTGCCACCCCATGGCAGCACAGGCATGCTTGCTGTTGTGTCTGCCATGTGGACACCTGTTTGCCTGCCTGTCATGTTCCAGCACCCCATGCCGTGGCACGGACTGACATGCTCATATCTATGCTGTGTCCCCACACGGCCATGTGGCAGCACATACATGTTTTGTTTGCGTGTCCAGGGCCACCACATGGAGGCATGCCCGTAGGCACGCTGGATGTTCACGCACTTCACCACGTGGCAGCCTAGGCTTGCCTGTCCACATGTGTGCTGTGTTGGTATCCACCGTAGGACGTTCTGCGAACGCCTCTTTTGCATGCTTGTCGTGTCCCAGAGCTGCTATGTGGTGGCTCAGGAATGTCTGTGTGCATATCTGCCAGGCCCCAGCACAGCCCATACCACATGATATAGTGTGGGCTCCAACCTGCTGTGTCCCAGCACCTCAACTTGGTGGTGTGGGCGTACCTGTTCTTGCGCTTTCCATGTTCCCGTGCTGACACAGGGTGGCAGACAGGCCTATTCATATACCAGCGCCAGCACATGGCAGCACAGGCGTGCCTTTTGTACGTCAGCCCTAGCCAAATGGTACCACAAAGCAGCGTGAGCATGCCTGTCTGCACATTGCCATGTCTCAGTGCCACCCCGTGGTGGCACGTCAACAATTATTGTGCACCTCTGGTGCCCTCGTGTTGCTACATGGCGGGCACAAGCATGCCTGTTCACACCCATCTGTGTTTGGAGGCATGGACATGTCTCTTTGAACCCATGCATAACCCAGTCCTGCCATATACCACCTGGATACACCTGTGTACAGACCTGCCATGTCCCAGACCTGCAGCATAGTGGCCTGCGCACACCTATTCCCTTGCCCATCGTGTATCAGGACTACCACATATTGTCCGGGACTTTCCTATTTGCTTGCATGAGGTGTCTGAGTCTTGCTATGTAGCAGCCTGGAACTCACTGCCCATGTGCCTTCCATGTTCCAACACCGCCTCGTGGAAGCCTGGGCACGACTATGCATTTAGACTGTCGTGCCCCTGCGTGGTCATGCGGCAGCCTGGGCTAACCTGTTCACACATATGCCATTCCCAAGTGCAGCCGCATGGTGGTGTGGATTAACCACTCTGCACTCCTGCCATTTTCCAACACCACCACACGATGATGCAAGCTCACCTGTTTGTGTACCTGCTGCTTCA
The DNA here is from genome assembly GCF_000317375.1 of Microtus ochrogaster. NCBI lineage: Eukaryota > Metazoa > Chordata > Mammalia > Rodentia > Cricetidae > Microtus > Microtus ochrogaster. The sequence continues at coordinate 32,219,864 of NC_022028.1, read as the reverse complement.
AAGTGTCACCCCACGGCAGGACTAGTTTGCCTACCTGCTGTGTTCCTGCGCTGCTGTACAATGGCCTAGATACAACTGTTCACACATGTGCCACATTCCACCGGTGCTGTGTCCCATGGCCGCCACATGGTGGTGCTGGCTCGCCTATTTCCACACGTCCCAGTGCCAGCCCCTAGGGGTGGGCGGTTCTATTCACCTCTGTGCTGTATCCCGGTGGCTGGACATGGAAGAGCAGTCACGCCTATTGGCACCTCTGCTGTATCTCAGTACTATGTGTGGCCTGCGTACACCTGTTTACAAACTTTTTTTTTCCCCACGCTCTTATTACCTTTTATTTTTTTAAATTTATTTATTTATTAAAGATGTCTGTCTCTTCCCCGCCACCGCCTCCCATTTTCCTCCCTCTCCCCCAATCAAGTTTACCAGGTCCCTGTGCTGCCTCATGGCTGCCTGGACACACCTGCCATGTCTTAGCACCTCCCCACAGTGGCATGGGCTCACCTCTTTGCTCATGTGCGATGTCCCACTATTGCCATGCAGCAACCTGGGCATGCGTGCTCACACGTGTACCATACTTCAACACCAACACATGAGGTGCAGGCACAGCTGTGTTGTGCGTGGTATAGGTATGCATGGTCTCACACCAGCTGTGTTCAGGCTCATCTCATACCAGCTGTATACAAGCTCTGGCATTTAATGGCAAGGATTCATGTGTTTGTAGGTAACACAAGTGGGGGCGCATGCTTGCTTGCTTATAAAATATTGTATTTCCACCCCACTAAGTGACAACTTAGGTGTGCCTGTTCATATGCATATTGTGTCAGTGTCCACCATGTGGCAGCCTGTGAACACCTGTTTGCATACCTGTTGTGCCCAAGTGTGGCTACATGGTGGCATAGGCATGTCCCTTTGCCCTCCTACCGTGTCCCAGAACTGCCATATGGCAGTCTGGGCGCTCCTCTTTGCACATGTGCCATGGTCCCCGTGACAACATGTGGCAGCACAGGCGTGCCTGTTCCCACTGGATCAGGGTTCCAGTTTGCCGCATGGTGATTGGAGCCTGCCTGTTCACACCGTGCTTTCGCCTGACAACACAGGTTCACTTCTTCACACCAGTGCCACGCCATGCCCAGCACTGCCACAGAGCAACGTGGGCCTCTCTGTTCACAGGACTGCGACATCCCAGGGTCGATGCATGGCAGTTCAAGGACACCTTTCCACACCTGTGATGTGCCCCATCACTACCACGTGGTGGTGCCGGCATCCTTGAATGCCTGGTTGCTATGTTCCAGGGACACCACGCGGCAGCCTGAGAACACCTGTTTGCATAGCTGCCACATCCTAGTCCTGCGGTGTGGAGGCCTGGTCAAGCACGTTTGCACACTTGTTTTGCCCACAGCCACAGCATGACAGGCTGTGCACACTTATTTTTTTTTTTTTGCACCCATGCTGTGTCCCAGTTCCAGCACGAGGCGGTAAGGGTTCTCTTCCATCACCTGAGTCCTAGGGATTGATCCGAGGCTGTCAGGTTTTTGGCCAGCACCTTTTACTCCCTACACTGCCTTGCTGGATCCCCGTGTATGGCCTTTATTTATCCTCATGGAGAGCCCTCAGAGTTCCTGGCAAACAAAGCAGCCTGCCAAACAGGCTTTCGAGATTGTGCCCTTCTTCCTCCCTGCCTTGAGCAGCTCCTTATCACTGAATCCTTAGGGTTGTAACTCTTCGGGGACACAGTGTGGCTGGCATGGCAGATGGCCCCTTTCACAGCTGCTGACCAGGATAAAGCTGTAGAGAACAGCCTTGACCTCTGCTATAGCTGTGATAGTTTTACCAGCTCTGTTGGATGACAAGGCATTCCTGTTGACTTTTCTTCCTGACAGACAATTTCCTGCTGGCAGATTGCTTGGTCCACAAATGACTTTCCATCAAAGACCCAGGAGAGTGGAGATCTGGGCTGGGCGTGGAGCTACTGGTAGAGTGCTTGCCTAACATGCCTGGCTTGCCTAATTTGGCATAGACTGGGCATGGAGTGACATGCCTGAGGTTTTAGCTCTAGAAAGGTACAGACAGGAGGCTCACAACTTCAAAGTCAGCCTAGAGCTGGGTGGTGGTGCACACCCTTAATCCCAGCATTTGGGAAGCAGAGGTGGATCGCTGAGTTTGAGGTCAGCCTGGTCTACAGACTGAGTTCCAGGACAATCAGGGCTATCCAGAGAAATCCTATCTAAAAAAAAACAGAAGAAGAAGAAGAAGAAGAAGAAGAAGAAGAAGAAGAAGAAGAAGAA
>NC_022028.1:32214463-32217479 GCF_000317375.1 Microtus ochrogaster | reverse complement strand
AGAAGAAGAAGAAGAAGAAGAAGAAGAAGAAGAAGAAGAAGAAGAAGAAGAAGAAGAAGAAGAAGAAGAAGAAGAAGAAACCTCACCCTGGGCTACAAATGGAGTTTGAGGCCAGCCTGGGCTACATTAGACCCTGTCTTGGGATGAAGGGAAGGAGAAAGATGAGAGAAGATGAAGGAAGCAGAGGAGAGAAACGAAGATGAGAGGAAAAGAGGAGGAGAGAGAGAAGAAAGAGAAAAGAGGAGGAGAAAGGGGAGGAGGGAGGGAAGGAGGAAGAGAGAGGGGAAGACAGGACTGTGGACACTGGACCCAGGTGGATAATTCAGATTCTCTTGGGAATCTGAAACCTAAATGCAGAGACTCAGCCTGCCCAGCATGCAGCATCATCAGGAGTCAAGTTGTTGCTGGGCGGTGGTGGCGCACACCTTTAATCCCAGCACTCAGGAGGCAGAGGCAGGTGAATCTCTGTGAGTTTGAGACCAGCCTGATCTATAGAACTAGTTCTGGGACAGTTAGGGCTACATAGAGAAACCCTGTCTCAAGAAACCAAAACAACAACAACATCAACAACAACAACAACCACAAAAAAAAAAAAAACAGAGTCAAGGTGTTTTAGGAAGGTCTTGGGTTGCTCTGGTTCCTGCCTGTCTTCTGTATCAGCTCTTCCTTTTACCTTCTGAGCCACCCCAGTGTCCATCCAATAAGTCACACTTGCTTCTGGAGCCCTGAAAAATCAAACAAAACACCCAGGCTGGGCTTGAACATACTATGTAGCCAAGGATGACTTTGAGCTTCTGAGCCTCTTGCCTTCACCTCCCATGTTCTGGGAAGCCAAGCTTGATCTGTGTCTTAGTTACTATTCTCTAACTGTGATAAGACACCATGACCAAAGTAAATCACAGAAGAAAGAGTTGATTGAGGGCTTATATCATCAGAGAGTGAGACCATGACCATGATGGCGAGGAGTATGGCAACAGAAAAGCAGGCATGGTGCTAGAGCAGTAGCTGGGAGCTTACATCTCAAAACACAGTCACAAGACAGAGAGCCAACCAGAAATGGCTGGGCTTCTGATATCTCAAAACCCACCCCAAGGGACACACCTCCTCTAACAAGGCTACAATCTCCTAATCCTTCCCAAACAGTTCCACCAACTGGGGACTAAGTATTCAACCAAATGAGCCTATGGGGCCATGCTCATTCAAATCACCACATTCCACCCCATGCTCCCATATGTTTGTGGCTATATCATAATACAAAATGTGTTTAGGTCAACTTCAAAAGTGCCCCTAGACTTTTGCAGTCTCAAGACAGATTAAAAGTCCAAAGTCTCTTCTGAGACACAAGGCAGTCTCTTAGCTGTAACCCTCTGTAAATTTGAAAAGCAGTTGGCATACTTCCAACATACAATGGCACAGGATATATATATATATTATCATTCCAGAATAAAGAAATTGGGGCATAGTGAGAATATATTGAACCAAAGTAAGAGCCATAGGGCAAACTCTGACCCATGTAGCTCTACGTCCAATGTCAAAGGGATCAGCTGAACCCATACTCCCCATTTTGCTGATTGCAATACACTTCTGTCACTTGGGCTGTTTCCACTGCCTGTATGCAACTCTTCTTGGCAGATATACCACAGCTTTGCTCCCCCAACCCAGGCTTCAATTTTACAGCTTTATGCAATGGCTTCTCAGGGTCTCCACTCAGGAGACAATGCCTGACAAATGCCTGGCCTCAACAGCATGTGTGGAAGATTCCAGAACACCTTTACTCATGCCTCCTTTCTGACTCTAAAGCCAAAAGCATGGGACCATGTGGCTGATGCTTGGGATGGACTGAGTTCCATTTGCATAAGCTTTCCTTTGCTGCATAGGTTTTCCTTTGCACAAGATGGAAGCTTAGCTGGGTGGGGTCTAGCCTTGGGGCACTACTCCCATTATTCCATTTCACATCAAGCCATTTTTTAAAAATCTCTTTGTGCACAAGCCTCGGTTCCAACATTAAATTTCCTGGTGCCTTTTCTCCTCAAACTGTAATATATATATTACAATTGTATATATCACAAAAATATATTAAAATATATTACAAATGTATATACATATGCATGTTACAAAATGATCATCATCTTTAACTTAGGTTCGTTTCCAATGCTCTTGAATTTTAAAGTATGTCCTAGAATACACAATTCGTGTCGTTTCAGTTGAGTGATTTTCATTAGCAGACATTAGAAGGCAATAAATGCAATTCGATGGCTGAAGAAAAATTAGCAAGTAAAAGCATTCCCTTCAAATGAGGTATGAAAAGATAAAAATTGAGTAGCTTTCACTGAAAACCAGTTGGGTTGCTATCTTAGTTACTGTTCCATTGCTGTGACGAGACACAGTTACCAAGGCAATTCTCATAAAAGAAAGCACATCACTGACTGTAAGTGTTTTTTTTTTTTTGTTTGTTTTTTGTTTTTTAATAGTTTTAGAGGGTTAGTCTGTTAGACCATCATGACAGAGAACAGACAGGCCTGATGCTAGAGAGACACACTGGGTCTGGTCTGAGCTTTTGAAACCTCCAAGCCTACCCCCAGTGACACACTTCCTCCAACAATGCCACACCTTCTCCAACAAAGCCATAGCTCCTAACCCTGACCAAACAGTTCCGCTAACTGGGGACTAGGCATTCAATCATACGAACCTATAGTACCCATTCCCACTGAAGCCAACACAGCTGCAGACCCCACCACACTGCTGCGTTGCTTTCTCCCTAGTGCATTCCTGAAATCTAGGGCTTCCAAGAAAATAGCCTGGATCTGTGTTGCACAGGAAAAAAAAAATCTGGACCTTGATCCCCCTTGTAACTGGTTCATTTGATTTTTACCTTTTTGCTTTGTTGGGGATAGGGATGCATTTAGACAGAGTTTTTTTTTTTTTCTGTTTGTTTTTTTTTTAATTTATTTATTTATTGAGGATTTCTGCCTCCTCCCCGCCACCGCCTCCCATTTCCCTCCCCCTCCCCCGATCA
>NC_022028.1:32184921-32214213 GCF_000317375.1 Microtus ochrogaster | reverse complement strand
CCCGAAAGAACATCCCCATTGTCTCAGAGTGTGGGTGTACCCCTCGCGGTCCTGAGTTCCTTGCTCGTGCTCCCCCTCCTTCTGCTCCTGATTTAGACAGAGTTTTAAGTAGCTGAGGCTGGCCATGAATTCCCGATCCTCCTGCCTCTGCCTCTCAAATGCTGGAATACACATGTGTTGCCCTAACTTCTGACTCTGTAGCTGGGTTTAAACCCCAGCACTTCCCTTTTCCAGCTAGTAGAAGGGTTATTTAATTTTTACTTACACATCAAGTGTTAAGAATGCTGGAGAGATGGCTCAGAGGTTAAGAGCACTGATTGCTCTTCCAGAGGTCTTGGAGTTCAATTCCCAGGAACCACATGGTGGTTCACAACCATATGTAATAAGATCTGGTGCTGTCTTCTGGCTTGTAGTCATACATATGGACAGAACACTATATATATCATAAATATATCTTTAAAAAAATAAAAAGAAATGTTATTAATGTTTATGATTTCTGTGTGGATAGTACTCTCAACAAATATATTTCACTTATAAAAGTAAACATAAGACAACTTAAGCCATTATTTAAAAACAAAATGGGCTAAATAGCTGTTTCCAGACATAGGTTTCCCAAAATTCAAGTTTATATAGTTCCAATTTTGTCCCAGGTGGTTTGCTTTCCCTCTGATTATTACTGTTGAGTTCCTTCTTGCCTCGGGGGTTCTAACTATGGCTTACTACCATCTTTATTATATCTAGTTAACCCTAGACACACACACACCACACACAACCCAGTCATTTATTATGAAAGCCTTACAATACACAGCAAATAGCCCATAGCTCTTATGTTTTTCTTCCCTGGACAAAGGTAACACAAATGACTGAACATCTGGTTTCAAGGTTCAGATAAAATGGGTGAAACCCACTGCCATCTACCAGGTAGATCACTGCAGTTTTCACCCTGGGACATTTTTGTTTGTTTTACTTTTGTTTTAAAGTTGAGTTCAATTATATTTCTCTCATAATTACTGAAAAAGCCCAACTAGTTGTCTCAAAGCATGACAACTCTTCTCGACACAGTGTTTCTAGAGTTATCTTAGCAGTTTTAGTTCCTTATTTTAAGGTGATGAGAGTAGATGGGGACATAAAAATATTGTACAAGTCAAGAGCCAGATTTGTGATATCTTGAAAAGTTTTAGAAAATGCACTCTTACTGATGGTTGATTTGTATCTCAGAGGGTCTGTGATGTTTACTTTCTTTTGGCCTACTAATGAGAGGCACGGATCTTCTCCCTTAAAGACTCTAATTTTGTCATGTGGTGGTCAAAAGCGAGGCTTCTGGGGGATGGACTTCCACATTAGCATCTCAGCCCCAGGGATGCTGAGAGGACTCAGCAGATAAAGGTGCCTGTCAAAGCCTGACTGGATTCCTAGGACCCACACAGTGAAAGGAGAGAATGAAGCCCTACAAGCTGTTGGGAGATAATAATGGTCTCATTCTTAGATGGTTGGTGGGAAGACTGAACAAGCTAGGATGTTCAAAGCTTCACACTCTGTCTGGTCTGTAGTAAGCACTCAACCACTGTAACTTACATTTGTGCACTGGTGACATCCTTAGTGGCACTAATTACCAGGGGTCCTCATTCTATACCAGATCTGTGGTGGACACCAGCCCTACCCAAGAATTTACCGAAGAAGCCGGGCGGTGGTGGCGCGCGCACGCCTTTAATCCCAGCACTCGGGAGGCAGAGGCAGGCGGATCTCTGTGAGTTCGAGGCCAGCCTGGTCTACAAGAGCTAGTTCCAGGACAGGAACCAAAAGCTACAAAGAAACCCTGTCTCAAAAAAAAATAAATAAATAAAAAATAAAAAAATAAAAAAAAAAGAATTTACCGAAGAACAGAATAAAGAAGATTTGAAGGCTGAAGGTGGTGGCTCAGGTCTGTAACCTCAAGACCCAGGAGGTTGAGGCAAGAGGACTGCCATGTCTTCTAGGGAAGTCTGAGCTACAGAGTGAGTTCCTGCCTCAAAACAACTAAAGACTTAACTGCTGTGCTGCAGAGGCATTTGCTATGCTTGGTGCAAGAAAGGGAACTCAAGGCCTTGGGCATGCTAAGATCATCTTCTCACAAGGAGCTAGCTTCTCCCAAGTGTGTCCTTAAACTAAAAGGAATTCGGTTTGTGAACCTGGGTGAGGAGAAAAGTCTTTGTTTACCCTAACCCCTAAGTGAAATTTGGTATATTCTTGAATTATTAATATGGGGGATATTACAGTGTTGTTAGCCATTTTGGAGCGTTGTTTCCAAGAGAAAGAGCATCTATTTCTGTGCTGCCTTATAGTTCTCTCAGTATTTTAAAATGCCATTTATCCTTGTCACCGTTTGACAACTCCGATAGTTAGACTGACCTAACTACTAAATCTTTTTACTGCATCCATAAAGAAACACTTAAAGCACCAAGTATGGTGGCGCACATCTTTAACTCCGGCACTTGGGAGGTAGAGGCAGGCAGATTGCTGAGTTTGAGGCTAGGCTGGTCTACAGAGTAAGTTCCAGGCCAGCCAAAGGTTATACAGAGAAACCCCATTTTGAAAAACTCAAAATGAAACCAACCAACCAACCAGCCAAAAATACCACTGGAAGCATGACATCACAGCTAGAGCTTCTGACTATTTTGGCAATAGTATTTTCCAGTCTGTTCTCCATGTGTGTGCTCTCATGAAACCTTCAATAGACTGCCAAGGTCCATGGCACGGAGAACGTTAAAGACCCAGCTCGGAAATCTACAGAGAGCAAAACGCGGGCATTGCTATGAAAGAACCTCAAGGAGAAACACAAACAGATTCTGTTTTGGTAAGAGATGCCAGGTTGTCCTCCTTGGAAAAGGATTTTTAAAACAAAGGCTATGGCTTTAGCGATTTAATTCTGATGGTTAGAAAGAGCATAGAGAAACGGTATTGAAGTCATAAATGAGCAAGCCACTAAATAAACAAGTCATTCCACCTACCTCAGCCTGCTGTGTCCATCGTGAAATGGAAATAATGCCAGCATCATAGGGCCATTATGAAAAGCAGAATTATCGTCCATAAAAGCATGCATGCGGTTGCACGTGGGAAAACAATTGCTGTCCATCTCTCCTTACAGACACACCTGATGGCGTGTCAGGAAGTGAAAACGAAAGAAAACCCAGTCTTTTTGACTTGCTACATTTTACACTTCAATCCCAGATAGGACAGGAAAGTAAAAACCAAACATAACCCCTAGCAAGCCACCCAAACTCAAGGTTTGGCACCAGAATGAACATTCACAGTATCGACAGCGAATTGGCCTCACAAATCTCAAAAACACGTGTCATCTCCAATTTAGAAGCAGCAACATAAAAACCCAGCTGTAGTGGTGGCTAACCTAGGGATGGTGTGTAAATGTCTTACTTACCTGGTGGAGATGATAATGCAACTAAAATGGCCCCTCAATTAATTCCAATTTGTCTGTAATAATAAAGGGGTTTTCTCATTCTAAATGCATACTGGGTAAAGAATGTCAAAGTGAGAAGTTGACATCAGTGCCTCTCTCACGGTGCGACTGGCTTTCTCATGATCCAAGCTCAGATGTCAAACATCGCATACATGCCCAAAGGAACGCTGGGAAGCAGTCAGGGGCTTTTCATCTCTCTTCATCAAAGATTCAGGATCATTCTTCATTTGGCTATTTGACCATATCTGTCTCTCCATGCTCTCCTCCCTACAAGAGAACCCCGGGGAATGATGAAGAGGGAGCGTTTTGACAGTTATAGTGATGGCTAGTTAATTTAGTGTTCTAGCTTGTAACGTGAGAGTTTGGGATTTGATTAGGGTGATTTAATAATCCAGACCCTGGCTGTATTTCCTCACTATGTAACAAGGAAGATGGGTATCTAAAACTCAGAAATCTCACTGAGGGGGCACTGATCAGAAATCAAAAGAAAAAACTCTGTATACCTATTTTGCAGAAAGAAATCACCACATTCCACCCCCTTTTCATTCCTTTTGGTTTTTTGAGACAGGGTTTCTCTGTGTATGGCTCAGGGCCATACTCCTCAGACACTAACAATGTAAGTGAACAAAGTATTAATTCCAGGTGTGAACAGGGCCTAAATTGCAGCACTCAAGTGTGGGGCTCCCTGTGAATGCTATGGCGGGGAACAGAATAGAGAGGCAAGGAAAGAAACCCAGTTCCGCACGACTCACTAAGCCAGGCTGGTTCAAACTTCTCGAGTCTGATCCCAGGCGGTTTATTTTTTAGGGATTTAAGTACAGTGCTGCTTTGGAAAAAAAAAAGTTTCCTGGTAACGGCTATCTCAATCCCGTGTTCACAACAAAGCTTAAGGCAGATTAAGGGCGTAGGGTCAGCTGTGGTCTCAGTCATACAGACATAGAGCTCACCAAGCTACCACTGATGGTTGGGAAAGGGGCATTATGGTGACGACCTGCATGTTAGGACAGGCCACATGCTCTCTCTGAAGTTTCTGGAGCAACAGCCTTCACATGAGGGGTCTCCTCACCCAGGTGGTCAGTTCCTAATGGAGAAAACAGGAGTAGGTTTTTGTTTTCTGCTCTAGCACTTCCTGCTAGATAGTCATCTTAAGGTCTTCCTGACAGTTCAGAAATCCATGACCCCACCCAGAGCCGGAGATACATTTGGATCCTATCCCTTCAACCAAAAATTATGCATTAGAGTAAATGAATAAACATTAAGGAAAGAAAAAAATAATAATAAACCTGTAACGGTTGAGTCTTAATGTTTGTTTGGCATAGAACTATTTTTCCTGTTGTTTCGGCTCTCAAGTCATTATTTTTGTCCATGCTCACGTTAATCGTCCATACTTCCTGTGTTTGTTTGTCAGCTTCCCATCACTGTGACAACTTCCGTCACGGCTTAATTACACACACACCTCATGACTCCTGTTTATTTAAACACACAGTTCAGTAGCCTTGATGATGGACTTGCATATTGGAGCTCTTAGGGCCCAGGCTTCCCGGATCTAAGCCGACACAGCTTGGTGGCAGTGTGGAGCAGAGGAAACTGCCTCCTTTGAGGTGGCCAGAATAGGAAGGTGAGGAAAGAGGAGAGGCCAGCGTGCCCATATCCTTCCAAAGAGCAAGTCCCTGATAACTCACTTTCTTTTACTTCTAAAGTAACGCCACAGGCTGCGGATCAAGACAATGGTGCTTTTACCCAAACTACAGCACCTCCACCAATGTCTACTTTTCAGAATGAAAAATCTTTTGGAATAGCCTACTCTTTCCTCTACCCTCAAGTCTGATCAACATTCTTTGCTATTTTTATAATACAATTAACATACTAGTCTGAGGTTGGGATTTGGAATATGAACAGAAGTCTGATGAGATAAACTCATATAAAATTAAGAAAAAAAAATCTCCTGTAAGTGCAACCCTAGCCCGCCCCACTTCAGCTTTTCACTAAGGAAAACCCAACGTATCTATGACATTGCAGTACTTTAAAATGCGTGACTCAGAAGTCGAAAGATACAGTCCAAAGAGGGAAAGCTATGAGGAAATGAACTAGCCATGACTTCCAGAAGTCAGAGAAATGTAAACCCAAATATTTTCCTGATAAGAGCTCTGGCAATATTACACAAAGTTGGGTCCTCAAGGAAAGCTAAGGTTAGAACAAGAAGGAAAGAACAGTATAGAATTTCCCTCATGAGAATGCAGGGCTCTTCCTTACATACGGTTTGTTGTTTGTCTTTTTTATATGGTGTGTGAGGAGAAGCAGGACGGTGTCCGGATCATGTTTATATAGTCGTGTCAGAGGGCATGTTCCAGTCTGTTGATAAAGTCTTGATAACAGCAGGACTGGTAACTGGCAGTTTAAGTAAGCTGAGCCAAATGTAGTTGCAAGCCAGTAATTAAAAATTCAGAGTATAATAAAGAAAAAGAGGCTATCGGTTTTGAGAGTAGTAGAGGGCACGGGGGGAGTCAGACAGAAGGTATGTGGGAGGCACCGTAGAAAGAAGGGGAAAACTGATGTAATTCCATTTCAGTTAAAACCGTTTAAAAATAAAGAATTTTTAAGTGAATTACTAACCTAAAGGTAGTTTGGTTTTGTTGGGTCTTCTTTTGGATGCTGACTTAGCTAGGGTTTCCTCCGCTGTGAAGAGACAGCATGACCACGGCAACTCTTATAAAGGAAAACATCTCATTGGGGATGGCTTACAGTTTCAGAGCTTTAGTCCATTGTCATCACGACGACACATGGTGGTGTGCAGGCAAGCATGGTACTAGAGAAGGAGCTGAGAGTTCTACATCTTATCTGCCGGGCAGTAGAAAGAGACTGCCACCCTAGGTAGGCCTAGCTTGAGCATATATGAGATTAAAACCCACCCTCACAGTGACACACTTCTTCCAACAAGGCCACACCTCCCAATAATGTCACTCCCTATGAACGCATGGGAACCAATCATATTCAAACTACCACAGATGCCTTGGATTTAAAAAAAATTGCTATCTATCTATCTATCTATCTATCTATCTATCTATCTATCTATCTATCTATCTATCTGCCATGGGCATGTGCCACAGTGCACACACAACAATCAGAGGACTGCTTAAGTCATATACATCAAATAAATAAATCTCAAAAGAAGAGTAGGCTTCTCAATAAGATCTCCAACTAAAACCAGAAGAGATATTCAAAGAGATTCACAAACCATAGCAATACTGTGAAACATGAGAAAGTAAAATCCCATGACCCAAAAACTATAACTAAAAACTAGAAAACTATAACTCAGCAACTAAATTCAAAGAGACCGACCAGGTAACACATGAGATGGTGGCTTCCAGAGTTTACCAAAAAAAAAAAAAAAAAAAAATGAGCTCAAAGAGGTCACAATAGAGCAGAGTAATTGAATCCCAAACCTGGAAAGGGAAAAAGTCACAAAAATAGGTTAACACATCAGCAAAATGGTAGAAAGACATATCAAAGAAATCAAGGTTCTGAAAAATAGTTTGAAGGGAAAGCCCCAGTGTGTGGAGGGCATGAGTGTGCACAGACGAGCACTGGAGACACCAAACATGCTCGGCAGGGTTGTCTTCCCAATGGAAGAAATGACCATCTGTCTTCCGTGCAGGAAGGCTGGAGGGGAGGTTGCTATGAACCTGGTGACCTTTGCTACCGTAGGGCCATACATCACCCAAATCCCCCCAGACCATTGATCCCACATTCTCCCTCCCTAGACCTTTATCTTGAGCTTTGTTTCTCTGTCAATGGAACCCATTCTTAGGGTAGATGCCATATGTACCTTATAGCCTGATGGCTTCTATGCTATCTCAGAGACCACACCAGATTGTAGACCCTGAAGCTACAAAACACGTCATTGAAGAAGTCACATGTACTTTGCAAGAGTGTTGGTGTAGTCACACATTAAGTTTTACTGTGCACATGGGAATGGGATAATTGTTACCAGGAATTTTTTTCCAAGATTGTACTGTATTTTAACATGCCTGAAATAAACTGCCGGGTGTCAGACTCCAGAAGTTCAAAACGGCACCTGCTATCTAAGTCATGCTGAGCTGAGTGTCCTTCTTTCCTTACGCATCTCCCTGGTGGTGTAAGCATTTTCAGGGACTCCCATATCAGCGAATCAAGTGAAAAAACGCAGCAGAAAGCATCACCAATAGACTCAAACAAAGAGAATAAAGTCAAAGATAGACAAAGTTGAGGAAATAGTAAATCAACTATAAGTAATGAAAAAAATAAACAAAGAAGATAACACCATCCAAAAAAATCTGAGAGAAGATAAAATGATGACCTTTAAAATTAATAGGGTACAAGAAGCAACTGAGACAAAAAAAATAAAAGACATACAGAATATAGTCAATAAAATTATAGTAGGGAAAAAATCCCTAAAGAAATGAACACCCAAAGAAAAGAAGCATTTAGACCCAATACAGGCTCAGCCCCCCCCAAAACCCCTCTATGACACATCATAGTTAAGATACCACAAATACCAGGAAAATAATATTAAAAGCCACCTAGGAAAAGCACAGCTCATTTATAATGCCAAACATCAGTTTTCCCATTTTCAACTCTAAAAATTGGTAAAACATAAAGCAACATACTTATAAGTATTGCCAACAAAGCTTGCTACATCCAGCAAAGCTATATTTTTATATTGACATTAAAAAAGACATTTCAATACAAATTCAAAGGTAGTTCATGGCCACTAAGAAATTCAGAAGAGGCATAATGAAATACTACACAAATAGAACAAAGAATGCCTGAACCAGGAAAGTAACAGGTTTTCTGCCCCAAATAACAAGTTTCTCCACCGACACAGCAAGCCAGATCAAGATAAATTGAAAAAGTATACCAACAGGTTTATTGAGAGCAAAGCAACTCCCAGGTGGGTGCACTGTTCTCATGAGGACAGAGAAGCTGCACGCTGAAGCCAGGGCAGGAAAGTTTTATAGATTATAGGTGAGGGGTGATGATGTGTCCAACACAAGCTGGGTTTGTGCCCAAGTCTGGTCAAAACCTGAGCACTTAGACCAGGACTTGGGTGACTGGCAACTTTGGGGGAGGAGGCAGGGAGGAGAGCTGCAATAGCCACCAAGAATGTGAATATGGGCTTTTCGGCACCTTTCCCTTTGTTAGGAGACTCTCTCAGAGGGTGGGGTTTGGAGAGAGAAGAATGGGGATTTCTGGACTGTGCAGGGTTAGCTGGAGGTTCCAACTGAACAGAAAGAATGTATTTCATAAGAGGATTAAGATGAACAAAGGAGAATTAAGAATAAATACATCACATCTAGAGCACAGTAAAACAGAAAGCCCTTAGTATTAATATGGAAGAAATAAAAGATTAAAAATTTTTCAGTCAGAGCCAGGCGGTGGTGGCGCACGCCTTTAATGCCAGCACTCGGGAGGCAGAGGCAGGCGGATCTCTGTGAGTTCGAGGCCAGCCTGGTCTACAAGAGCTAGTTCCGGGACAGGCACCAAAGCTACAGAGAAACCCTGTCTCGAAAAACCAAAAAAAAAAAAAAAAAAAAAAATTGTCAGTCAGAAAACAATCAGCAAAAGTGACAGGAATCTGAAAACATCTCTCAACAATAATTTTCAGTACAGACTGGCTGAACTCACCAGTGCAGGGACATAGATTACCTGACTGGACTAAAATCCAAGACCAGGCTGAGCCAGATCATGTGTCTTTAATCCTAACACCTAGGAGACAGAGGTATGTAGATCTCTTATGAGCTTGGGGCCACCTTGGTGTATACAGGATATTCTAGGCCATCTAGAACTGCATAATGAGACCCTGTCATTAAAAACAAACAATAAAAACAAGAACAAAAAACCAAGACCCAGCTATGTGCTGTCTCCAAGAAACATATCTCACTAGTAAAGATACCCAAGAGCGTTAGAAACCAAGGAAGCCAATTTATTGATTGAAAAATTTATTGGAAGACAAAACAGGCATAGTTGTTCAAGTATCTAATACAGTAGACGCCAAGCAAAAGTTAGTCAGGAGAAAAATAAGGCCACCACATATTAAAACGATTACTATATCAAGAAGGTAAAATAACCACAAATAAGTATTCAACCTATGGGAGGCTCCCAGTTTCTAAAAATCATTAAATGTCATAATTATAAATGCCATAAACAGACTAAATGACATAAATCCCACCATCATCTCATCAGATAGAAAAAAAATCTTTTGATGTATTTGTTTACTGACTGGAGGAAAAGAAAAGTCTTAAAGGTGCTGTGGTCTGGGGCTCCGAAACAACCCAAGCAGATAGAAGAGGTCATACAAAGCAAGATTATTACTGGGCAGCACAGACAGAAACTGGCTGGCCAGTCCAGGACAGTACAGACTCGGGAGCTGTCTGTGTCCCTGAACGTTCATCTCAGCAAGTATTGAAGCAGGATTCAAAGATCAGTGGCTTTCCCTATGCATTTCATTGTGGTCAATCGACATAGAATGTAAGCTTTCCAGTCCAACCAATCAGATTCATGTGTTCTTTTTGATGTTAGAAACAGCCATGTTTTAGAGAACTAAAGATGTATAATAGACCGTTTCTATGGTTTAAGGAGGAGGTTGGTCAGCTACTGGAAGGCTCCCAACTCCCCTATGGCATGGAAATATGAGATTTGGTTCACCTTATAGGTAAAATGGAGTCTGAAGTCAAAATGGCAGTATTTAGGACAAGGTGCTTTGACCTGTTCCCAACAAAGGGGTGTGCAGATGGGCAAAGGAGGGAGAAATCGAACATTTGTGACTTGAAAGCCAGAGAGGAAGATTTTGGGGGAGAAGTTGAGACCCAGCAAGAGGTGGGTGAGGAATAAGACATGCCCTGTGGGAGATGGATGTATTAGGACAAACTATAATGACATATAAGTAGGAAAATGCTATAATAAAACCCACTGCTTTTTATGCTAACTTAGAAAAACACTTTAAAAAATAAAAAATAAGAAAAATACAATGTCTAGAATGAACAAACGTATTTGTGAGATTGATAGTAGATTAATATTTTAAAGGCAATAGATTAACTTAAGGCACAGATATAGATTTAATGTGAAACAGAAAGTAATGAGATTACTGATTCCTGTCAATGAAATACCAAAAGAAATATTTTTTTAAATATTTATTTATTATGTATACAATATTCTGTCTGTTTGTATGCCTGATGGCCAGAAGAGGGCACCAGACCCCATTACAGATGGTTGTGAGCCACCATGTGGTTGCTGGGAATTGAATTCAGGACCTTTGGAAGAGTGGGCAATGCTCTTAACCTCTGAGTCATCTCTCCAGCCCATCAGAAGAAATATAAAGAGAACTATAGTTTTTATTTCCATATAGACATATATATACATTGTAATTGGATGTTTAAAGCCAAAGGAATAGCACCAGGCTGTAGGAATAGCAGATGTAGAACCAAAATAAACTAGATTGGCCAGAGGACATGAGGGAAGAAATGGAAGTTTAAACTCAGAAGTTTCATATACTACGCATAAAGTGGTTTATGAAAATGTGTAAATTGGGCTGGAGAGATGGCTCAGCCGTTAAAGGCTAGGCTTATAACCAAAGATAATGTGTAGATCAACTGTAATAAGCTTAAACATATATTGTAAATAGCCAAAAATCTATTGAATTTTTTGATAATGTATCAATGGTGTAGAAATCCTTTAGAAATCACGAAATGAAGAAAACAGAAATTATCAATACAGCCAGGTGGTGGTGGTGCGCACCCTTAATCCCAGCACTGAGGAGGCAAAGGCAAGTGGATCGCTGTAAGTTCGAGGCTAGCCTGGTTTACAAGAAATAGTTCCAGGACAGCTAGGATTGTTATGCAGAGAAACCCTGTCTTGAGAAAAAAACAAAACAAAAAAAAAACAACAAAAAGAAATGATCAATACAAGTAATGAAAGGGGAATACCACTACAAATCCTGCAGAAATTCAGATGGTAATAACGGATCAGCTTGTATCCACAAACTTAATGGAACAGACATATCCCTTGAAAGGCACAGGTTATGAGCACAATAGGATAGCACTTCATCCCTGTATTTGAGGGGATGCAGTAAAGAAACTGCCAACATGGCTGTGCCATGCTATGGTTAAGGTTTTTATTGTAGATAGGTGGGATCGAACAGGCAGAGTCCAGCGCAGAGAGAGAAAGATGTGGACTGAACATGGCCAGGGCTAGAGAAGAATGGGAGAGAGTCATGGAGACAGTGAGAGCGAGAGACCGCAAGAGATAGATAACAAACCACAGTGAGAAAGAGAGAGCATGAGAGAGAAGAAGCAGGAGCAGGAGTCAGGGAGAGCACAGTGAGAACGGTGGGTTATAAGGTGTGTGAGAAGCTGGGGGAGGGGCACCGCTGAGCTGGAGGGGGTAGAGAAGGAGGCCAGAGGGCTGAGATGCTAGTGTGGACTTTGAGAGGCACTCGTGATACTGAGGCAGCCAAGAGGCTAGTATGTGCTTTGATGTGCTAGGTGCCATGGGCAGCCCATATGTCCCTTGCCCAGAGTTAAAGGAAATAAGTCCTTTTGGCAGAGGGAGTTGCTTTCACAAGCTCCTGAGGAATGCCGGCTTTTCTCTAACTGCCAGAAATCCTGGAGTCCGGTTTAAGCGCATTTCTGAATAATTGGACTGCCTGTGACAAAGCCCCCAAAAAAATCACTGGCATTTCGAATAGAGACCGTACTGAGAATGCAGTGTGGTAAGCCAATTTGGAAACTATTCCTACAAAATTCAACACATACATTAATAAGTAATATGTATACACACATATTTATGAAATCAATTTCAACAGTCTCACCTTTATGTATTTACCCAAGAGAAATTAAAAGATGCCCCACCACTCAACAAATACCTTTACAGAAGTGTTTACAGCAGCTTTAATCAAAATAGAATAGCCCCAAATTGCAGGACGGTGGTGGTGCATCTCTTAATCCCAGGACTCAGGAGGCAGAGGCAGGCGGATCTCTGTGAGTTTAAGGCCAGCCTGGACTACAGAGCTAGTTCCAGAATAGGCTGCAAAGCTACAGAGAAACCTGTCTCAAAAAAACAAAACAAAACAAAACAATGACCAAATGGCCCTCAAGTGATGAGTAGAAAGCACACTGAGATGCATTCAAACAAAGTGACAAGAATCTTCAGTGTGAAGAATGGCTGAGGGGGGCTGGAGAGATGGCTCAGAGGTTAAGAGCACTGCCTGTTCTTCCAAAGGTCCTGAGTTCAATTCCCAGCAACCACATGGTGGCTCACAACCATCTGTAATGAGGTCTGGTGCCCTCTTCTGGCCTGCAGGCATACACACAGAAAGAATACTGTATACATAATAAATAAATAAATATATTAAAAAAAGAATGGCTGAGGACTAGATGGAACAATATAAATGCAATATTAAGCTGAGAAAAGAGCTAGGTTTAAAAAGAGTATATGCTCCACAATTCTACACAGATACAGATGTCCCTTTACTTACCATGAGACTGCATCTCAATAAGACCAGTGAGCTGGAAACATAAGAAAAAGAAAAGAAAAATCAATGTTCTTAATATACTTAACATTAAACACCACAGCTTAGCATAGATAATTCAGTAAAGTCTACAGTTGAAGGCAACAGCAGACGAAGGGTTGAAGAATGATGAAGAAGGAGAACTGACTGGGACTTCTTCCCCTGAAAGACCCTCAGAGAGTGTCTTTCTGTCTGGGGAGACCCTTCCCAAGGAGCAGCGAGACCATTTGTGCGGATGCAAACAGCAAGAGGTTTATTCGGATACACAGGTACCTGGGGCAACAAAGTCTCTCGGAGGACTTGTGCCCCGTCAGGCTGGGGTAGCGGGTTTTTATAGGGTAAAGGGAGCAGAAGCACGGTTACAGAAGCGAGATGCATAGTTACAGGGTATTCATTGGTCAGTTTGAATATGGCTGAGTTCAAGTCGGACAAGGTCCCTGGTTCCCGAGAATTCAGATATGGGCTGCCTTGGCTCTTGTCTAGGGCAGACAGGGAGTTTCTCTCTTGGTATTCACCGTTCCTCCCCCGGCCCAGCCACAGGTGTCTCTATCTCGTTTTGGCAGCTTCTAAACTGCCCTTTGTTAAAACCCTGAATATTTAGTACAAGCCTTGCAAAATGGTGTTACTGGTGCTAAGTTGTTTAACAAGCTGGGCGGGGGGTCTTTCATCTGGTGCTAAGCTGCTTAGCAAGCTGGACGGGGGTCTTTCACCTCCACTAATAACTTAAGAAAATCCCAAAAGCCCATCCTCCCTTACTCTACCTTACTCTATTGATTTCTCTCTCTCTCTCTCTCTCCCTCTCTCCCTCTCTCCCTCTCTCCCTCTCTTTCTTTCTCTTCCTGTGTGTGTGTGTGTGTGTGCATATGCTACATGCATGTACGTGTTCACTGAGGTCATAAAAAAGTTACACATGCTGCAGTTGGGGTTACAGGTAACTGAGCTGCTGACAAGAGAGGCAGGAACTCAACTGGGTCCTTAAAAGACCAGTAAGTGTTCTTAACGGAACCATCTCTCCAGCCCTGAGGCATGTTTCTTAGTTGATCCGAGAGCCAATAAAATTGAAAAGCTAGACGAAGCTTCGCTGTGGTTGAAGCAAAATTATTGCTCTTCCATCTCTCTCTCTCACCTGAAGGAAGCTGTTAACACTCCAGGCTGACTATTAAAGTGATGTCAGTAGGATCCAGAATGGAGCTCAGCTCCCAACTCCATTCAGGAACACTTGTTTGCTCTACTTTTACCGAGATAGTTTTGGCAGAACCTATGGGAAGCATTAAAGTCCTTGTGCTTTCTACTACTCAATAGGAAGATGTTGGTTAAAAGCAAAACGTTTAAGTATGATCCAGGGTCTCACAGTATTATGATGAACCAGACTGCATCCATCTTAGGTTTGAAAACCACCTATGGTAAAAACAAGCTAGGCTCATTCCTGTTTATGATCAAACCTCTGTTTCTCAAGGATTGTGCTATGCCTCACCTGTAATCTTAACTACAAGCCGTTCTGCACTACCTGTCCCAGGAAACAGCAACCCTTAGGTTATGGCCACTTTGTTATGACTACCTGTTGCTATGAATACCTGTTGTTAGGACCACTTTACTATGACTACCTGTTGTTATGATCATCTTGTTATGACTACCTTAAGACCACCTTGCAACCATGTCTTTGCTTCATAAGAGGTTTTTTATGACCAACTTGTTACATTCTGCTTCGATAACCCTGCCAGTTTGCCTGCCAGATGCCCCATGTGGAACTCCTTACTCCTGAGCTATAAAACCCTTGTCTTCCCCACCTCCAATGCTGACCTCTTAAACCCCACCTTACGGGAAGGTGCCCATGTACACAAATAAAAAAGCTTGCTTTAACTAATTGCTTGCCTTAACTTGGCCATGATGATTTGGGTCAGTGGTCTTTCTCTTCGAATTGGGATTAACATTAGTATCCAAAACTGTACCAACTGTTCATCATACCAACACATGGGGGGAAAATCACAATTTAAATAAGAAAATCAGCATCACTAATGCCAGCATTAATCTGCTGTTGGGATTATCTCACATGAATGTTAAGGCCGTGCTGCATGACAGACTTTCTGGGGGGGGGGGAATGCATGACACATGTCTATTTACCCAGAAAGGGAACCCATCCCAGAGCAAAGCAACAATTACACACCTGTTGGTCCTGGCGAGCCAATGAGGTTTTACTGGGATTGCTAACAGGAGGACAAATGAGAGGTTATTATGAGGAGCAGGGATGACTCCAAACAAAAGCAGCTGGACCACCAGAAGGCCCCAAGCACCAATGTGTGTGAAGGTGCACAAGTTACAGGAGAGCGCCTGGAGCTCTCTCTTCAGTCTGCAGGCAGCACATTTTCTCTGCGGTTCAGCGGGTAGACCTTTCCCCCCACCCCCAAGACAGTTGTTTACTTCTGCTTGATAGTGCTGGGAAGGCGCTCTCCAGAATCTTTTGGGTTTCTGTTCCTCCAGACATGTGACCCTTTGTTTACCCCCTGAAGCTCCCAAGCTTCTCCTTTGCTCCTTGAGCTGGAGGGTGATGTTTCAATCTGGAATGTTGAAATCCCGAGAAAAATAGCACGCCAGAAGCTGATAGAGAACTGCTTCAGTATCAGTTAAGAAATCGGTTACTTGAGAACACAAACAAAGACCTCAGCAGAGGAGAAAATACAAAGGGAAATTATGAAAGAGTACAATACAAGAAGATTTAAAACTGGCTAGGTGGATTTAATTGTATAATAAAAAGAACTACATAGAATGGGTGAATTTGCAGACAGATCAGTGGAGTTTACCAAACCTGAGCAATGGAAAGAAAACAGGCCAAAGAGAGTCTAATTGTTAGATTTCTGAAGCTGCAGAGAGAGACAGAGGCTGAAAGCCACTGTCAGACCTCAGCAGGGCACACTGGTGTGTGTTTGTTTCCAAACAGTGAGAGGCAGACACTCTCCAGTGGGAAAGGAGGTGCCTGCGAAGAGGGATGGGCATACTTGGGAGTTTAATATAGTGGATTTGGGGGATGGGGAAGTTAAATGCAGCTTCAGGGGCTGCACACAGTCTCTACTTCCTGGTGTGGTTTGCCCAGACAAGTCCATTTTATCTTTTTTTTTTTTTTGGTTTTGTTTTGAGACAGTTTCTCTGTGTAACAGTCTTGACTGCCCTGGAACTCACTCTGTAGACCAGACTGATCTCCAACTCACTGAGATCCACCTGCCTCTGCCTCCGTTAATGCTAGGATTAAAGACATGGGCCACCACTGCCTGGCTAGTCTGTTTTCTCTTTAACAACCATGTTGTCCAGCTCTCAGGATACAGGTGATCATGTGTGACTGAGTTAGTCAATGGCCAGGGTCTGGCTGTGTGTTCAGGGTTAACCAGACCCTATGACAGTAACAAAGGAACTACACGTTCCTACTTCTGGCCTCCAAGAAGGGTTGCGACAGAAAATAGGTACTTGAAAATCATGGTCAAAATTCTCCAAATTTAGTGACATATGTATTCAAGAGAATGAGGATAAACTCAAAGAAACTGTGGCAGAGCACATGTGTCTTCAAGAGAGGCGTAAAGGGGAAGTTCACGTTGAATTGTTCCATATATTGACTATAGTGGAGCCATATCATCTGTCCGTGTGGTAACATTACATGGAACCAAACACACAGAGACACAACCAGGTTCCTGTAGAACTGGTCAAAAGAAAATAGGGTAAATGAACTGCATAAATATCAATTCCCGGTATTTGATACTGTGGTATAGTTATGCCGGATGCTCACATTGAAGGAGATTTTCCTGGGGGTTGCGCCAGTCACTGCCCTTGTTGCTATCGCAAAAGACTCACAGAGCATATCAGGGAGCAGTTATTTTTGCTCATGGTTTCAGAGGACTTCAGTCCATAAACACTGGGAGAGCAGGAGAGGTTTAGTCCATGCCAGTGTGAATAGGAACCAGCTGGTCACACCATGGAGGCAGAAGGAAGCAGAAGAAACAGGACTGGTAAGAGCTGGTCTATGACCCTCAAAGACTTGGTCCCAACTGTTGTGGCCAGATTATGACCCCCAGAGAGAGACCGCCAGAGAGGCCCAGACTGTAATAAGCAAGGCTTAATAAGCATAATACAAACATGTTTGGAATCCCTGTCTCCAAAACCCGGTTACAGCGAGGTAGAGAGAGGAGTTGTATCTCTTCTGTGGGGGTAAACTTTTAAAGGTGTAACTACAAAGAGGCTTTTTGAAGCTGCTTTTGGCATGGGTACAAGGTCTTTTGCTCTCTCCCATCCTGCTTTCTTATCAACAGGTGGCTGGCTGGCTGGGCTGAGCTAAGTGACCTTGTGCTCGGAATCTCCTGGGTGGGAGAGGGGAAGGCCACTATCTTCCTGGGAAAACGTGCCGCTAGGAAATTTCTTTTTGTCCCTTTGAGAATTAGGGGTGAGGGTCCCACACCAACAACTTCCATCTGTCACTGGGACCCTATTTCTCATCCTCCGTTAACTGCCCTGGGACAGCCACACAAGTTGGGACCAGGGCTTCAAATACATGAGCCCAGCAAGAGGTGGTGGCATATACCTTTAACCCCAGCACTCGGGAGGCAGAGGCAGGCAGATCTCTTCTAAGCCAACCTGGTCTATAGAGCGAGTTCCAGTACAGCCAGGGCTATACCAAGAAACTCTGTCTTAGAAACAAAACAAAACAAAGGCCATGAGCCTTTATAAGGCATTTCATGTTTAACCTAGAACAAAGCTATATAGACACTCTTAGAATATATTTTTTTAAACAGGGGCATATGACTCTACAATTGTTTTAAGATGAAGGGTTAAAAAGAAAAACAAAAGAAAACAAAAAAGCAAAGCACTGGGTGGCTAAGGCACTTCTGGCCCTGAGTTCAAATTCCTAGAATCCATTCAAGAGCAGTTGCCACAGCAGACATCAATAATCACAGTGTTCCTATGGGAAAAAGGAAGGCAGAGATAGGATACTGTCTAGAAGCTCATGAGCCATGCAGCTTGGTATGCAGAGACAAACAACAAAGAGACTGTCTTAAACAGGATGGAAGGTAAGGACTGTCCGGACACCTGAAGCTATCTTCTGACCTTCCCAAGCATGTTATGGCATACATGTGTCCACATACTCAGGTGCACCCACATATTCAAATACCAGGCACAATAAAAATAAAATAAAGAAAAAAAGAATTTTGTCATTGAACCTTTTAAACTTGTAACCATGAGCCATTGAAGCATTGTGATAGCTGAAAGTGGAGAAAAATATTCGTAATCAAGAATTGGTATTTAAGCTGGGCGATGGTGGCGCATGCCTTTAATCCCAGCACTCGGGAGGCAGAGGCAGGCGGATCTCTGTGAGTTCGAGACCAGCCTGGTCTACAGAGCTAGTTCCAGGACAGGCTCCAAAGCTACAGAGAAACCCTGTCTTGAAAAACAACAAAACAAAACAAAACAAAAAAACAAACAAACAAAAGAATTGGTATTTATTTTAGTTAGGGATTCTATTGGTAAAACACCAATACAAAGGCAACTTGGAGAAGGAAGGGTCTATTTGGGGTGACAGTTCCAGCAGGACAAGAAGCCATCACTATCACAGGAGGGAGAGTGGCAGAAGGCAGACAGGCAGGGCACTGGAGCAGCGGCTCTCAGCATGTCTCCATCTAAACAGGAAGTAGAAAAGGTCAATTTGAAACCTTAAAGCCCACCCCCAGTGACTCCTCCTATTTCTTCCTCAACAGCCAGCAACTGAGGACCAAATATTCAAATTCCTGTGACCTATGACGGACAGTTCATTCAAACCACCACACTATCACTATTAAGAAAGGTTCTTAGCTGGGCAGTGGTAGCTCATGCCTTTAATTCCAGCACTCAGGAGGCAGAGGCAGGCAGATCTCTGTGAGTTCAAGGGCAGCCTGGTCTACAAGAGCTATTTCTAGGACAGGCACCAAAGCTACAGAGAAACCTTGTCTCAAAAAAAAAAAAAAAAAGGTTCTTATGGTTCTTATAAATCCACAATTAAAACAAAATATCTGAAAAATATGGTTAGAAAATAAAATTCCAGGGGTATAATAAACATACTAGATATATTCAACTGAACTTCAGTCTAATAAAAATATTTATAAATGTCAAAATTCACTACTGGTACAGTTGTAGGGAAAACAAGCTCTTTGTTAAAGGTTTTTGGGAAGGCTGTGTGTGTGTGTGTGTGTGTGTGTGTGTGTACATATATGCAGTTTTCTTCTATAAATGCACAAATCCACAGGTGCTTAACTCTTACATAAGTTGTACAATATTTGCACATAATATTTGCATACATACAGCACCAACTTTAATATAATTTGAGTTACCAGTAAATATTACTTACAATGCCCAATAAAATGTTTTTTAACAGCATTATTTAAAACTAAGGAAAAACATAAAGTGTATATATATATACATATATATTCAGTATAGATGCAATTTTGTCTTCAAATGCTATGAACTACATTCAGCTGGCTGAACTTTCAGATGCAGATCACATAATATAGCAGGTCTATTGCATATGTAATTATACTTAGCGTTTAATTTATATACTTTTGAACCTAACTATTACACTTGTGAGGGCTTCTCCTTTGGAAAGTACACAGACAAGCATTTTCACTGATGCACTGTTCATGTTAGTAGTAAATGAGAATAAAGCTATCCCTCCAAAGGGAACAAGCGCATCATGGCTCATCCACTCACTGTAGTGTCAGACGCATAGTAAACATGTCTGTGTTGGACTACACATATGGAAAGACGTCCATTATATACCACAAATTTTAAAAAGCAAGCTTAAAACTGTGGTAAGGAGGAAGTTGCCTGTGGGTTCCCAGCCACATAGCCCCAAAATAATCACACAGAAACTATATTATTTAAATCACTGCTTGGCCCATTAGCTCTAACTTCTTATTGACTAATTCTTACATCTTAATTTAACCCATTTCTATTAATCTGTGTATTGCTGTGTGGCTGTGGCTTACCGGCTAAGGTTCACAGCGTTTATCTCGGCGGCTCCATGGCTTCTCTCTGATCCCGCCCTTCTTTCTCACATTCAGCCTAGCTTTCCCTGCCTACCTAAGTTCTGCCAAAGCAGTTTCTTTATTCATTAATGGTAATCACAGCACACAGAGGGGACTCCCACATCAAAAACAATAAAATCTGCATATGTATGGAGAAAAACCACAAAAATATAGACAGACAAATGATACCAGTGGGGAAGGGTGAGATTCCTGGTAAGTTTATGTCCATATTCTCTGAAATATTTTCTATGAGCATTATCATTTAAAAAAAACAATAAAAACAAAGGAATGAAGCATTAACAGTGTACACATAGATCCCAGCACTCGGGAGAGCGAGATGGGGATATCGAGAATTTGAGATCAGTCTGAAGGGCATAGCAACTTTTTGTTTCAGGAGAAAGGGGCAGAGGGGGAAGAGAGACAGAGTGAAGGAATGAAAGAATATATATATATAAATATATATATAATATATATAAATATATATATATAAAACCAACCAAGGCTATATAATGTAAAGAATATAAAAAAGTAGATGATATTTTCTAGAACAAGACAGGTAATTTTTGTTATAAACTATCAATAACTACCATGCATAAAATAGAAAAGTTACTCTGACTAAATTTAATACCACTGCCTGAGTCTTTTAAATCATTTTCAGACACTAGTGGAACATGTGAGGCCAACCTGAAATGCTTGAGGAATTCAGTGTGAACCTCTTGAACCATGCAATAAATAGTATTTCTAACTGTGCTTTAACGGTCCTTATGCAACAGCTCTGGACACCATCATTGTCATGACTAATATTCCCCACTGTTTCTCCAGAGAGAAAGCAGACAAAAGTGAACCTGAGAAGAATCTTGTGTCTACAAAGAGTGGCTGAAGCCGGGCAGTGGTGGCACACGCCTTTAATTCCAGCACTCGGGAGGAAGAGTCAGGAAGAGCTCTGTGAGTCTGAGACCAGCCTGATCTACAAGAGTGAGTTCCTGAACAGGCTCCAAAGCTATAGAGAAACCCTGTCTAAAAAACAAAACAACAAAAAACCAAAACAAACAAACAAACAAAAATCCAAACCTAACAGACAAACAAGAAAACCAAAGAGTGGCTGACTATTAGACCTTGAGTGATGGGAAGAGGTTGGAATGTGGCCCAACTTCAGCATGTATTGGGCTATAACAAGCTTCACTAAAGAGATGTTCCTTGTCCACCTGTCTGTCAGACTAAGGTCCTGTGACTGACGGATAAAATCTTTGCAACTTTGTAATTTAACCAAACCACACTCTCTACCAATTAACTTCATTCGACAGTGTTTGAGAGACCTAGCTGAAATTCCTCTGCTTTTTGGAAACCACCTGCTTAATACTGCAGCCAATCTATTTGAAAGGTGTCTTTATTTATGAATTTCTTTGTTCTGTAACACTGTGAAACGAGGACGTGGAATTTTCAGTAACCTAAACCTGTGTTTTCAGGCCACAATCATGCACATTTATCTTCAGAATAAACTGTATATTAGCCCCTTTTAGATGAGAGCTGTCTTTGGGTTGATAGGTGATGACACTTTATGTTTTTATATCTTTCTGCCTTTATTCTCAGCATATTTACCACAAGTTGACTTTTATTAACTAAATTTTGAATGAATGCTGAATTTTTATTCAAAATCGGAATAGTAATTTCCAACTTTATTGATGGTCATATACCTGCTTCAAAATTGCATATGTTTATATCATATGTTAGAATTCCTTTATATACTTATATCAGAACCAAATTCTAGTAATCTCTTCATGAGTTTAGGATTAAAACTTTTTGTTCTTTGTGTGTGTGTGTGTGTGTGTGTGTGTGTGTGTGTGTGTGTGTGTATGTGTGTAACACTGGGAGAAATTACTAGAATTGGGGGCATTTCAGGGGTGAAGTGGAAACCTAGTACAATGGAAACCCCATGGAATCTACAAGAGAAACCCTAGCAAAGACTCCTCGTAATGGGAAACTTGGACTCTGAACTAGCCATTTTCTGTAACCGGGCAAAGCCTCCAGTGGATGGACTGGGACATCAACTCAGCCACAAAACCTTTGACCTACAGTCTGTGCTGCCTGCAGAGTGTTCTAGGACCAGAGCCTAGCAAAATCATCATTCGAGGCCAGAGAGACTTCATCCAGCCACCCATCGGAGCAGATATGGCATCCCATAGCCATATCTAGGCAGAGCTTGTGGAGTCCTGACGGGGGGAAGGATCAGAAGAAACCGAGGAGTCAGGGGCACCATGAGAACAGTGCCCACAGAATTAACTGATCTGGATTTATGGGGACTCACAGAGATCAGGGAGCTTGTAAGGGTCTGACATAGGTCCTCTGCGTCTACTGGGGTTCTTGTGGGATTCCTGACAGTGGAAGCCGTGTGTGTGTGTGTGTGTGTGTGTGTGTGTGTGTGTGTGTCTGTCTGTCTGTCTGTCTGTCTGAGTCTTCTTTTCCTCCTACTGGGGTGTCTTGTCCAGCCTTTGTATGTGTCTGGTTTGACTGTAGCTTCTTATATCATGTTGGTTGATGTCCCTGGGAGACCTGCTCCCTTCTGAGGGGAGGTTGAGGGGAGTAGATATGAGGGAAGGTGGGAGATAGAATGGGGAGAGGGGAAACTGCAGTCAGGTTGTAATATATGAGAGAATAAAAATAAAAATAAATAAATTTATTTATCAATCAATTATTAATTATAGATTTATGGTCTTTGAGCCATATCTACAATCCTTAGGATTTAATTTAACCCGATGAAACAAATTCATAAAATCTATCAAGAATTTTGAAGGCTGGAGAGATGATCCAATAGCTA
This sequence comes from Microtus ochrogaster, assembly GCF_000317375.1. NCBI lineage: Eukaryota > Metazoa > Chordata > Mammalia > Rodentia > Cricetidae > Microtus > Microtus ochrogaster. The sequence continues at coordinate 32,191,366 of NC_022028.1, read as the reverse complement.
AGAGTACTTGTTCTTCTTACAGAGGATCTAGATTAGGTTCCAAACACCCACATAGCAGCTCACAACCATCTGCAACATCAGTTCCAGGGAATCCAAAGACACCCTCTTCTGATCTTCAAGGGCACCAGACATGCATGTGGTACATAGACATACATGCAGGCAAAACATGTATACACACAAAATTAAAATAAACCTTATATATACATATATACAGTTCAGGTAGATTAAAGTTTAAAAAAGAAAGTGAGCATCACAATAATATGTTATTTTGAACAGTTAAAAGTATCTTAATTCAATTTGGTCACATGGGGTGGCACATGCTTTCAATCCTAGCACTCAGGCGACAGGAGGGTGAAGACCCAGGAGAGTTCAAGGCCAGCCTGTCAACATAATGAGTTCCAGGACAGCTAGAGCTACACAGTGAGACTCAGTCTCAAAAACAAACAACAACAAAAAACCCAAAGATCTTAATTCAACTCATATGATTTTTTATATTTACACACTAATAATAGATCTATAGCTATGTGCTTAAGGTTATACATTAAAAAAAACTAACCAAAGGAGTGGGAAAATCTTAAATCCTTGACTTTGCAGATGCCACTGTCCCTTGTCTGCTCGAGGATCAACTCCCACCATGGTCTTTGACATCCATGTCAGTGGTGGCCGCTGGACCACGTCTCCTTCAAGCTGTTTGCAGACAAAGTTCCGAAGACAGTGGAAAACTTTTGTGCTCTGAGCCTTGGACAGAAGGGATTTGGACAGAAGGTTCCTCCTTTCACAGAATTACTCCAGGACTCATGTGCCAGTGTGGCGACGTCACAGGCCGTATGGCACTGGCAGCTGGTTCATCTGTGGGGAGAAACTGAGGATAAGAACTTCATCCTGAAGCATCCGTGCCCTGGCATCTTGTACATGGCAAATGCTGGATACAACACAGTGAATTTCTGCTTCCCAGGAAGAGTCCCCTCACCTCAGATGAGTGGGGCATCTGGTTCTCTGTTGGCATAAGCTGTGGTAAGCAGCAAAGCCCACAATGACTTCCAGGGTCCTTCAGTCCCTATCAACACGCCCCGCGGTGTGTGTCAAAGCCACTGTTCTTCTGACGTTGAATGTCCAGGCTGTTCCCTCCCTTTCTGTAGCTACATTGTTCTTGTTAAAACTTCTCTTCTCCCCCTCATTTCTTTCTCTGCTCCTGAGAAGAAGCTGTAAGTCCACATCTCTGGCCTCCACCTTTGGAGGCCCCGTCCTTGTGTCCACCAAACTTTGACACCCCCCCACCCCAACCGTGGTCGCTGTTTGCGGCTTCCCCATTTCCCCTTGGGGCCACCCGAGAGCCCAGGAATCCTATTAAACCTGAATATTTTTTAATTTGGCTTGTTGTGATTTGGCTTGATTGGGATTTTTGCAAGGGCAGAGAGCTCACTTTAGGAAAATTCCTAACAGTAGCCATGGCAGCTCTGGACTCCCCCAAAAGGCTCTTCTCTTTCCATGCTGGAGAGACAGCCACACAGCAGTTTCATATTTAACAATAAATCTTTTATTTCTATCTATGCACCCACAGAGTGGTCCCGTTTAATGGTTTCACAATAGCTTGGCTTACCATCTGATGGAGTTAATTCCTCAATTGGAGTTTTCTCTTCCCAGGCAAGTCACGTTAACACCGTGACTCTAAAAGGCTCACAAAGTAGAACCCAGGCTTTTCTTCACTTCCTTACCACCAGGTGCAACAGAATTCTCAAAATTTAAACCCAGTTCTGTAACTTTCTGTTAAATATCCAGGTTTAGTCCAGGCTGATGGGTCTAAAAAATCAGAGGAGCTGACAACAGGCCCTATTCTATCTTGTTTTTTTGGTTTTTGCTTGTTTGTTTGTTTGTTTGTTTGTTTTTACATAGGGTTCTCAAGTAGCTTAGGGGATTTGGGATATCAGTGGATAGTCATGGTTGGTGGATACAATGATGGGGATATTGCTAAGACTCTATATCAATTAATGAAAAACCCTAAAGTTTCAGAAATAAGTCCCTGAACACAAGCTGGCCTTTACGCTGCTAAGGCTGGCTTTATGACCACACCAGCATTGACCTTGCCTGCAAGAAAGGAATTCAGTTTACTAAAAGAATAGCTCTAGGGGTATTCACACACCCAGAGGACCTATCTAGGAACTCTGGCTTTCTAAGCAAACAACTAGATTTAGTCACCAAAGGGTGTTAGCCTGCCTCAGGCCACTGTGACCTCTTAATTCCTGCAGCCATAAAACTCACACTGGGAGGCAATGTAGTCAGACTGTGATCGCCTAAAATGAATCATTGTCTCAGACCATCTTTGAAGATAACAGGCCAAGTTGCCAGAGACTGGGTCTACAGCTCATAGCATGTTCCACTCGGAATCCTGTTACATTTCTATATAAAGAGATCAAGAAAATAGACTGCTAATGGGAGCAGATAATAACTCAGACATGAACGGAGGGAAGGTCTTAAGAGATGATTCTCTAGGAAACCCAGAATGGACTCTGTGTATGGGCGGGAGTTTCTCCATACAGCGTGAGTTTGGGGGGTGGGTTATGTAATAGTCCACCTTATGACACTGTAGAGAGTAAGCCTTTCTCCAACACAAACATCCACCTCACGGAACTAACCACCCTAATCAGAGCGCTGGAATTAAGAGATGAAAAACAGGCTTTAGATAATCCTTTGTGGTTCTACGCGCACAGGCAGGGTTTTGATTGATTGATTGATTGATTCTGGGTTTTGTTTGTTTGTTTGACTTTGGAAGGAAAGACACTCCCTCATTGCTATGACAAGGAATAGATAGACTGCTGTTCTCAGTTTTCTTACTTCAAGAGATGGCAATGCTTCCTATTAAAGGACATCAAAAGGAGTCCAGGACCAGTTGGGATCTCTGTAGTAGTTTCCATCTATTGCAGAAAAACAACCAACTTCATTGATATGAGGTGAGACTGTTAATCCTACCGGGCAAGATAGACCACTATCCCAAGTTTTGAGCCAAATCCGAAGCAAGCTTTATTAAATACTGGCCACGACCATGGATAAATATTGGATACTGGCAAGGTCCATACACAGGATTCCCAAAGCTCTGAATTACATTAGTCAGGGGTTTATAAAGGTAAAATCTACAAGTCTGCCTACTTCCCAACTTCGTCCAATCAGGGACAAGCATACATCCTGACATACTACAAGCCTACTTACCTCCTGCCCATGTTTGATCAAGCACTCATCCTATGTAGATGGGGCAACCAAGCTTGTTTACAGAAGTGAGAACAGGTAGCTTGCTATCTCCCATGAACAACAGCCCCAGCATCCCAGGAAGAGATCTGTTCTTGAGCAAGCAGGGTTTACAGGGTAGAGGCATTTTTGCTTTATAAATCTCTTAAGCACAGTAATTTAAACTTGAAACATAGCGTTAGTCATTACAAGATCTACACCTGTATCTTAAGACTGTGGGGTACACGTCCCCAGCTTATAACATCTGAAATGCCACCAGTGCACCTAAAGGTCAGGGAAAAACCGTGGGAGAGGGGCCAGAAAGATTGCAAGTTTCAGAAGACCAGGATGTCTGCTGAGAGACAGAGTCTTTCTGTATCTGATAGGGAAGCTGTACCCATGAACTCTCAACAGTATGGTTGCCTGAATAAGACCAGTATAATGGCAACAGCAGTTGCTAGGCCAATGCAAAGTGGGGAAATTGCACATGGATCACCCCTAGAAGAAGAGCCACAGATGCTCAATGCCTGAGGAGAGGGGGAATTAAGTCTGTCTCCTCCAGGGACAAGCTCCCAGTCCAACCCCAAGTTGCCATTCCTGGACGTGTAAAATAAGGGGTACTACTCCTCGTTGCCCTAAAAAGGATCAGAAACCTACGGATGGTGTATGTTTACATACTTTTAAAGTGTTAAGATGAAGGTCTTTGCTTACCAATGACTTCTTGCTAGACTCAGAGGCCTCAGCACTTCTTAAACATGTAATACCACCAGCGAAGTTCCAAATCACTCCCCCAAAGCTTTCTGAACTTGAGAGCCAGGCACTCCCTCATTTGAACCAGGAGAGCTGATGCTTACAAAATCACTCCCTCTCTTAGTCCCTTTCCAAAGGTACCCTGGGAAATTCCATACACCGCTTCCTACTGTCACTGCCTTTAAGATCCAGGACTCAACTCGGGGATGCATCATGCTGGAGTCAAGAAACACTCTTCACACCCAGAGAGTACCTTGTGATAAGACTCAGGTCTCTAGCAGGCTTACACAGTGGGGCCATCTTAGATATATGATAGCTAATCTTGGTTGTCGGCCTGACTAGCTCTGGAGCTAACTAGAGCACAAGCCTCTGGGCACTCTTGTGAGAGGCTTCCTTGATCAGATTATTTAAGGAGGAAGGACCTATCTGACTTGTGGCTGGCGTTTTCTGGTAACAGCCCATAGAAAAGGGCACGGAAGAAATAAACTTGTCCTTTTTGTCTTTTTGCCCTTTAGCAATTTCATCGGTCTCACCATACTGCATTCCTCTGCTGTGTAACCGAAACCTGAAAGGAAGCTGTATCTGTTTGACTGACTAGAACTTTGGTACTGTGGAGAGATTGGAATGTTGCAAGCCCAGGGGCTAATTACTGTTATCTCGGGCTAGTTCCAGACTTAAGGAACAGCCATTGCTTGCCCACGTCTGTGTCAGAGCTAACATCCTGAGACTGATATACAGAAAACCTTTTGAAATTATTAACCTTCCAGGTAATTAGCTTCTATCAACCCAAATGCTAAGAATGCCTTCATATAGCATCTTGGGCCTATAGAAAAGCGTTCCCCAACTTGCTATATTGTGGGACCCTCACCCCTTATTCTCCAAGGGACGAGAAGAAATTTCCTAGCAGAATGTTTTAAAGTTAGAAAGCCCAGGCTAGCTTCATGCTCCCAGGAAGGACAGTGGCCCTTCCCAGCTCCGGAGACTACAAAGCATAGGGTCAGGACGGGGCCATCTGGTGATAACGATGCCCTAACTCTGGAACGGTGTGGCCTTGCTCCCTAACAAAGAAGGATGGAAAGAAGCAAAGACCTTGCACCCGTGCCAACACCCCTACCCCGACTGCCCAGAAGGACTGCTTGTGATTCTTGCCTTTAAAATAAGCTAACCCCACAAAGGAACTCTTAACTCCTCTCTCTACCTTGCTGCAACGGGGTCATTTGGAAATCAAGTTTCTGAACATGTTTGTATTATGCTAATTAAACCTTGCTTATTCCAGTCTGGGCCTCTCTGGTGGTCTCTCTCTGGGGGCTGTAATCTGGGCACAACATCTGTCTCCTTGACGTACCCACCAATACATTTTAAGCTTGCCTTGATTTATGACTTTCTTTGTTCTATAACAATTTGAAACTTTATGAAACTGCTTCCACATTGGAACATGGAATTTGTTCCTGGGCCATGGTCATCCAAAACGGCTTGAGAAAGAAAGTATCTTTTGTTCTCTTTAAGATAGGGGCTGTGGTTTTAGTCTCAACAGCTGATAGCAGAATCAGCTTCTCCAGTGTAAACTGTTTAAGACCAGCAGCTCTCCAGGAATTCTCCAGGCCTGCACCAGGCAGGGCCTCTCTGAGACATCCAGTCTCGTGGACTGAGCAAGCAAGGAAGCAGTCTCCCCCCAAGGTTTCTGATTCACGTTCCTGCTTGAGCTCCTACCCTGACTGCCCTCAACGATGGACTTGGACCCAGAAGGATAAGCCAAAGAGATCGTTCCCTCCCCTTAAATTGCTTCTGGTCATGGCGTTCATCACGGCAACAGAAGAGGAACCAGAGCAGGATGGATAAGAGATTCGGATGATCCTGAGTTACTTTGGGGGCTCTGAGTGGCCCCCTTTGTCCTACTCTCTGATAACTTTTATTTACCTCCTGAATGAAATAATTCTTATACCTGCCCAGGGGGAACGATATCTCCATCCGCCATTTCCCCTACTTCTTGACCCAATCTTGGACCCCTTTGATGCCAACCATCCCACATTGAAAATTCTTCTGTACCTAATGCTCAGCAACCTAGGGCATCCTTACCTATGTCCAGGTGGACAGAGGTCTTTTCTTGCCCCCTCAAAGAAAGCTATTCCCTTATTATTCTATTTTAAAATCGAATCTAGATTTTAAACTTAAGAATTGGAGTGACTCCCTATCGTCCATCATAAAAAAGTCAGTTTTCCTCTATTTAACCTGGTGATGGTGGCGAATGCCTTTAATCCCAGCACTCGGGAGGCAGAGGCAGGCAGACCTCTGTAAATTCGAGACCAGCCTGGTTTACAGAGTGAGTTCCAGGACGGGCTCTAGAGCTACTGAGAAACTCTGTCTCAAAACAACAACAAAAAGATTCCTCTAAGCCGGGCGGTGGTGGCGCACGCCTTTAATCCCAGCACTCGGGAGGCAGAGGCAGGCGGATCTCTGTGAGTTCGAGACCAGCCTG
>NC_022028.1:32181425-32184821 GCF_000317375.1 Microtus ochrogaster | reverse complement strand
ATAGACGGAAGGAGAGAACCTACTTGGCTAGACAGATAACCACTGAGGATCTGAGTGGACTCTAGTGCCAATAGACGGAAGGAGAGAACCTACTTAGAAGTTGTTCTTTGATTTACACACACATAATTGATTAATTAAGTTTTATTCTTTTACTACTCAGCTTGAAAAGTGAAGTTAAATTTGTAGAAAATTAGATGGGCTTAGAATGTATAAGTGGGGTCACACAACCTCAGAAAGAAACTGCATGTTCCCTCTCATAAGAAGAACCTAGCCACTAATACATGTACAATGTAGACAAATGTACTCATGAAGAAAGAGAACAAGGCTGAATATCGGGATCAGGAAGTACTAAATGCAGGGAATGAACACAAGTTATAAGGGAGGATAGAAAGCTAATTTTTTTGTTTTGCTTTTGGTGGTAAATTAGTGTATAAAATATATTCAGTAGTAAGTGCAAATTTAATAGAAGCCCACAGCTTGCATTCTGAATGTCAATTCTAACTATAGAAGTTCATTGAATCTATGTATGTGATGTTTTTATTTGTTTGCAAGTTTTTTTAAAAAAATAACAAATTATTTAAATTAAAAATTTTACGAGAACAATTATCCCCATAATTTTAATAAACAAGAGATATTTTAACTCATAAATTGGGAAGATTTAAGTTTTGAGTAAAGAACAGTTCTCTACATTGACTGATTTAGACTTATGAAAAACAGTATATTGACCGTTCTCAGTTTTCCATGAACTTGGGAAAACACCAAAGGCCAGACTAGAAGAATTAATTACCTTAAGTCCTAACTCTATGCAAACTGTAAAGTGGTATAATCGCTTTCATTTGTTTTACAAATACAGATACTCATGCTTGTGTTACTTAAGCAAAATTTAAGTGCATTTAAAAGAATCACTACCAAATGTTTGATCTCTATCAAGTGTTTCTCTGTGTAATAGATCTGGCTGTCCTGGAACTCGCTCTGTAGACCAGGCTGTCCTCGAACTCACAGAGATCCATTTGCTTCTGCCTCCTGAGTGCTAGGATTAAAGGCATGTGCCACCACCGCCAAGCCTGTTTCTTAGATTTTAACCACCAAGATAATATAAAAATGCTTCATAATGAATTGCATTAAGAAATTTACTATTTGGGGGCTGGAAAGATGATTCAGTGGTTAAGAGTGACTGTTCTTCTAGAGTACCTGCGTTCAATTCCCAGCACCCACATGGCAGTCTGCAACTGCCTGTAACTACCTCCAGGGGGCACCACACCTTCACAAAGATACTTGCAGGCAAAACACTAATGCACATAAAATAAAACCAAATCATTTTTAAATAAAATTTGTTGACTTATTTGTTCATTCATTTATTTAGTCAAGTATTTCCTGAATGCTACTATATATGTGAAGTACTAGAGCATTCGAATATATGAGTTGAGGCCCACTATCACAGAATATAAAAGTTCTTTTTTGCATCTCAAAATTAGAAGCCACAAACTCAGGCTGGCACATGTCTTTAATCCTAGCACTCAGGAGGCAGAGGCAGGTGGATCTCTGTGAGTTTGAGGCCCGCCTGGCCTACAGAGTGGGTTCCAGGACAGGCACCAAAGCTACACAGAGAAACTCTGTCTGAAGACAAACAAACAAACAAAACAAAAAGAATTTTACCAGATGGTAGTGGCGCATACCTTTAATCCCAGCAGTCGGGACACAGAAACAGGTGGATCTCTGTGAGTTTGAGGCCAGCCTTGTCTAACAGAGCTAGTTCCAGGACAGGCTCCAAATCTACAGAGAAACCCTGTCTCGAAAAAAAAAAAAAAAAAAAAAAAAAAAGATTCCTCTATTTAAAGTTAAGAGGTCCAGTTACTAGGGTGTAAGTAGGGGGTAAGGAAAGAGTGCTAGCTCAATGAGCAGAGGATAGAGGGTCTCCTCAAAAGAAGGCTCTGACCTAACTGATGAGTTAAATTACACCTGACATACCCTACAAACTGCTCCCTAGAGCAAATTTGGGAAAGAGCTTGCATCTCAAGAGGGACTGCTAACCACATTAATGCAAATGGAATCAGAGTTAGAGATGGGACGGTTGCTAGTGATTCCCAATGCAAAGCAGATGCTAAACACTGATGAGAGTATGGCAAGCAGCCAGAATTATGGAGGCTAAGAAGCAACAAACGCATCATGAGTCAGTGTACATTAACAGACAGAATAGGCCATAGTACAGATAACAGGGACAGGAACATTCATAAGGGATGCACGTGCCGTGTCCATTGGAAACAAATGGGCAACACTCCAAAACCAGTGTCAATGGAATTTCACTTCTGTTTCTGCTTGTGAACAAAAAGCTAGGGACTCGTTATGCCTACAACAGCAGCAGAGTCCTGACTTCTCTCAGGTTGGGCTTTTGGTCTTTACCCTAACACTAGATAATGCCTCCTATATGATAAGGTAAAGATTTTGCTGTGAAGGTGTCCAAAGTGGAATAACTGTCTGATTCTTTCCCTACAACACAACTTTATTTCCTCATATATGAATTTGGTACGGCACTAAGGAAGTAGAATGGATCTACTTAAAATCCAGAAATAAGGGCTGACCACCTGGTTCAGCAGGTAAAGTCTCTCTTCTCAAAAGATCTGAGTTCAATCCCCTAAAGCTACATAAAACTAGAGAGGACTGATTCCACAAAGTTGTCCTCTGACCTTTGTACACACATGTTCACCCCTACCCACACATGTAAGTACACACTCTTGTGCATGCACACACACAACATAATAATAAATAAATTTGGAGGAGGGGAGGAGATAATTATTTTATCTTACAACTCCTAGGCCAAATAAATGAAAATTTTAAATCCACAAATCAATAGTAGCCTAGACACTGGGGGACACACCTTCTCTATAGTGAGAATTAAATGCCTCCTTGTTAAATTAAAATTATACAAGAAAGCAGGTGAAAGGAACAGGTAAACTTGATAGGAAATGAATCAATTAACACATTCAACAGGACAAGCAATTTATTTTATAAAGTAAACGTAACCATAGACAAATAGGGAAGATGTAGTTAGTCTGGCTAGAGAATATGATGACAGTTGCAGGGTTACTTGGTTCTTCTGGAAGCATATTCCTTCATCCAGTCTCCTTACCCTTCTTTAAGTCTTTTTACACCTTTAATTTTCTATTTTTATTTTGTATTTATTTTTTATTTGTTTTGTTTTTGTTTTATTTTATTTATTTATTTATTTATTTTTGGTTTTTCGAGACAGGGTTTCTCTGTGGTGTTGGAGCCTGTCCTGGAACTAGCTCTTGTAGACCAGGCTGGTCTCGAACTTTGTTTTTGTTTTTTAGAGACAGGGTTTCTCTGTGTATCCCTGGCTCTCCTGGAACTCACTCTGTAGATCAGTCTGGCCTTGAA
>NC_022028.1:32165316-32181325 GCF_000317375.1 Microtus ochrogaster | reverse complement strand
GAAGGAAGGAAGGAAGGAAGGAAGGAAGGAAGGAAGGAAGGAAGGAAGGAAGGAAGGAAGGAAGGAAGGAAAGGAAGGACAAACTCAAGTTGAAATGAGCAATAGCTTCCTGTATATTCCAGTCCAGAAATTAGAGATTTTTTTTTTCTTTCCAGAGAAGCAGCATCCTCAAAATGTATATGAAAAACCTTCTAAGCCTCAGTAGACTATTGTATGCCTCCTGGTGGTCCCTGACTTGCAAATAAAAGATGACCTTTCAGGATATTATCTTTTGTGCAGGCAGCCGCTGTCCCAACAGAGCAAGCACACTGCAATAGAACACACTAGATCTTGTGCGCCTGACAGTTATTATTCCTACGCCTGCTGACAGTGTCCTGACACAGGGAAACAGTGGCCCCGTTTCCATTATCCACATGGAGGACGTGCAATCCGACAGGTCAGGCCGGGCAGCTGGGTGGGCCAGCCGCTCTTCTAAGTCCCAGACTGTAAAAAGCACCTCAAAGTGTGAAGAGCCTGTAAAAGGGAATAATATAGCCTCTTCTTGGCCCTGAGTTTCTAGGTATCCGGGACACTAAGCCACTGTAATCACCACCGCAGACGCACATGTTTGATAGTAAAGATACCGGTTATTAAATCAGCTCACAGCCCACCAAATCAATTAGAATGGAGTGGTTTTGAACAGACCAAGACCATGGTAAGGGGAGTTGTGTGCTTTTCAGATTAGAAGACAGGTATATAGAGAGTCCCAGCTCCTTGCATGAAAGGGCTAGGTCTTTCTTCTTTGTCTCTTAACAAGGATTACAGTTCATCAGACGTTATTAACAGCATCTATACCTGCATTGTACGATGCCATGTGATTAAAGGGAAATGACAGTAGGCTGACCATCGACAAACTCACCACTTAAACTTGAACATTAAGAACTATACATTTTTATCCTGTGCTTTTTCTCCTTATGTCCCGAGACAAGAAGTGTCTAAGACCTACAACTATACAAGACACAGTTACAGCTTGAACAAAAGAAAGCTTCATAAAAACACATCTCCATTTTCATCCACAGTATGTATGGAGCCAGATCTCTCCTTCACCTTTCTGTGGATTCGGGGCTTCAAACTCAGGTCACCAGGCGTGTGTAGCAGGTGCTCTTTTTATCTGTTGAACCATCGTGCTAGCTTCCACATGATTTCGAAGGAAAATAATTTTCTCGTACCGAGAGCATTTGAACAGTAACCATCCCAAGAAGCCTCCAGGGGACAATTACATTGTGCACTGCTTTCATTCGTGACAGCTAAAGTATATGTTGAAATTTATAATTCATCAGCTCATTCTTCGTAAGGTAATTTTGGAGTTGAGGTATAGCATGGTGCCAGAGAGCAATAAAAGCAAATCGTATAAATTTTATTCCATGTTTAGTCATTGTATAAACTAGCCCACCAGTAAGTGTAATAAAATGGCATTATCTTTAAACCTCTTCAATAAGCTCTTGTCTGTATTGTTCGGAATGGAACCGAATGCTTAATTCTTCTATCTAGACCTGGTAGAAGTCGTGATGTGAGTGAATTAAAGCATCCCTGGTAGGACAGAGTTAACAATAACTGAAGAGCAGACATCAACAGAGCCACGTCTAGGCCTGGTTAGTATAATGGAACAAAAGTTGATTCATGCCACCACATTCTGGACCTCTCATTCTTTCATGGGTGCTTTGTTTTTGTTTTTGTTTTTTTTCCTTTGAGTAAAGGGTCCACCAAATGGGCTATTCAGAGATGGCGGCAACATAGACATCTTTTTAAGATGAATCAGACTTTATATTTCGCTGAGTTAAAAAAAAACAACACAAGAATTTTTTATGTATGGGTTTATTCGGAGTGGCTGAAATTCTCGTTGAAAGGTATCTATTGCTGCATGAACTTCCAGGCTCTTAGAACAACACTTCAGATGCTTGGATTGTTAAGGTGGCTACACATTTGGTTAAGTTAATTAATTATGACAGTGATGATGGTGTTTGTCCTTTAGGGGAGGGCTTGCTTCTTATGAGCTTGCCGATCTTGCTTTAAGGGGGATTTCTGACTCGGATGGTCTTAGTGGATAGCGGTTATGGCTTCCAACCATGTTAGCCTGTGTGGCTTGACTGGTTCTTTGCATAGGGATGTGTACAGATGGTTCAGGTAATGAGATCCAATGACTGAGGACACAGGGAGTGCAACCCTCAGGGGCAGTGGCAGTACATGAGCTAGGCTCTGCCTGGAGGGTGACTTTCATTGGCACCTACTCCTCAGCTTCGTGAGTTTTCATGCTTGCCCCGCAAGTGCACTTACCCACTGAGCCATCTCTCCGGCGCCCTGAGTACTTTTCATCTCTGTTGTGAAGAAGACAGCTCATCTCATATTTGTGCCCAGACCAACCCAACCTGTCTTCCTTCCTCCCTCCTTTCCTCCTCCCCTTCCTCCCTTCCTCCCTTCCTTTCTTTCCTTCCTTCCTTTTCTTTGAGCAACTTATTTACCACTGTTTTAGATGAATTTCCACAGCTGCCACTTCATGTTAGGTCACCATGGGTAGCTATAGAGAAGGTTCAAAAATAAAACAAGCCCACCAATGCTTTTGTATATCAATAACTGATGTTTCTGTGAACACAAAGAAAATTAGCTATTATTATATGGTTATATGCCAGCTATAGAGTAGATGAGTACCCATAGAAAATACATGAAATTAGATGATTGTTAATTATTAATATTGTCTGCAAAAAGTATGATATGTCTGAATAAGCTAAACTGCTTTACATAGAAGATAGAAAACCCATCTCTGTCTCATAGGAAAATACCAGATCATTTGCTTGCATAACAAGAAGCCCAGAGTCAACCTGCAAAGCAGATTTAGTACATTTAGGTTCTAGGCCAAGTTTGTGGCAGTTTCGGGAGCCCTAGCCTCCTTCATTGGTTAGTGGCAGCTATAATCACAATATGTATTATTTATAGGCTAGAGTATGATATGTTTCATTTGACGCTAGAACAGTGGTTCTCAACTTGTGGGTCACAAACCCCTTTGGGTATCACAAATGACATATCCTGTATATCAGATATTTATATTACTATTCATAACAGTAGCAAAATTACAGTGATGAAGTAACAACAAAATAATGTTATGGTTCGGGGTGACCATAACTTTGAGGAACGGTATTAAAAGGTTGCAGTTTTAGGAAAATTGAGAACTACTCGGCTAAGAGGAATAATAAAGACAAACTCTTAGAGGTGCTGAGAGCAGGGGATGGTTCTCAGAGGCAGACCTTGGAGATACTGCCATGGCTCATTGCCCAAAATAGGTACACACCTAATCTATCTCATTAGGTGGCAGGGGGAATAAGCATGGCTAATTCTAGTCATTGGGGAAGAATAAGTCTTAAAAGTAGATGAGATTTCACATAGCAACCAATACATTGAAGGGTTATGGAGAAGAGGTGTGTGTGTGTGTGTGTGTGTGTGTGTGTGTGTGTGTGTGTATTAAATTGAGTGGTTAGCTAGTGAAAATGCCTGATCTCAGGCCCAATTACACCAAAAGGAGAACTGTCATATAGAAATGATGAGACTAAAGAGAAACACAGAACAGCCACAGACCCACAGAAAGGTGAAACACGGCATAGAGGTGACATAGGTATCCATGTTTTTATAGACACCTTTGATCTCTGGGCTTCTCTTTCTTTTGCACTTAGCAAAATCTTATTCCCTGTTTCCTTTTGCGACATGGCCTATAGACTAGAGTAGCCAGAGGCAAAAGGAAATAAAGTGGTTGCCCACACACTGGACTTGGAAGATGATGAAGAAACCTCTTTGCCTCCTTCTTTTTAAAAATCAGTTTGTTTTAAATAACTTGAAAGTTAAAAATCAAACAACCACGCAGCTAGGTTAATGAAGCCACTCAAACAAGCCCAGAGACTGAAAGTCTATACATCTCAATGAACTTGTCTACAGTTACAGTAATTATTCTGAAATATTTAGACTTGACTATTCAAAAATGTGTGCCATTTACTCCAAAAACCATTCCAATTCTTGAGACTGTCCTACTTTTGTGTTTTCCAAGGATGTGAAGAACGGGCTATACTGAGCCGGCTGTCCTTTGGACATACGTTAGTATTACAGATCAGTTCTAGTCTCCATTGTTGCTTCTTTTAGGAGATTAACTTGCTTCCTAAAGGTAAACCAACACCTAACACAGTTTCTGGTGCTCTTGTTTGGGTAGACTTTTATGAGGAAAAGCAGGGCTGTCATTGGATGAACATGTAATCCATGCCATTTTCTTGCTCACAACCATTGCAGTTGAGAATTCTTATCCTGGTAGTAAAGAGTGCAGTTTGTTGAGTGATTCTGAGTGCTTTGAAATAAAAAAAAAGGGTAATAATAGCATATGAGAGTAACATCCATGATAATTAATTGGTATAAAAAAATGTAATGTGCTCTTATTCAGCACCCCAAAGATAATGAATGCTTGGCCAAGTTGGCTTCCTGCTTCATAGTGAACCTCATTTTACAGGTAAGAAAGTCATCTCAGAGAGGCAACGTAACTTGCCATATCTGATGGAAGTTAAGTCTCTTACTTAAGGACTCCACATAAGTAAGTCACAGCAGAAGGGTTCAATTCCTTTTAAATAAATTTCAGGCCTGTTCAATTCTAGAGTCTATTTCTCACTATGTTGTTTTTCTGTTAGATCATCAATTTGGACCTATGATTCAATACCATAGGGATGATGGAATGAAATGCTTAACATTTAAATGGGGATTGAAAAAAATGAGGGATTACCTCAAGCTCTCTATACACAGCCACACTCTAGATGTTGCTTCATAAACAGAAGAGGAGGAAGAGGCGGCACCGGCAGAAGCAGCAGCAGTAGCAGCTGTGGCAGCTGCTCTATCTCAGACACTGACGGAGTGAATCCTTTGTTACACTTTTGAGTGATGGGTTCAAAATGTCTCAATAGTATAGCTCACCAAAGTAAAGGAGTTTACCCAGGCTTACAGAACAAGTAGGTGGTTTGGACCCCAGCAGGAAGCGTGCAAGGCCTGCACCAAGCACTTGACCTCGCTAATAGATCATCCCCTTGCTCTGAAGAATATACTCTGTGATCCACAGTAAACTTAGCATCAATGCACGATATAGCTGAATCTCAAATGGCTGGAACCTCAGAAACAGGGTAAGCTTATCTGATGAGACAAATGTCATGATTGTGAATGGCTAAAGTCGACGAGATGACACTGCAGATGAAATCAACATGCTGTCAGCTACAGGGAGCACTCCTGTGGCCCTGGTGCGGGTCTGGGGTGTGTTTTCTGCAGCCAGTCCGTTTTCATGCTATTTGCATCCTTGTGCATTTCCATTCATACGCTGGGCTCTTGATTCACAAAGACCATCTCTGTGTTCTGAAAAGTATGAATTAAGGGGCAACGACGTAGTTTTGTTGAATATATTCTTCTCAGCATATTAGAGAGACCTAAGTTTTCAAGTTTTGGCATAAGATGAATTTAATTTGTCAGAAAAAGTAGGTACATCTGAATAGGCTGTGTATGTTTAATTGATGTTTTTCTCCCTAGCTACAGTGGTGCTTCTTTTTACTGAAGAGTGTGCATTTTCTGGATTCGAATAAACTGCATGTGCCCCAATGGGTAAAGTACAAAGATAATCTTTTGTTTGTTTGCTAGTTTGGTTGGTTGGTTTTAGTTTTTTAAGACAGGGTTTCTCTGTGTTATCCTGGAATTCGCTTGGTAGACCAGGCTGACTTCTAACTCACTGAGATCTGCCTTCCTCTGCCTCCAAGTGCTGGGATTAAAGGTGTGCACCACCACCGCCCAGCACAAAGGAGAATCTTGATGTGATTCAGCTAACCTGTGAGAGTGCCCTTCAGCATCAGAATTCTCTCTCTCTCTCTCTCTCTCTCTCTCTCTCTCTCTCTCTCTCTCTCTCTCTTTCTGTGTGTGTGTGTGCATGATATACATGTCACAGTATGTGTATTGAGGACAGAGGACAACCTTAAGTCAGCAGTCCTCACTTTCCACTTTATTTGAGTCATGGTCTTGTTGGCTGTTGTATATGCCAGACTTCATGGTCTGTAGGCTTCCCTTGCCTTCAGTTACTGTATTCCAGTAGGATCCTTAGGGTTGCAGATGTACATTACCCAGTCTGGGTTTATGTGGGTTTCGGGAAACTGAACTCAGTCCTCATGCTTTGTAGCGGTCACAATGTCCACTGAACCATCTCTCCAGTTCAACACTGACACTTTTTAAAAGATTTATTTATTTACTATGTATACATAATTCTGCCTCCATGTATGCCCACACACCAGAAGAGGGCGCCAGATCTCATTACAAATGGTTGTGAGTCACCATGTGGTTGCTGGGAATTGAACTCAGGACCTCTGGAAGAGCAGCCAGTGCTCTTAACCACTGAGCCATCTCTCCAGCCCCCAACACTGACATTTTAAATGCGTTCTGATATATAGTGTAGTCAATATACTTTGGAATTATTAAATAACTAACTCCAAAATACAAAAAATAAATACATATTTCTGTATGTTAAATTTATCTTCAAAGGAAGGAAAGGAACCATAAATGAATTATAAAATCTCTTTAACAAATGCAAGCCAAAATACACCCTTAATATCTAATACTGTTAAGCACTGTGTTCTGGAAGGGGGACATTTCTCCATGTCTTATTGTAAATGTCACACATAATCCATTATCTTTAAAATCCCAGAGTTTCTAGAAAGTCTCTGATCAGGACTTTCCCCACTCATGGGCATTTATTTAAGTGCAGCTTTGTTGTTTCTCCCCAAGTGGGTTTCCTTTAGGATTTCTTAACACAAATTTACAATGTACTTTCACTATAATTTCCTGTAGTAGAACCTGATCTATATCCTTTCTCAGGAATCAACCACGCCATAAACAGAGCCATCGTGATGCTATCCACAGTATGTCTGAAAGTGTAACATTAGCTCAAGCTTTTAAATGTGCTCAAAGTATGCATATTTCTCTACTGGAAAATGTATGACATTCTGAAATAAATATATATTGCCCCCATGTGAGTGAAAATGCTATAACTCTATGATTCTCAGAGGCTCACTTGAAATTTGAATTCTAAGACCATGGCTTTCCTTTGTTTTCAGCTTCAACAGTGACTGATTTACATCATACAAACTACCCTGAGAAGACAGGAAAGGGGAAAGTGAACATTAAAAAAATGAGTGGTGTATTTCCAAGGTATTTTCCTGAATCAGAAAGGCCTAACCTTTATTACAGTTAGTAGCAGGTTTATTGTGAGCATTAAAGAAAAGAAAAGTCTGTTTTTTTTTTAATGAAAACCATAAAACCTAAGCACAGTAAATGTTCTTAAGTGTTTCAATTGGTTTTCTCATTTCCATGGGAAAGCACAGTATATGACTTTACTTTGTAATAAAACCCTGAACTTATTTCTTGATTTTGGTGTTGATGGACAATAATCCACGAGTCTGGATACTGCCCTGCACGCCTTCCCTTCTTCTTTCAGTCTCTCCCTCCTCCCTTCCGCCCTCCTTACCTCCCCTCCTTCCTTCCTTTCTTTGTGACAGTGTTTCATGTACCCCAGGCCTTCTTTGTTTTCTTTTGTTGCCAAAGATATTTTTGTTTTTGGAGACAGAATTTCTCTGTGTATTCCTGGCTGTCCTGGAAATAGCTTTGTGGACCAGGCTGGCCTTGAACTCATAATGCACAGAGACCTGCCTACCTCTGCCTCCAGTGTGCTTGGATTAAAGGTATGTGTATCACTCTGTGAACTGAGTTACATCACCAGCTCATGCCCATCTGTGAAGTAGAATTATTGATTGCTTTTATTACAGGCAGTCTTTGTAAGGATTTTTGAATAAGAGCCTTGAAAAACAGTGTCTCTAGAGCTAAGAACAGATATACCTGTTGTCCATTTGGGGTGGTTGGAATGAGAAAGGCTCTCATAGGCACGTATGTTTGAATGCTTGGTCCCCAGTTAGTGGAACTATTTGTGAAGGATTAGGAGCTGTGGCCTTCTTAGATAAGAACAGTCACTAGGAGTGGGCAAGTGGGCTTTGAGGTCTGGTTTCAAAAGTCCAGTCTCTCTCTGCCTGCAGTTTGAAGATCAGTTTCAACCTCTCAGCTATTTTTCCCGTACCATGCCTGCCTGCCTGCTGCCATGCTCCCCACCATGATGGTCATGTATTAACTCTCTAAAACTCTAAGCAAGGTCCTAATAAATGCTTTCTCATATAAATTGTCTTGACTATGGTATCTCTTCCCAGCCATAGAACAGTCACCAATATACTATATCAAAGAGTTAGGTTCCTTAGCTTAGGGTTTCTTCTCTATTTCACAACATGCCATATTCAGCTGTCTACACTCACTTGCAATACCCCGCATTACCCTCTTGGAAGTAGGTGTTGGTGTGCCAGTGCAAAGGCTGACCCTACCTATAGAGTAAGATAAAGCCCTCTACCCCTTACCCAGGAGCCTCGTGTTGTCTAACAGCCTTCACTTCATTAGCTGGTATTTATATTCACATCAAACTGACCAGATTTAGAGTCCTTTGTGAAACAAACCTCTGGGCATATCTGGAAGCTTTCAGTCAATGAAGTTTAATAGAGGAGGAAGGGCTCACCCTGAATGTGAGTGGCACCGCAGCATAGGCTGAGATTCCAGGACGAATGACAAGTTAAGGTCAAGGCATAGTGAGATGGCTCAGTGAGTAAAGGCACTCCCCCTAAGTCTGACAACATGACTTAGATCCTTGGGACCCACAGATGGAAGAGAATGGACTCTCACAAATTGCCCTCTGACCTCCACTTGTATGCCCTTATGTATATGTATATGTACACACCCACACGAATAAACAAATATTTAAGGAAGGAAAAGGATAGGGGTAGAGAGATTGCTCACAGGTTAAGAGCACCAGAATTCAAGTTCATTTTCCAATACCCATGATGGGTAGCTCATAGCTGCCCATAACTTTAGCTCTAGGAATATGACACTGTCTTCTGGCCTCTGTGAACACCTGCACACATGTGCCACACACAAATAGGAAATCATAAAAGTAAATCTAAAAAAAAATAACAAAAAAGGAGAAAATGTAAGTGGTGCACCAGCATTTATCCTTCTCTGTGTCCTGACTACAGATACAACGCAATCTGCCCCAATGCTCCCGATGCTGTGCCTCCCCCACCAAGATGGACTATACCCTTGAACTGCAAATTCAAATAATATCATTTTTCCTTGGGTTACCTTTGTAGGGCATTTTGTCCAGCATGAAGAAAAATAATCAATATAGACAATGAGGAGCCAAAGTTCAGATTGTTCATGGGTTTTCACAAGAAGTTGTATGTCATGTTTGAACAAAGATTCTTCTTCCTATCATTTCTTGAGAGATATTTTTGCAACATAGACACTAAATGTTGTGAAATAGCATATCACAATAATAAAGAACACAGACTCTGCTGTTGGACTGTCTTAGTTTTGTAGTAATATAAGCGGTGGGGCTGCGTCCCCAGCACCCCGGCCGCCTGGCTAGCTTATGCCCTGAAATAATTACATGGACACTGTATTCTTTTAAACACTGCTTGGCCCATTTCTATCTAGCCTCTTCTCGGCTAACTCTCGCACCTGGACTAGCCCATTTCTAGTGTAGCCCATGAGGTGGCTTACCAGGGAGATTCTAGCCTACGTCCATCCTGGATCGGAGCTTCATTGCATGTGCCTCAGAGAGCAGAGCTCTTGCGTCTGCCCTGGAGATGGGAGCATGGCGTCTCTCTGAGGCTTCTGCCCCTGAGTGGAGAGTCTGAGCTCACTTCCTCTTCCCCCCAGCATTCTGTTCTGTTTACTCCTCCCACCTATGTTTTAACCTATGAGGGCCAGCCAAGCAGTTTCTTTATTTTTTTAACCAATGACCTTCCTCCATCATAGTTTAATCCTGGCGAGGACTGTTTTTTAATTTCTGTTCCTCCAGAAATTGAGACAAGAATATGACTGCGGCAATCTCAGAAATCACTGCTGCATACTGAGAAAGTAAGAAGGAGAATAGAGATCGGACAGATGGCACACTGGCTAAGAACACTGTCTGCTCTTACAGAGAACCCTGATTCGGTCCCCAGTACCCACATGGTAGCTCACAACCTCCTGTAATTCCAAGTCCAGGGCTTCTGATGCCCTTTTCTAGCCTCCACGGGTACTAGCTCTACATATATGGTACACATACATGCAAAAACACCCATACTGATAAAATATAAATCAATAAATCTGTAAGAAAAAAAAGCTGAATAGATGGAAGCGAACAAATAATGAATTATCAAGGAAGTTATGATGATGGATAGTCAGCTAATTTTACTCAAGAACTCTCGGTGGTCAATATAGGATGAGAACTTCAATGCTATCCTACCAGAGGGGTGAAGAAACTGGGAGATGGTGTACCAGTTCCCACTTGTCCTTGGTGCAGAGCTCCTGAGATGGATAGGTTTCGATTCTAGTCCTGACCAGTCTTGCATAGCATAAAGATGGTTGCAACAGGTCTTGGCAGTTAGGAGTGAAAACTGGGTGTTTATCACATGGATAAAGCATAAAGAAATATAGAAGGCACACTTGTAGATTTGGATACATATTTCCGCTAGTGGTTTATTCCTAGGATTTTCTTCAAGGCTGTTTAATGTTTCTACTTCCTCATGAATAGAAATAATAGAATTATTACATAAGGTTGTTAAAAGAATGAAATATTGTAATGACGGAAAGCACTTAAAACAGGCCACAGAGTTTAATAAGAACTTAGTAAATGTTGGCCGTTATTACAGAAGAGCACAGCATTTATTCCCTACTTGATATTTCTGTGTACTATTCTCTGACAGGAAAGTTTGACTTTTTATTCCTTAACATCATGACATTTTATTTTGCTAAATGTCTGTGGTGGACTCTTGGAGACCCAAGGTGTATTTATGTTTGACATGTGTCAAGGGGCAACTTTGTCTGCCACCAGGGAAGCGCCAGGAATGATGTATTTAAAGCTCATTCGTGTTTAAACTCCCCCAGAGAATTTATGGGGCTAAGCACTCCTGAACTCTCTAATTTAAAGATTTACTGCTATGTCAGAGAAACTAATTAAAACTTACTTGAAGTGTTAGTAACACAGTAGCATTGAGCTCCATTTTTTTCTTCTAAAATGTGAACAAGAATATAAAAGGGAAGTGTGTTTATTTACTTATTAAAATTGTATGTTTATGGGTGCACCAAATGTCTACAGAGGCCAGAAACAAGTGTCTGATCCACTGGGGCTGGAGTCAGAGGTGGTTGCAAGGCACACTGTGGGTGAAATTGAACCTAGGTCCTCTGAAAGAGCAATCAGTGCTCTTAATTCCTGAGCCATCTCTCCAGCCCCTGAGAAACATGTTTTTTTTTTGAAAAGCATGTTTTGAATGCAATTTTCTAGCATTATATATTATCTTTGTCAGAGTCCTGTGAATCCACATGATACTAACTACGGAATTCGCCAGAATGCTCAGGACTTTAAAGAAGGCTACTTAACTGTAGATTAGGATAAATTTGTACTATTAGCCAGACAGCACTGGTAGGAAATCACCAAAATTTGTAAATTATGCATAAATTAAAATCACATTTTTTATCACATTTAAATATTTCAAATGTCCTTTTTATGTATATGTATGATTATTAAAATAATATAATAGCAACAACAGATATTTTAAATAGTCTTTTGGAGAACATAAGTGATTATTAAAAATAACGTAACAGAGGTAAGAGGTTTGAGTTCTGTGTCTTCGTCCCTTCTCAGTTCCCCCTGGAGAGACTAGCCTGAGCAATCTCAGGAACCAGGAGCCCCCAGCAACTTTGAAGACCACTGCCTCAAATCAGGCTAGGAAACCGGTACAGTCAGGGACAGTGGCACAGCTCAGTGTCCATCAGCAGAATCGAGCAGGCATATCCCTTCCCTCTCCTACTCAGGGTCTGAGCCCACACTTTAACTATCCCATGTCCCATGAAATCTCATCTCTTCTGAACCCACCCCAAAACAAAACAAATTCTATCTTTCAAAATCACTCTCGTTTTGTTCCATTCCCAAAGGTCCTGTTGTTTCTTCTCGGTGAAATATAACTTTGAAAGCATCAATTTCTGCCAAATGATTAATGGTGATATCAAATCCAGCACAGTATGTGTTGTATAAATGTCTTGGAGAATATAAAGCATCTGATGATCTTGGTGGAACATATATATATATATATATACATATACACATGTATATATACATATATATAGTCTAGCAAGGATAACTTGGATATGCTTATTAAAGCAGAGAGTAACACTGGACTTCAAAGGTGCCACCCTAGGATAGAGACGTGTTTGGGAGCATGTTACCCACTTATAATTATTTTTCAATCAATGACTTTAAAAGGTAATTATTATTTTATATGTATGGGTGTTGTGCCTGCATGTATGTTTATGTATTACATGTGTGTCGGGTGCCAGCAGATGCCAGAAGAGAGCATTGAATGCCCTAGAATTGCAGTTATAAACAGTTAAAAGCTGCTGTGTGGATGCTGGGGATCGAACCCAGTTCTCCAAGAAGAGCAGCCAATACTCTTAACCACTGTCAACTCTCTAGCCCCCTTCTTTACACCCTCTTATCTTCTTGTGATAAGATGCATGTGGTTTAGTGGACGCAGTCTCATGGGGCAAATCTGACATTCTATGAGTTTCCTGGAGTCCAAGCCATCGGTAATTCATGGCTTGTCAAAGATCTTGACTGTTTTTGGGCATCAGTACAAGCCCTAGAAAGAAAGATGAGTTACATGTTTTCTTTAGTAACGACATGCGTTAAATAATGTACCCTTGGATTAAATGTGTCACCTATTCAACAGTTCTTCCTTTGATGCTTTCATGTGGCATATGAAAACTGGGGAATGTTAACAGCCTCCAAGCTGCTGAACGTTACGTTTGCACATTTTACACGTTGAGCAAGCATGCCACTCCATTTGTCTGACCTAACTGTACTCTCTTGAGAACTAGTTTCCATTGTTTCCAGTAAGTGTGCAGCAAACCCCATGACGATACACTGCTGATGACAGCGAACTGGTGGAGACATGGTAGGCAGACAAACGCAGGAGAAAGAAGGGCAAATAAAACCAGGCAAGAAGGTAAGGGGATGGAGCTTCAAAGAGGGAGAGTTCAGTCTGTGAAAAGTTTGCTATACAAGCATGAGAACCCAACATCTGTCCCCAGGAAACTTGTAGAAAGCCAAGAATAATGGTACCTTCTTGTAATCTCAGCACTGGAAAGGCAAAGACAGAAAATGGGCCGATGGTCAGCCTGCACCAGCCTAAGCAACAAGTCCCAGGCCAGGAGACCCTTACTCAAAAAGCAAGGTGAATGGTAGATAAGAAAGAGTGATTTCTGAAATTGCCTGCTGTCCTCCCCAGTACTCCCAGTTGTGGACATGCCCACCAGGCCACGCCCCCTCCCGTGCTCACCCACAAAAATAGGTAGCCGGACAGTGATCTTGTATGTGTCTTCAGTGAATGGAGAATGAATAACACACAACGTGTTTTGTTTGGGAAAGCTTTGTGTAGAGCAGGTTGCCCTGGAGCTTGCCATCACCATGTAGAGTGCTAGGGTTATAGGCGTAGACCTTCTCCCCCAGCCCTACAGCTTGACTCTGGAGAACTTTACAATTCCTTCTAGTTTGAGAGAAGCCCAGATGTGTTTCCTGCTTGTACAATAGATAAATGGGTAATATGCCTAACATAGAAAGCTGATTCCCACAAGAGCGTGGTCCAAAAAAGATAACATATGAGTAATTTTTTTTTTCCGAGACGGGGGTTTCCTCTGTCGTTTTGGAGCCTGGAACTCTTGTAGGCCAGGCTGGCCTCAAACTCACAGAGATCTGCCCATCTCTGCCTCCTGAATACTGGGATTAATGGAGTGCACCATCACTGCCTGGCGTATTTTTTTTTTTTTTAAAACAAGATCTGGTGAAGCGGTGGTGGCACATGCCTTTAATTCTAGCACTCGGGAGGCAGAGGAAGGCAGATCTCTGAGTTCAATGCCAGCCTAGTCACATAAGCTAGTTCCAGGACAGGCTCCAAAACTAAGAGAAACCCTGTCTTGAAAAACCAAACCAAACCAAACCAACCAACCAAACAAACAAACAAAAAAGATAAGGTCTACCTATGTAGTTTTGGTGCTTTGGAAGTCACAGAAATCAGCCTACTTCTGCCTCCTGAGTGTTGAGATTAAAGCTGTGAGCCACCATATCTGGTTTACCTATATAGTGTAACATTTTCTAGAAGCCATGTTAAAAAAGAAAAAGATGAAAAACTTTAAATAATATAATTTATCTCAATATATCAACAATGTTATCCCAATATGCAACTTAAAATTGTTGAGGTATTTACATTCTCATTTCTATCATAATCCTCAAGTCTGATATGTATTTTACAGTAGAGCATGTCTCAATTTTAAACTACATTTCAGGGCTGGAGAGATGGCTCAGCCGTTAAAGGCTAGGCTCACAACCAAAAATATAAACTACATTTCACATGCTCAATTGCTCCCTGGAATGGTAACTACCTTATTGTAAGAATAGTTGATGAAAACCATGTATGCTAGCAGGAAGTACATTTCCTGGTTGTCTTGTATCTAACATGGCCATGTGTGTTAATCAGTTTTTCACTGCTATGGCAAATACTTGAGAAAACTTACAAAGAAGAAAGAGACTTAATTTGATTCATGGTTTCAGCCCATTACTTCATGCCTGAGGGGACACAGAACCATGATGACACAGTCACATGGCACAAAAGAGTTGCTTACTTTATAGCAGTCAGGTAACATAGAAAGAGACAGAGAAGGGCCTAGGGTAACATATACCCACAACTGCTGTGGGTGATCCTTCTGTATGCTGTGAATATGTATTTCTTCCATTGGTTAATAATAAAAGATGTTTGGTCTATGGCAAGGCAGGGTAAGGTTAGGTGGAACAAGCAAACTAAGGACTCAGATGAAGAGGGTCAGAGTCGAGGGAGATGCAAGCCAGCTGCTTAAAAAGCAAGATACCGGAGACCAGTAAAGCCATGACCATGTGGCAATAATAGAAATGGGTTAATTTTCTCTTGACTATAACAAATGAAGAAAAAAAAGGAAATGGGTTACTTTAAATATAAGAACTAGTTAGTAATAAGCCTGAGCAATCAACCAAACATTCTGTAATTAATATAAACATTTGTGTCTTTATTCAGGACTGGGCAGTTGGAACAAAGAAAACCTCCATCTCCGTTTATATCCAACAGCATGCCCCTGTGACCTCTATACTCCAAATAGGCCCTCACCTCTGAAAGGTTCGTAACTTCCTAATAACACCATCAAATTATGAATCCATCAGCGAGTTAGTCTATTGGTTAAGTAAGAGCCCTCATGCCCCATAATCTCTTAACGAATGGAATTCATCAGCTGAGGATCAGAGTTTTTAGATGGACATTTCATTGTCAGCTCCTAATACCGGGTGGCTAGTGTTATGCCAAAAACATGAGAGACCAAGCTATTTGTGTCACTTCCAAAATAGCCTGTTAAGAATCAGCTTGGCTTCTCTACTCTCTTTGTCCCTTTCTACCAGCTTGACAGGAAGGACATACCAGCCTTCAAAGCCATATGTGACAGATGGCACAAAAGAGAAGGAGAACATATCCTCTGAGTCATCATTTGGAGCATAGCCTACTATTCATTTTGTATATTAAGCCAGAAGTAATTCTCCTTTCTTTAAAAAAAATAGCATTTTTTCTTTGTCCAGCTGCTAGCCTCCCTAATTAATATACTTATCTTTTACTATATTGTTATCAAAGTCTTTTTCACTTTCTAGCACTCATGCCCTGGACATTGTGCACATGCAGGTACATGCACAAGGATGCACACACAAATATAGGCATTCTCAATGCAGGTGCATGCACAAGGATGCACACACAAATATAGGCATTCTCAATGCAGGTGC
>NC_022028.1:32162709-32165216 GCF_000317375.1 Microtus ochrogaster | reverse complement strand
ATATAGGCATTCTCAATGCAGGTGCATGCACAAGGATGCACACACAACATATAGGCATTCTCAATGATGTCTGCCATTTTGTGTTTCATCACCTAATAATGTATCTGTGCATATTTTAGCACAGGCATGTTCAGGCCACAGATTTTATCTGGAAAAATAAGACTCTTTAAAACAAATCAAGTTAAAAATATGAATAAGCTATTGTATAAAACACTTGTAAGGGGGTTAGAGGTACAACTCAGTGGCTGAATATTTGCCTAGCATGTACTGGGTTCTAGGTTCAGTCCCCAGCTCTGACTAAAAAACTAAACAAAGCAACCCAGCAATAAAAGATCCTTAAAAACTGAAGTCAGGACTGGTGAGCTGTATCAGTGGGTAAAGGGGTTTGCATTAAAGACTGATAACTTGCGCTTGATCTTCAGAACCTGGCAAGAGGAGAGAAATAACTCTCAGCACCATATGCATACACACGTGCATGTGTGCACACAGACACACGCACGCACACACACAGATAAATAAATTATGAGTAACTATTTCAAAAAACAAAGTCAAAGATTTACAGCATTGACTTGTTTGTCAATCAGTTCTTGTCTATGACCTCAAAGACCCAGGTAACAGAGGACAAAAAAAAATAGATAAATTGAAGTTATACATTTTCTTTGTTGCTGTTGTTTATCAAAAGACACTTTCCACAGAGCAGCAGGCAACCCCCAGAATGTAAGAAAATAGGTGATAAGAAAAGAAATGTCCAGAATGTATGGAGGATTCCTGTCCCTCAAAATAACTATGCAAGCAACATGACAATGGGGAGAGTACTTCAACAGACATTTCTCTGATGTGGGACACCCTTCTGTATGCTGTGAATATGTTTTCTTACCATTAGTTAATAAAAAAAAAAGCAACTTTGGCCTATGGTTCTGTAGAATATACCTAGGCGGGAAATCCAAGCAAATACAGGGAGAAAGAAGACAGAGTCAGGGCAGCACACCAGTCGCCGGAAAAACAAGATGTGAGATAATAAGCCACGAGCCTTGTGGTAAAACACAGAATACTAGAAATGGGTTAGTTAAGTTATAAGAGCTAGTTAATAATAAGCCTGAGCCATCGGCCAAACATTTATAATTAATATTAAGCCTCAGAGTGGTTATTTGGGAACTGGTGGGTGAGAGAGAAACCTCCAGTTACATTTCTCTACAGAAGAGATATACATGGCCGATAAGCACGTGAAAAGATGTTCATGTCATTAATCTGCGGGGAAATTCAAACCACAACCATATACAGAAGCCACCTCACGCCCGCTAGGATGGCTACATAATCAGGCATCACAGAAAACAGCCACCGTTGGAAAGGATATGAAGAAACTGGACTCTTTCTGCTCTATTGGTAGGAATGTAAAACTTTGTAGTTGCTCTAGCAAGCGGTTTAGTGGTTACTCAAAAGTGTGAAGTAGAATTACCATGTGGCCCAGCAGTCCTATCTCTAGCTTAAACACCTGAAAGCAAGATCTTGAAGGAAATAACGTGTTTACCTTACCATGTTTCTAGGACCATTAGTGTCAGTGATAAAGCATGGGAGCAGCCCAGTGTCCACTGCAGATGAATGGTAGGGGAAATGTGGCAAATATGAAAGATGGAATGTGACTCAGCTGTAAAAAACAACAAACGAAGGAAAGTCTGAGTTGCCATGCAATATGAATAAACCTCAAGGACATTTTCCTAATGAAGTAAGCCAGCTGCAAAAGTCCCACCCCTGTGGCTCCACTTCTATGAGGTACTTGGCACAGTAAAATTCATAGACAGAACGCGAAATTGTGTTTGTACCAAGGGCCTGGGAGGAAGAAACGGAATCATTATTTAATGAGTCCAGGCTTTCAAATTTACAAAATGAGAAGATTTCTGGAGATGGGTGGTGGCAATGGTTACTCAGCAATATGGATGCTTTTAATACCACTGAACCACACATTTAGAAATCATCAAGAAGGTAAATTTTATTCTCTGTGTTCTAATCAGAGCCTTCAGAATCCTAAAACATTCAACTGGTAAACATGCAATCCATAATTGCTGAGACGTTTTCAACCTCAGCATAGCTAAAATAGAGAAAAAAATAGTCCTACGGTGGCATAATGATGAAATGTGGTTCAATTTTTCATGTGTTAATATAACCATGGCAGATTAGCAAGGCTCCAGGACACTATATTAACTCCTGTGAGATTCCTGTAGGAGATATATCTATTTTCATGGAAGGAGGTTTAGAAGCGTAAAGTTAAATAGCTTTCACAGGTCATTTGCCCAGTCCTCTGTAATAGAGTTTCCAGTCCTCTGCATGGACACAGAGACTGATACTGCTGCTATCCAGGGCAGGATGGTTCCCAATATTCTCTGGTCTCCAGACATTAGCACCTTTCCCCATCAAGTTATGTAAACAGAAGGCGCTGAACACGCCCCAAGGGTGAAATCACTCGAGCCTCATTTTTTTTTTTTCGAGACAGGGTTTCTCTGTAGCTTTGG
>NC_022028.1:32159525-32161735 GCF_000317375.1 Microtus ochrogaster | reverse complement strand
GAAATCCTTAATAAATAAATAAATTAAAAAAAAAGAAAACAGGCTGAGGAAGCCACAAGAATCAAGCCAGTAAGCAGCTCCCCTCCATGGCCTCTGCATCAGCTCCTGCCTCCAGGTTCCTGCCTTGGTTGAGTTCCTGTCCTGACTTAGATGATGAACAATAAAGTGGAAGTGTAAGCCGAAGAAACAAACCCTTTCCACTCCAACTTGCTCTTTGGTCACGGTGTTGCAGCAATAGAAACCCTGACTAAGATAGTGGGGGTAACTTTTTTTTAAAGGCCAAGTTGAATGGTGATAAGAGATAGAATCCCTGTCCAATTGATTCTAGTTGAAAAGGAGTTTACTTTTAGGGGGCAGCTCTCT
This sequence comes from Microtus ochrogaster, assembly GCF_000317375.1. Classification (NCBI taxonomy): domain Eukaryota; kingdom Metazoa; phylum Chordata; class Mammalia; order Rodentia; family Cricetidae; genus Microtus; species Microtus ochrogaster. The sequence goes on along the minus strand of NC_022028.1, from coordinate 32,161,372 downwards.
CTTGTAAATGCGACACAGTTGGGAAAGGAGAAGCAAACTGGTGAAGCTGCCACAGACAGCAGTTCCCTTTCAGTGGCTGCTGGACCCTTCAGGCAAGGTTTTGCAAATACACGCTTTCTGTTCCACGGACTAACTTCTTTGCTGTCTCTTGGCGTCTGATCCGCCCATACTTGTGTTTCATACCTGACTTGAGCGTGCTGTAGTGTTCACTCAAGAACACCTAGATGAGCTTTTACATGCTTTCCTACACTGAACGGACTGTGAATTCCAGATTCTCAGAAAAGAATGAGGTTGGTCAGCTACACATTCCAAATGACTCATCCCATGAGATCAGGAGTGAGTACATATGATAAAATGCCTTTTTTTTTTTGTCATTCCTGATGGTGTGGGGTGAGTGATGGCAGTTCTCAGGAAACGGAAGTTGGGGGGGGTCTATTTCCCCAAACATAGCCTTTGGATAGGGCTGTGGCATGGGAGAAATTAACTATTAGAAAAATAACTGGTGCAAATAAGTGTATTTTATATTCATTGAGTAAATTCCTCAATGAATTAGACCCCACAGCTCAAGCATGATTATATAAGCTTGATTTATAGAAGGTCAAGTTACATGAAGATAAGTAGGCAATGACTAGAAATATGAACTGGTAGGTAACTGTCAAGGGCATTAAATGCAACATTTAGATTTTTATAACCCAAAATAAGAGCTCTCTTATTAAGACACTGAAGAAACGAGACCTCCTGCTATCTTAATTATCAAAAAATTGAAGTCAGCAGACCATTTTCAATTAAACATTTAAAAAATTCAATTATAATTACACCACTCTTCCCAATCCTCCCTCTAAACCCTCCCCTCACTCTCTCCCAAATTGGTGGCTTCTTCTTGATTATTGCTATACACACACATACATACATACACAAATATATATTTGTAAATACAGCTTTCCAGCTTCCTGAGTCTGCCCAGCGTGACTTGTATGAATATGATATCAGGGCTGACAACGTTGTATTGGGTGACCAATTCAGAGACTCATCCTTGGGAGAGGCTAATTCCTTCTTCTTTCAGTAGATCGCTTTTTAGAGACCAAATTATCAAACTAAGACACTTGTAGTCATTTCACCGTAGCTACAACGACCCACATAGGTCAGGATCTTTCTGTGGACCAACAACCATTTGAAGCCATAACTGTTTGCGTGAGTGTCTAGAGTAAGGGAACCAGAGTTTTGTTCACCATTAGAAATGCCTCAGCTGGTTTACGAGCTACCCAAGCAGCATGGAGATCCGATCTGGGCACCAGGAGAGCCATCATTGGGGTGAGTGAGTTTCTGACCCCTGGCAGCAGCCCGGAAAAGGGAACTCAGACGTTCCTCATCCCTCCTACACTTCCTGGTCATCCTGCAGGAGCTATACTGCCCGATACCTCCTCTCTCTTCCTATCCCACCCAGCTTGCATCCAGAACCCCCCCCCATCTGCCTCCCTCCCCTCTTTGGCCACATAACATCTCCCAGCTCAGCCTGTTCGGGCGCTGGGACAGAATCCCAATAGGGAGGGCAACTGGGAGGGCGGTAGTTCCTTTGTCTCAATAGCCTGCCTGCAGCAAGCAAGGTAGGCCCTTTGTTTACGAGCTACCCAAGCAGCACGGAGATCCATCTGGGCACAAGGAGAGCCATCATTAGGGTGAGTGAGTTTCTGACCCGCGGCAGCAGCCCAGGACAGGGAACTCAGACGTTCCTCATCCCTTCTACACTTCCTGGTCATCCTGCAGGGGCTATACTGCCCAGTACTACCCAAGCAGCACAGAGATCTGATCTAGGCACCAGGAGAGCCATCACTGGGGAGTGACATCAC
>NC_022028.1:32123931-32154185 GCF_000317375.1 Microtus ochrogaster | reverse complement strand
AATCATGAAAAGTTCAGGAAATTGGATGTTCCTAAAAACAGAAACTGTATGCTCTCCCTCATCTACTGATCTTAACCTGTAATGTGTGTGTGTGTATGTGGGAGAGAGAGAGAGAGAGAGAGAGAGAGAGAGAGAGAGAGAGAGAGAGAGAGAGAGGGATTAAAGTCTAAACAGGAAGGACCAAGAGAGCACATGAGGTGATGAGGAGGCATGAGGGGTGAGGAGGACAGATGGAGGTGGCGGAGGAAAAGAGTCTGCAGGGGAGAGAGACTGCTAGGCAGGAGCAGAGGGAGACACACTTCGGTAGAATATGTCACCAAAGCATCTAGAGTATTAGATGTTGGCTAAAGAAAATAAAGACAATTTGGAAAAAGAGAAAGATCTGTGCTGCAAATTTCCCTGTGGGACTCTTCTAACAGATTCAAGAGCTTCCTAGCAACTGGCCAAATACCTGCATCCAAAAGATTCCAGCACTCTCCACCCTCCTAGTATGAAACCTGGCCCCTCAGAGCTACCCATAGAGACCCTGATGGCTGGGATGCTGCAGTTTTTGACTGTAGAGTCCACCTGGGGATATCAAAGTGTTTTGTAAAAGACAAATCTCTATGGAGAATAAAAGCCTAGTGTAGGATTTAATAAGCCTGTTTCGTGTTTCAGATACATTGCTAATGGTAAGCTGAAAAAATTCCTGCCAGAGATAATTAGTGATAATGGTGATTACTGACCTTCTGCAGTCTTTCACCTAAACAGGTGGCAGAGAGCTTTAGAGAAAAAATGAATGCTTTAAGGCATGATTTGTCTCTCTTAAGTAAAAGTTCCTCTAGGGTCAACAATAGTTTGCATTTAACACAGTGTATTATGCTACACGTAACCAAATAACAGTTCTGGGCAATTCTGTTAGACTGTTAATTTGTTAAGCAATTAAGCTTTGAATGGATTCCCATCCTGAACATATTATAAGTGTACGGATGCATGCCATTTCTATTTTCTTTACTTTTTTATTTAAATGAAATAGGTACTATCATATGGAAGGCTTTCAGAACACAAGGGCAACTCACTTAGCATGCTTCTTTCTGGCCCATGAATCATCCTCCCTCAAGTGCCATAAACCTCTTCTCATGCATGTGAGTGGAACCAGGAGGTTTGAGATCTTCTAGAGTCCTAAGACCGTAGGATGTATTTTGTGGAGTCTTTCCTTAATTTTATATAAAGTTATACAAACATTGAAAGTTGTTGTTTTTTTTTTGTTTGTTTTAGTTTGGTGTTGTTTGTTTATTTGAGACAGGATTTCTCTGTGTAGCCCTAGCGTTCCTGAAACTTGCTTTGTAGACCAGGCTGGCCTCAAACTCACAGAGATCTTCCTGCCTCTGCCTCCAGAGTGCTGGGATTAAAGGCACGTGCCGCCAACACACCTAAATAAAAAGGTACAAAACGTGTATGATAATTTATCAAGCATTTAATTTGTGAAAAGGAACATTGAAATCCCTCATTTTCTTCAGCCTTCCTTTTCTTGTTTCCCAAAGGTGATTTGGCCTCCATATTATCTAATCCTTTATACCGCGAACTGGGTATGTGTCAAGGCAGCTTCCTTTAGCAACTTGACTACACAGAGTCACCCGGGGAGAGAGAACCTCAGGGGAAGAATTGCCTTAATCAGATTGGCCTATGGCCCTGGCTCTGAGAGATTCTCTTCGCTGCTGTGGGAAGTAGGAGGGTGGGTGGTACCACCCCTAAGCAGATATTTATAACCCCTGGGCTGTGCACACGAAAGTGACCTGAGCTAGGTACACCTTTAATCCCACCAGAAGCCAGTGGTCTCTGTGAGTTCAAGGTCAGTCTGGTCTACAAAGAGCTACTTCCAGGACAGGCTCCAAAGCACAGAGAAACCCTGTCTTAAAAAAATAAAAAAAACCTTAAAAAAAAGTGATATGGAGGGGGGCAGACCTTAGACTTTCCACAGGGCAGGGAACCCTGACTGCTCTATGGACTGGAGAGGGAGGGGGAGAGGAGTTTGGGGAAGGGGGAGAAGGGTGGGAGGAGGGGGAGGGAAATGGGAGGCTGGGAGGAGGTGGATACTTTTGTTTTCCTTTTCTCAATTAAAAAAAAAATTTCCAAAAAAAAAAGTGATCTGACCAGGTGATGGTGGCGCACGCCTTTAATCCCAGCACTTGGGAGGCATAGACAAGCAGATCTCTGTGAGTTGGAGGCCAGCCTGCAGAGTGAGTTCCAGGACAGCCAGGGCTACACAGAGAAACTCTGTCTTGAAAAAAAATAAAACAAAAACCAACCAACAAGCAAAACAAGTAAGTGATCTCATCTGAGTGTGAGCCAGTGAGCGGGCAAGTAATCAGCATTCCTTCGTGGAAGTAGCTTTCGATCATTCAGTCGTGCTGCAGTTCCTGCCCTGCTGTTTCTCAATGACAGGAGTGTGACCCGGAAGTCTAAGCTGAAATAAATCCTTTTCTCCCAATTTTTCATCATGGTATTTATCACAGTGACTGAATGAAAGTAGAACAGCTTCAAGGCTTAATGAAAACTGGATATTAATGGGAAGAATATGACTTTCTATTCAGGACTCTTGATGTTTCCGGAAGAAATGACCTCTGTGTTTTCGGATGTGTTTCCTTACACAGAGATGGTTCCAGGGCGTGTACGGGGCTGGGTGTAGCCTGGAAGAAAGATTCCCACATTTCTTGTTTATTCATCAAGATCAGCCTTATCCCGTCAAAGCAGGCCATAGGTAGGAAAGGATTGCTTCTACTTAAAACATGTTCATTTTCTGTTTATTTGCGCATGTGCTCACTCCTGCACATACTAACTTTTGGATTTACCATTGTTCCTTTTTCTGAAAGATTAAATTCAGGACGTATTTCCCTTAAAACCTTACTTAAACAGAATGTGGTGTTTCATGTCTGTAATACTAGCACTTAGGAAGCTGAGGCAGGAGGATTGAGAATTTAAGGCTATGTAGTGAAATTGCTTAAATTTTACTGCTGATTTACTATGCATTTTCTAAAGTCTTTGGCTACCCCAGCAGTCATAAGATTATTCTTATAAACTTATATTTCTCCACTCTAATGCCAGGTATGCCTATATACCTTCTTGAGGTTTACTAAAACTGTTTTTTTTTTACCCACAATTGAGTTAAACAAAAACAATTCTCAGGCTTACTATCGCTGCCCCAGTGACTGGTGGGTTTGTATATAAATCTACAACTCAAATGCAGGCGTGCATCCATCATTCACCATAGTTGTGGATTCTTGCCATAGGGAGGGGGAGGCACTATGCATTATTAGTCAATCTCTTTACATGGTCTAGAACATGCATTTATTCATAAGCAAACTGTCATATACAACTGATTTGGACCACAGTAAGCACTTGCTGCTTTTTCTCTGACAAATTGAAAGTTGACTTAAAGAATATGTGCAAGAAATGGGAAAACAGAAGCTAGCCAAGATTGCTTTCGCTGTGTTCAATGAGAGTGAGGGAGCATGTCTTAAATGTTTACCCAGCCCCAATACACTCTTCCGGAGAGGAAAGCTGGAGAACAACAAGATCTGGAGCTCCAGGATTTTTGAGGTCCTATTTTCTTATACCCAGTATATACTAGGGTTCTTCCCATAGGGCACATGCATGGTACACACACACACACACACACACACACACACACACACACCCTGAAGGAAGGTATTGGCTCACGTGGTTAAGAAGTTGATAAGTCCTAGGGTCTATAGGGAGAATCGGCAAGCTGGAGACCCAGAAGAGCTGATGCAACTTTTATCCAGAGGCCAGTAGACTGGAGAACCAAGGACAGCCAATGTTTTGGTTGAGTATAAAGGCAGGGAAAATTTGATGCTCCAGTTCAAAGGAAATCCAGGCAGGAATAATTCTCTCTTAACCCAAAGATGGTCACCTTTTGCTGACTAAGAATTGGTTGCAATGTAAACCAAACAGAACAAACTTTTGTGTTTTCTAGGAAAATAAATTTTACTATCTTAAGTAACTGTGTAAACAAAAATACTCAGCCTTCCTGAGAGGGGAAAATCTCAGTCGTCTGCTGTTTGCATGCAATGTCCTAATTACAAATTATTTTTAAAAACTCATTACAAAATGGAAAAAAGGAGCATTTCTCTAAAAGCATTTTGCTATTTAGGCTGAGTCCCTTATGGTCACCAAAAAAGCTGAAAAAAGGGAAAAAAAAGCTAGTTAAACAGAAGAAATGACTGAACATATCTCTGGCTTTTAAAAGACGTACATTGAACTGTCCTTGCGGGCTCGCCGAGTTTATATCGAGCTCTCAGAACTCATAGGGAAGCTGGGCTTGTCTACCATTCTGTAGAAGTGAATTAGAATATTGACAGAGTTTTTTTAAAAAAAGAACCAGCCTAGACTACACTTGACCTCCCTGTGTAGCCAGGGGTGATCCAGAACTTCTGGTTCTCCTGCGTCTGCCTCTTGAGATTTACAGGTGTGTACCACCACACCTGTTTGCACGGTGCTGAGGAGCAAACCTGGGCCTTTGCACACAATAGGCAAGCACTCTTCCGACTGAGCCACACCAGCCCTCCATCCTCTTATGTAGTTATTATTCTATGTTATTCCTTTGAGTTGTAAAAGATAATGATGAGAATAAGAAGGAAATAAAACGCATTATGATTTTTACCACATTTATTTTTATCTGACCTGTATTTTTGATTTGTTCTTAGAAAATGACCAAACTCAATTAGAATCCACTACATTTTGTTCGAAGATATTTTGTGAATTCAGATGATGTGTCATATTTGAGATGATGCAATCCGAGGGCATATTTAAACATTGTATCAACAATTTACAATGGTTTATTTTTTATTTTTGTGTTAGTGTGTGTACACATATATCCTCAGAGTCCAGAAGAAGTTGTTGGGTCCCCTGGAACTGGAGTTATAGGAAATTGTGAGGTACCTGAACCCCTGATGTAGGTATTAGAGACTGGATTTGATCCTCAGGAAGAGCAGTAAATGCTTTTATCCACCGAGTTATCTCTCCATCCTCTTATGGTATCTTTTTGCTCACCCTCTGCTGCTGATTTCTAAAAAGTAGTATCCCAGAACTTCTACAAATCAAGACAAACTATTAGAACAGAGGACAACAAGAGCCTACTGACCTTAAATCACAGAGAAACAAAAGCCCCATCTACAGTGTGTCTGTCTCTACTTTTTCCTCCTTGATACATAATCGCAGGCAGACATGTGCACACACACAGGCCGACACACAATTACACATACATATTTTTCTCCCAGGTGAAATTGGATCAAAATAAACCCTAGGTACAAGCCTGAGTGGTAAGTGTGGTGGCAACACAAGTAGGTGTCTGAGGTTCTACTAAAGAAATCCTACCTGTCCAAGATGCTCAGCTTGCATATGGAATCCTTAGTGCGTGTGGCCATGTATATGAACTCTAAAGCCCCCCTTTACTCTTGCTCTGTGTGTGTGTCCGTGCATGTATGTAATATACATTTGCATGTGTGTTGCACATGCCACTGCTTACATGTGAAAACCAGAGAACAACTTCAAGCACAGTTCCTCAGATATTGTCTGCCTTGTCTTTTAAAACAGGATCTCTCCCTGGCCAGTGAGCCCCCAAATCATCCTGTCTCTGCAGCCTTGGTGCTGACATTAGCAGTGTGGACCTCTGTGCCTGGTTTTCTTTTACGCTGGTTCTGTACGTGAAGCTCTGATTCTCTGACTGGTAAGCAGTCTCTTCACTAGCTGAACCATTGCCATTCTCCTGGAGTTGTTTAAATATCAGTCATCTGTAACTTTTGTCCAGGAGCTGAGTAGAGCAGCTTAGCACTAAAGAAATGTCTTTCTTTTTGAAAAACAAACAACAAAAAATTCCAAGGAAAATGTCTCAAACCTGGGAACAAGTGACTTGGAACTGACAATCATTAAATGTTTATTTGTTATATTTGTATTATATACTTAAAAATTGCTTTATGATTCAAATGCCTTTGACTATATTTTTAAGGTGTCTAGTTCAGCATTGTAGTCACCATAACTATCTCGTTTCAGGAACTTTTCACCTCCCTTGTGCCCATTAGCAGTAATTTCATGGTCTCCTTCCCAGGTGCTGACCACTACCAATTTACTTTCTCCACAAATGAACCTTCCCTGGCGGTTTACATAAATGGGATTATACAAACATGGCTCCTGTGCTCTAGCTTGTCTCTTTGAGCATGATGTTTTCGAGCTTCATCTATGTAGTAACAAATCAGTTCTTCACTCCTTTTTATGGTTGGATGACATTCTGTTGTATTACATTTTGCTCATACATTTATCAATTGATGGGCATTTGATGCTTTCTTCTTTCCAGATGTTGTAAATAGTGCAGCTAAAACAGTACACATGCTTCTTTCTTTTATATAAAGTGTCTTAATATTCGTGACACACTTTCAAACTTCTTGTCTCATTGGCCCTCACAAATATTTTGTGCAACCAGATAGTCTCTCTATTTCTATTTTATAGGCAGGGAAACAAGTTCTTAGAAAGAATTATCTAATTTGTGCTAGAATAATCACTCAAATCCAGTTCCACCTTGACAAAGTGGCTTAAAGAATATCAAAAGAGAGACTGGGAAGATGGTTCGGTGAGTAACGTCCTTGGCGTGCAAGGACGAGGACCTGAGTTCAGGTCCCTTGCACGGATGTAAATGCCCAGCATGGCTGAAAGAGTCTGTAACTCAGGAAGTAGGGTGCAGAGACAGGCTGATCCCAGGGACTTATTGGACAGACAGTACAGCCAAAGTGGTTAGCTCCAGGCCCAGTGAGAGACACTCTCTCAAAAATAGGTTGGGGACAATAGAAGAATGCCTGCTGCTGACCTCTGTCTGACCTCCGCACGGGAATCCTTGGACAAGTGCACTCAAACACACACGCACCCACACAAGCATACGAACCTGCACGTGTGTGCACACACTATAAAATGTCTAAAGAAGCATAGCTGCTCTCAAGGAAAGGTGAAATTTATTTCATATTTTTAGTTTTTAGTTGTCAATGTTTTTAGATATGTTTGTTTGAAAAACAATGCTGAGACTAATTCACAGCTTCTAGATGAAAATGTTGCCATAACAGTGGTCACGATTTCCAAAAACAGAGTCATAATAGAATTGTGCTGGACTGTTGCATAGGAACAGGGATTTTTTGCCTTTGTTGTTGGGTGATTTTACTTTCAAGGAAAATGCAAGGACAGATTGCAACTGTTCGCAGTTTTAACGCTTCACAGAAAGAAATGGCTTCAGACTATTTTGTCTCTTAATTAACAAGCATTTTGGAGACACATCTAAGACTAGATTTACGTCTTAACATGGTCTATTAATATTTCAGTTTTGGCATCAGACACATGAAATAGTATTATACATGCAGTCTTTGCCAAAAGCATTCTGAGTCAAAACTAGACTAAATACGGTCCTTTTTTTTTTTATCATTTGAATCATCATATTTTAACATTTGGTAGAAAATTATAGGAATGATTTAATCCAAATCCTCTCACAATACGTGACTTCTGGATCATGAATTGAATGTTCCCTTGTCACTTGTCTTCTGAAGCCAAAAGCAGTGTTACTTATAACAAAGGACAGAAGCTCAGAAGCAAATAAAAAGTTGTGTTCAGCTTTCCCCTGCTGGGAATGCCTTTCCCACGTGTCCTCTGGCTTGCCCTATCCCTTCTGTCTTCCCAAGCCATTGATTCCCATCATGTGTCACTGTGCATATTCTATCTGCCACTCTGTATTGAAACATCTACTTTCTCTATCAGATCACTGTTGACATTTACGCATTTTGTTTATCTCCAGCATTCAGCAGAATTCAAGTAGAGATGATTTTAATTGGTGTGTGCATGGTATTGTATGTGTGCCTACGTGTCTGTAGGTACATTCACATATGTGTAGGCCAAAGATTAATGTTGTATACCTATTTCTATCACTTCCCCACCTTACTTTTGGAGAGAGGGTCTCTCACAGAACCTGGGGTTCACTAACCTGCACTGAACCTGTTCAGCAGGATTAGCTGCCTAGTGAGCTATGTGGATCCTGCTCTCTTTCCAGTAAGTACTAGAGTCACAGGCATGTGCTATCACACTTGACTTTTTATGTGGACGTTAGGCATCTGAACTCGGGTCGTTTTGCTTATGTGGCAAACATATTATTGACAGAGCTATCTCTCTAGCTCATGGATTGACTTTTGTAAAAGAACTCTGAATTCTGATTTAACTGATTATGAAATCAAGATCTCCATTACTATAAAGGAACAATACTGATCCCTTCATAGCTAAAAGAACTATGAGAGTTGCCAAATACCTTATGCACAGCTCCAACACTGAGGTACTTAATGAATTCTGTGAAACGTAGAAGCCAAACCAGACAAATATAGATTCAATAATATTTAGCAAGACTATCAATACCTATTCATGTAATTAAAGGGGTGTTTGAGATATGTAAAATGATTAGTGGTAGTAAGATTGGGTCATGCTGTTAGCTAACTTGGTAGTCTCTTCTTCAACATAAAATTATTGAGCAATTGTTTTGATTCTTCTTGCTTGATTAAATGTAGGTGTAGCAGATAGAGTTGAGGCTGCCTCCTGTGCTTTGAGTCACTTGAAGGGTGGAGTTGCTGTCACCAGAGTTGGGGGGGGGGTCTGTGGTGGGGCGGGTTTGTGAGAAGTAAACACGAGCCTGTCTGCTCTAGATAGACAACTGGGACGCCTTAGTGAATAAACTCAGGAAAGGTCCAATGCCCTGGCAGTATGTTCCCACAGAAGCTGAGGATGAAAATGCATATCCAAAGTATAAGGACATTAGACATCATGTCAGCAGACAGCACAGAGTAGCCTTGGGAGGTCTGGGGTTGAGAGTATTTAGACAGAGAGTATTTCCAGAAGAAGCAGTTCTAAGCACACTGCAAGTTCCTTCTGGGAGTATTGGGAATGCAATGTCTGGAAGAGAAACCAAGGAAAATAAAAGAAAAGCATTGTGAACTAAGGGTTATATCACAAATGACCTGTGGGCCATTCTGAAGATTTGGTTTGTTTTACTCTGTTCAGTTACGTAGTCTTTGGAAGGTTTCCTGCAGAATGGAGTTATGATTTGACTTACCTAGTTAAAGTCTTTCTCTGTGTTTTGATGAAAATAAACTGTGAAAAAGTGGACATAGGGAGACTTTTAAAGATGGTAGCATAGACTCCAGGCAAGAGAGGACAGTAGGTCATTGGTGGGATGGGAGCAGGAAGCAAGAAGAATCTGGATTCTGGATAGATTTTAAAACTAGAGTCAACAACATTTCTCTGTGGATCAAATGTGGGGCATGAGGGTAAAGGGAATCAGGAATGACTCCAAGGTTTTGATCTAAACAACTAGGAAGGTGACACTCAACAAAATCAGAGTGTTAGTGGTGCAGGTATCTGGATGTGAGAGATCAGGCTGTTTGGATCACCTAACTTTCTCACAAGACATTCAAGTGATGGGAGAGATTAGGATGTTTGGATCATTTAACTTTTTCACAAGACATTCAAGGGATGTGAAAGTTGGGGAAGACAAAAAGACTATTGGCCTAGAAGGAAGAAAAGAAGCAAACATTTAGAGACAGTCAGAGAATTAGGGACCTACAAAGGATAGACCAAGAACTCCAGAGAATAACATTGAAAGTATTCTGAGTGTGAGGAGAACAAGAAGATGGAGCTGAATAAGAATAACAGGGTATGTTCTTGTGGACATGAGGGTAATAAAGACTCTAAGACATCTGTCAATCTGGTTCTTTTTATGGTGACTGACATGCATGAAGACACAGAACATAATGAGATTTGCTCTAGGAATTCAAGACAAAGGCGGTGAACTGAGGAGCTGAGGAAAGAGTCATGTCTACAGGCTCCCTTCTGATCCTGTTGGAAGGGAAGAAGTGAGAGGCAGATGCTTTTTTCTTTTTTGACCCTGTCCATGTATTTAAGAACTCCTGAAGAAATAGATGCTTCTATAGGAAGATACTCTATTGACTCCTCTTTGTGTACAGTGGGAGACCTGTGGCATTACAGTTTCTATTACATACAGAGTAAGCACTATGGGGACAAAGGGAAGTGATATGGGCATTGCCCTGAAACTGTGTGTGGCTATCATATTAAAATCAAAGTACTAGTTTCATCACAGACCAAAATAATGACAACCTAACTGACTCAGGAGCAGGGGCTGTGCTCCTTTGTTAATTAGAAACATTCCTCAGGAACACATTTTAAGCGATGTTCAAGGTGACGAACATTTTTAAAAGAATGTTGTCTTTAAACGGATTAAAGATATCTGCTAACAAATGAGTTCAAATTTTACCTTTGAGCTGGCTGAGTATGACTTCTTATGCTGTTAGTGTCTTTATGTTTCATGTCCTCCAATAGTAGCACAATGAAGACTACTATACAGAAAAATGAAAATTAAAATTCATTACTGAATCCAAAGAAATAACATAAACAGAAAAGTGGCACGGAAGTAGTCGATGTTATTGTTGTAGTGAGAAACACTGAAATATCTTCTGAATATTTAATCTGTATTTACTGTGAACTCTTGAAAGCACTCTTAAATACTCAGTCTAGCTGGGTGGTGGTGGTGAACTCCTTTAATCCCAGCACTCAGAGGCAGAGGCAGGCGGATCTCTGTGAGTTCAAGCCCAGCCTGGTCTATAGAGTGAGTTCCAGGACAGGCTCCAAAGCTACAGAGAAATCTTGTCTTGAAAAACAAACAAGCAACAACAACAACAACAACAACAACAACAAAAAATACTCAGTCTATCACACAGTCCATCAGTAGCTGTTGGAAATTTATCTTTGGATTTAGAATCTAATAAGGAAGAATTTTTTGGAAAAATAAAACTATAGTTACCCTTATTTGCTAACATAGACAACCAAGACTAAGAAAACTTTAAAAAAATCTGAAAGTTGATGTTAAGATATTTTTCAAAGAAATGTGGTAAATATTGCAGGGTTTTATTTTTAAATTAATCCACTTAAATGCCTTTGAAATAGCAAACAAATCTTACCTGTTGTTTCATTTTATACATTGGAACTACTCTCTTAATGTTAAGTGATATGATTTGGTCATTAGATAGTCACCTGCAGTCTTTGTTCTAAAGTGGGAACCCTAAGACATCTTATTCTTTAGTGTAGGAAACTATTTGATGAATGATTATGGTGAGTAAACAAAGCTATAGAAACAGTAGGTACATAGCATTATTTTTGATTTTGTGTGGTCCAGGAATAAAACATAATTTTCCCAAAGCCAGCATCAGAATATTCTCTTTGTCACGTGCCGACTACCACTCTCTCAGTTTGAATCTATGATGCCTCGGTGACTGGAATGAATGACTTGAGACAGTCATACTGTGTGGGTGAACACCAAAGCTGCACCCAGGTCAGGGCTAGAGCTCTCAGAGTCAGAATTAGTCACTTCCGAAACTGAGCCACTGTTGGTTCCATCCTTTTCTCACTTTTTGCTCCTTTTCTACTGAGGATAGAGATGAACAAAATTCAGTTGAAATCTTAACAATGCACACCACACAAAGAACTATGGTTTGGGGGTTCCCAGTACAGGAACCCCTCTTATTAGCTTCTTCATACTCTGTATATTCCCTCTTGTCTTGGCTCAGTTACCTTTCCTCCATACCAAATAGAACCAAATTCTGATTTTAAAGACGGTTTTACTAAAACAATACTCTTATGATTGACAGTAAGCTCATAAGAATCTATTTTGAGAAAGTTTCTCCTGCCCAACTTTCTTGTGATGCAGTGTAAGTTAAATTCGGTAGGAATAGGGAAGACACACTGCCATGGGCAAAGATAGATGAGAAAATCTTGACTGGCATCGAGTGTCTTAGCTGAGAAGCAGAATCCCATTTAATTCAAATGCCTTGAGATGCTTGTCGTTGACGTCACTATCATCTTTGAGAAAGAAATGAAACAACTGTGAGTCTCTTGAAGGGGATAACCACTGGCCCACATAATTAGACAACTTTATCTGCAAATGTAAGGACACTCTAGCGCTGAGGGCGGGCACCATGTTTTGAATATCCGTTCGTCTGTTCCTAGTTTTTGTGGTATAATAGTTGCTAGTTGTTCAATAATTCTTACTGAATAAAATAAATAAATAAATGAATGAGTGGCCAGGAAGGTGGTATGTTTGATATATATATATGTGTGTGTGTGTGTGTGTGTGTGTGTGTGTGTGTGTGTGTGTGTGTTTCTGTCCTTCAGTAATATATATCTGTGTGTTGCATTTATAAATATAAATTCTATATGCAACACACAGATTATATTCTCTGGAATATATATTCTGAAATGATCTGAAACTCAAGAATAAGGCATTTGTAAAGTCTACTCCCTGGAAGGTATGAGAGAGATTCAATAATGCAATCAAGACTTCAACTGCACAGGATTTTATAATAGACCAGATGTCAACCATTTGAATTGCGTTTGGCAGTAAGCAGACATAAATGCTACATTTTAAAATAAACAGCTTGGATCATGAACCAAGTTTGCTTCTGAATATCACATGATAGAAGCTGCCAGATTTCCAGTCTGCATTAATAGGTTTAGAATTATGTTGTTGGAGCTGGGGAAATGAACTTTTAGGTTTTTAATTTGTAGTGTTTCTTCCAAACTCTTTGATTCTTGGGAGAGAAATTCAATAGAAAGCAAGGCCCTAGCTTTCAGGAATTGTTCCCCACTTCTCGCTACTCCCCCAGGTCTTTATGAGTGTCTGGATTTCACCATTATTAGATTTCTGCAAGTAGGAAAGAGCAGGAGGAAATAAACAGCTGATAGCAACTTCTGGGTCTTAATGTGCATTTATTTTTCTGGGTTGTAGCCTATTTCACCACACTGGTGATAATGTGGTCCTCCTTGCCAAACTCTTCATACTGTAAACAGCTCAAAGAGTGGGCGACTATGGGAGGGGCATTCTGTCATTCCTGCCAGCAAGCTTCAGCACTTCCTCTTGATGGCTGCCTCCTCCCACTTGACTCTAAAGAAAACAAACAAGCCAGGCATCTGCCTCTGTCACTGTAGGCCTGTGAAAGGTGAATGGCACTTTACTGAAGTGTGTGGTAACTGCTGATCTAGGCCCTCATGGTCTAACTAGAGGTTACAGCTTGGCAGCCGAAGTTGCACAAGGTGTTTTGTTTTCTTTTTATAATTGGATGTGAATGACTGTCTTGTGTATCTACTCATACAATAAGGTTCCCTATTCACCTGACTCACCCTTTTCCATTACCTGACTGGCTCCTGAAGGCCTTGACCTTATCAGACCAAACCCCAGAAGGGAGAAATAACATTAAAACTAAATTTATTTACGTTAAGTATGGAGAGGCGAAGAATATGGTTACTTAGATGTAACCCTGAGATAATTGATCATCTGCATTTGAATCACTGTCTTAAGAATTTGATAAAAGCAACCTTAGCAGGACCTTCAGAACTTGGTTATCAATATCTGTTTATATAAACTAAGACTTTGGCTTGAATGGCACCCTGAGGAATTTCTTTGGATTAAACGAACACCTTATTACTTCATACCATTTTTCTTAGAATGTCTGATTTTGGAAGAGTTTTGAGAATTTACTTAAACATTGCATGGAAAATGAATTCTTCTCTATGATTCCATTTAAGATTTTCTAACAATACATGTTATTATTTATCAATTTTGTTTCTAGATTTCCTTTGGAGGTGTCTCTGATATTTTTTCTTATATTATTATGCACCTGCACTTTATACTTCTACATTTGTGAGCTACCTTACCTAGTATCTGCTGAGATGCTGCTGTATGTTGGATCTTTTGGAACTGGGGAATTCCAACCCTTGTTTAACTGGTTAACCTTGAGTAAGAATCTCAGATGCAGGGAGAGTGTTTCTGGGAGTTAGTGGTTTAGGATGTATGAATTCTAGATATTTATTTTTTATTTTTATTTTTTTGTTTTTTAAGACAGGTTTCTCTGTGTAAGTCCTGGCTGTCCTGGAACTTGCTTTGTAAATCAAGCTGACCTGGAACTCACTGAGATCCACCTGCTCATCAAGGGCTGGAATTAAAAGCATGCACCACCACCCCTTAGCAAATTCTAGCCATTTTTAATAACGGAAAAAATATACCTAAGATAAAAAGCATAGGCTTTGTGGCATATGACTTCCAGAACTTTTAGTTAGAAGATAAGTGATCTGTTTTACACCGTCTCCTGAAAGCCCAGAGTTTCTTAAGCATGACATTTATGTATTTATTTATTTTGAAATTATAGGCTCACAGGAAGTTGTAAAGTTAATATACTGAGTTCTGCTGTTCAAGTCACTTAGTTTTTTCCATTGTATGCAGGAAGAAAATGAGAAAACTGCTATCTATACAATGTGTATATATGACCCTGTGGCATTTCGTCACATGCGTGGACCAGCTAAAATTACCAAAATCAAAACACAGACTTGGTCTACTTACAAAGACTGCTCTTGGTAGGTGCTCTTTATCCACTAGTTCCAAACTCTGCCAATCATTGATCTATTTTCTATTTTTCTAGACTTGCCATTTTGAGATAGTTATACCGCTGGAAACAAAATAATATATGCCGTTTGGAGGTTGGCTGGTATCATGGTCTTGAGACCCATCCAAGTTGTGTGTATCAGTAATTTATTCCTTCTTGTGGCTGAGTAGTATTCTACAGTGTCTGTTCCACAGTCTGTTACTTTTTCAGATTGAGTTGCTATGGACAAATACACACAGTTCTGGAGATGCATGAATTTCCAATTCTCTAGAATAAATGCAAATGTTGGGCAATATGGCTAAGTTCTTGCCTACTCTTTATTTAAAAAATGTAAATGTTTCTCAGAGTGGCAGTTTTACATTTCCAGTAGGCATTTTTTTTCATTTAATAGAATGACTTATTAAGAAACTGACTTGGGTGGAAGAGGAGAGGGGAGAAAAGAAGCTCAATAAAAACAATAAAAAAAAGTTAGAAGGAAAAAAGAAACTGATTTTTTTCAGGCAGTGGTGGTATATGTTTTTAATCCCAGCACTTGGGAGACAGAGGAAGGCAGATGTTTGTGAGTTCAAGGCCAGCCTGGTCTACAGAGTGAGTTCTAGGACTGGCTCCAAAGCTATTGAGAAACTGTTTTAAGAAGAAAAGAAAAGAAGCTGACTTCTTTTTCTTTTTGAAAATTCCCTTCTTTTTTTAATTTTTATTGATATTGGTTGAGCTCTACATTTTTCTCTGCTCCTCTCCCTGCCTCCCCACTTCAATCCTCCCCCAAGGTTCCCATGTTCCCAATTTACTCAGGAGATCTTGTCTTTTTATACTTTCTACTTCCCATGTAGATTAGACCTACGTAAATCTCTCTTAGTGTCCTCATTGTTGTCTCTGGGATTGTGGTTTGTAGGCTGGTTTTCTTTGCTTTATGTTTAAAAACCACCTATGAGTGAGTACATGTGATAACTGTCTTTCTGTGTCTGGGTTACCTCACCCAAAATAATGTTTTCTAGCTCCATCCATTTTCCTGCAAAATTCAAGATGTCATTATTTTTTTTCTGCTGTGTAGTACTCCATTGTGTAAATGTACCATATTTTTTTTATCCATTCTTTGATCGAAGGGCATTTAGGTTGTTTCCAGGTTCTGGATATGACAAAGCTTCTATGAACATAATTGAGCACATGTCTTTTTGGCACAATTGAGCATCCTTTGGATATATGTACCCAAAAGTGGTATTACTGGGTCTTGAGGAAGGTTGTTTCCTAATTTTCTGAGAAATCGCCACACTGACATCTAGAGGGGTTGTACCAGCTTGCATTCCCACCAGTAATGCAGAAGTGTTTCCTTTTCCCCACAACCTCTCCAGCATGAGTTGTCATCAGTGTTTTTGATCTTGGCCATTCTTACAGGTGTACGATGGAATCTTAGAGTTGTTTTGATTTGCATTTCTCTGATGACTAAGGATGTTGAACATTTCCTTAAGTGTCTTTCAGTCATTTTGGATTCCTCTGTTGAGAGTTCTCTGTTTAGGTCTATATTCCATTTTTTTTATTGGATTATGTGTTTTTTTGATAACAAATTTCTTGAGTTCTTTATATATTTTGAAGATCAGACATCAGTCTGATGTGGGGTTAGTGAAGATCTTTTCCCATTCTGTAGGCTGTCGTTTTGTCTTGTTGACTGTGTCCTTTGCTTTATAAAAGCTTCTCAGTTTTAGGAGGTCCCATTTATTAATTGTTTCTCTCAGTGTTTGTGCTACTGGGGTTATATTTAGGAAGTGTTCTCCAGTGCCAATGCGTTCAATTGTACTTCCCACTTTCTCTTCTATAAGGTTCAGTGTGGCTGACTTTATGTTGAGGTCTTTGATTTGTTTGGATTTGAGTTTTGTGCATGGCAATAGATATGGGTCTCTTTTCATTCTTCTACATGTTGATATCCAGTTATGCCAGCACCACTTGGTAAATATGTTTTCTTTTTCCATTTGATAATTTTTTGCTTCTTTGTCAAAAATCAGGTGTTCGAAAATGTGTGGATTGATATCTGGGTCTTCTATTTGATTCCATTGGTCCTTCTGTCTGTTTTTATGCCAATATCAGGCTGTTTTCAGTACTGTAGCTCTGTAGTAGAGTTTGAAGTCAGGGATTGTGATGCCTGCAGAAGTTCTTTTATTGTACAGGATTGTTTTGGCTATTCTGGGATTTTTGCTTTTCTATATGAATTTGGATACCGTTCTTTCTAGGTCTTTGAAGAATTTTGCTGGGATTTTGATAAACGTTTCTTACAGCTAATTTGTGACTCTATTGGTAATCACGCCAACTGTAATCCTGTCTCTTTGCAAGGCATTGTAATAACACAGACAAGAATATGAGATTCTAGTACACGACTTACAGCAGATCAGCAATACACTTCTATCCTGGGTGGATGGGAGCAGGAACAGGCACATCATTCATTGAGTCTCCCTTCATTGAGAAGCCTTTATCAGCATGGGCACAATTTGTTCTGGCATTTCAGATAACTGAAATGCATTTCAGATACCATTGCTGTCTTAGGGTCCTAATCTCCCAAGATACAGAAACTTTTAAGGCATTATCATCTTGCTTTTGCCATTGTCTTAGGAGCAAGATCTTTTTTAGTACCAACTTTTAAAAGGAGACCGGATGAAGATATAAGGTCACAGCGTAAATTTCAGAGACAATATTCAAAGCTACAACATAGTGGGAGGGAAGCCATCCCTGGCTTTGGACAGTGTTCTGCTGCTTTGTTTTCGTTAGCTCAGTCATTTGCCTGGCTCTCGATGCTTGGCTGCTCTCGGGCTCAGCTACCTTTTTTGAACAATGGGGACACTACTGTTCACTTTATAGGGTGGATGGCATTAAGCACAACTGTTCACGTAAATCAGTGGGCCTACAGTATCAATACCCACAGCTACTACGGGCTTTGCCATATTACATCCAATGTACTATGCTCATCCCATCTAGTGCTTACAGAATTGGACTATGTTCCACTCTCCTTCTAATGTCTGCTTGTCTTTCATGTGTCTCATCTCCTTCAAGTGGTGAGTGTGAAGGTAGGTTTACAATTGCATTCTTTCATCCAACAAATAATACGTGCTGGGTAGAGTTCTAGGTCCCGAGAAGACAACCCCGAACAAGCCCGTGTCTTCCTAATTTTTCTAGTCTAGAAGAAGGAGACTAAGAAGCCACCTGCAGGCAAAAGGATATTTTAGACATTTGCTAAGTGGAGAAAGAGGAAGGGGGACAGTAAGAGAAGCAGCAGGGGGATAGGGAGGAAGAGGAAGAGGAAGAGGAAGAGGAAGAGGAAGAGGAAGAGGAAGAGGAAGAGGAAGAGGAAGAGGAAGAGGAAGAGGAAGAGGAAGAGAAGGCAGTTTAAGGAGATAATTGATATGAGGCCGGGGGACAATAAATGGGGCTCTTTGAGAAATAGCAGTCAAGGAGACACCTCTAAGAATTAGGAGAGAAGAGAGAAAAAAGAAACATCAGGGGCTGGAGATATGGCTCAGCGGTTAAGAGCACTGATTGCTCTTTCAGAGGACCTGGGTTCAATTCCCAGCACCCACATGGCAGCTCACAACTGTCTGAAAATGCAGTTCCACAAGATCTGACACCTTCACACCAACGCACATAAAATAAAGTTAAATAAATCATTAAATTTTAAAAAAGAAAGAAACATCAGCAGAAAGCAGTAGGGAAAGAGGCAGAATGTGTGCCCTTCCCTCCTCTGTAGGATGCAGATAGTAATAGTTATCATGTATTAGAATTGCTGTGAGGATTGATTAAATTAGAGGGGCAGCATGGGCCCAGGGAAGCTTAGTTTGGATTCCAGACTCAGGACTCCTTGGATTCTTTCCCATCTGCAACATTTAGCTGTGGGACCGTGGAACAGGTTTCATTTTTAAATTTTATTTATTTATTTTTAAAATAATTTATTTATTTCTATTTTATGTACATTGGTATTCTGCCTGCATGTATGTCTGTGTGAGGGTATCAGGTCTTGGAGTTACAGACAGTCTTGAGGTGCCATATGGGTGCTGGGACTTGAACCCTGGTCCTCTAGAAGAGCAGTCAGTGCTCTTAACCCCTGAGCTATCTTTCCAGCCTAGAACAAGTGTTTTTAAATTGATTTTATTGAGCTATATATTTTTTCTCTACTCCCCTCCCTGTCTTTCCCCTCCCCTTCAACCCTCTCCCACGGTCCCTATGTTCCTAATTTACTCAGGAGATCTTGTCTTTTACTACCTCTCATATAGATTAGATCCATGTATGTCTCTCTTAGGGTCCTCATTGTTTTCTAGGTTCTCTGGGATTGTGATTTGTAGGCTGTTTTTGTTTTGTTTTGGTTTATGTTTAAAAACCACCTATGAGTGAGTACATGTGATAATTGTCTTTTTGGGTCTGGGTTACCTCACTCAATAAGATGTTTTCTAGCTCCATCCATTTGCCTGCAAATTTCAAGATGTCATTATTTTTCTCTGCTGTGTAGTACTCCACTGTGTAAATGTACCACATTTTTTTTTAATCTATTCTTTGGTTGAGGGGCGTTTAGGTTGTTTCCAGGTTCTGGCTATGACAAACAATGCTGCTATGAACATAGTTGAACACATGTCCTTGTGGTACGATTGAGCATCCTTTGGATATATACCCAAAAGTGGTATTACTGGGTCTTGAGGAAGGTTGTTTCCTAATTTTCTGAGAAATTGCCATACAGATATCCAAAGGGGCTATACCAGCTTGCACTCCCACCATCAATGCAGGAATGCTGGAACAAGTCTTTAAACTTGTCTCTGCCTTTAAATTGTTTATTACCGATAAGAGGTAATACCAGGATGTCCTTCAGATGGTTGTTTTGAAAATTAGATAATGTATGTCATTTAAGTGTTGCAAACTGTGACTAGCATTTGACCATATCACCTTAGGACAGCTGTCAGCTAGAGGCACTGAATACATGCATGATTATCATGAAGCAAAACGATGCCCATGAAGTGCTATCATACATACCATTAAAATCATATCATATGGATTATTTTACAGAACCTTATCTTTACTGATTTTGCTTTCCTCAAACAATTATCACTTTATCATGTTAATACTTTAGAATTAAATGGCAGAATCCCAAGCTTTTAGGTCCACAGAAGTGAAGCAGGTCACAGAAATAAAGGCAGGAAGCAAGTTGTGGGTAAATCAGAGCACACAGTCTCATCTATCTAGACAGGCAGCCACCCTTTCGCCACCGCGGTGGACTGTCTCAGTACCAGCGGTGTCACAGGCGAATTCTCCAAGGGAAGCTGAGAATCTGGAATGTTTAGATAAAAATTTCAGACAGTGTACATGTTCACATTTAAACCACAGAGTTCAAAACACTTTGCTTCTCCAGGCGATAAGTTTTAGGGAGGTGAACCCATCCCCGGGCCACCAGTTTAGAAGTGCTGATCTAGAGGACAAGAGATTAGTTGGTGGGATCATTCAAGAATGGGATTCATGAAAGGCCAATGTAAACAGGAGGTTGGTTAAAGCATCAGAAGCCCTAGAGCAGGCAAGAAACTTGTACTCAGAAGCTGCTCCAGGCTAGGAGGATGTTCAAAACATGGAGGCATGTGACCACTGGTGACCCATGATAACCTCATCTGAGGCTGGCCCCAATGCCACAAATGTCTGTACTTTGAATATACAAGTTGTTTTTACTTCGGCCATTAGGATGCACAGAGACTGTATTGCTAAGTCCCACGGCTTCCTGGATCGCGAATTGCACCTGCTATGCATAGCTCCACATCATCCACAGTTAGGCAACTGCTTGCTTTTGT
Organism: Microtus ochrogaster; assembly: GCF_000317375.1. Lineage (NCBI taxonomy): Eukaryota > Metazoa > Chordata > Mammalia > Rodentia > Cricetidae > Microtus > Microtus ochrogaster. The sequence continues at coordinate 32,133,862 of NC_022028.1, read as the reverse complement.
CCTGAGGCCCTTGTGAGCCTGCTCACATTCTGAAAGCAGGAAGACTTCCCTACAGTCAGATAATGGAAGCCCATAGATAAGCTGAGTGGGAGAACAGGTGTGAAGACAATGATGTAGTTCATTAATGGATTGCTTCCATTATCCACAGCCATTAGCTTATAGTTTTCATAACTCGACAATGCCCAATTAAGGCTTCATAATTCTTTTTTATAATGATCTTCCGTCTATTGGTAGAAACAAAGAAAAGTACAATAAAGAGGAAAAATATTCTTTGATGTTTATTGCTAAGATTGAAAATAAGACTCAAACATTGAATATAATTTAAAACTTATAGGACAATGCCAGTTGGTAATGATTCTTTTTGTTTTTGAAAGCTTTTATTATTTTATATTAGTTGTACATAATAACTGGTTTCATTATGACATGCTATTACATGCATATAGCGTATTTTGATCATATGCTCCCCATTACCTGCCCTTGTTCACCCTCCACTCCAATGGATCCTCTTCCTTTCCTAGCCCCCTTCTACTTCCTTGCCCCGTGTGTGACCCCATGAGTTGAATTCGAGCTGCTTATAGGATCAGAGGCGAGAGGTTATTTACAGGAGCTTGGAGTAGTACGCCGAAGAAACTGTCTCTCCCTCCCTCTCAGCAACCAATAATGGCCTACAAATCCTCAGGATGGCTGGGGCCTTGGGACTCCATGCCTCTGTCACATAATGTTGATGGGGACAATCTCACATAGGTCCTCTTCCGATTAAGTGCTGTGAGTTCAAGGATGCAAGGACCATGTTCTTCTTGGAAGACAGTTTGACAACACTTCTTTTCCTCCAGCTTATATGTTCTTTCTGCCCCCATCCATGATGTCCACTAGGCCTCTGAGGAGCGATGTAGATGTCTCTAGGGGTGAGCAGATAAATGGTAGCAAGGTACCATTTTGTACTGCTGAGGGATATTTAGTAGGATTTGGAGGTAATTTGCTGTTTTCCCAGGGGTAGGAGTTTGTTATTGGCATGCAAGTATAGAGACCAGGAATGTTTCACAGCATCCCATAATGCATTGAACAGCTACCACAGTAAAAAATTATCTGGCTCAATGTGTGAATGGTTGCGCAAAGAAAACCGCTGTAATTTGTAGTAATATGAGCGGCGGGGCTGCGTCCCCAGCACCCCGGCCGCCTGCTAGCTTATGCCCGAGATAACAACACACAAACTGTATTCATTTAAACACTGCTTGGCCCATTTCTATCTAGCCTCTTCTTGGCTAACTCTCGCACCTGGACTAGCCCATTTCTTATACTCTCTGTAGCCCACAAGGTGGCTTAACAGGAAGATTCTAGCCTTCGTCCATCCTGGGTCGGAGCTTCATCGCGTGTGCCTCAGAGAGCAGAGCTATCCCCGCGTCCGCCCAGGAGCCGGGAGCATGGCGTCTCTGCTCCAGAGAGCAGAGCTGTTGAGTCTGAGCTCACTTCCTCTTCCTCCCAGCATTCTGTTCTGTTTACTCCTCCCACCTATGTTTTAACCTATGAGGGCCAGCCAAGCAGTTTCTTTGTTTTTCTAACCAATGACCTTCCTCCATTAGTAATTTTAAAGGGAAAAATGTTCACACGAGTGCCATTATGAGAAGGTAACTTTAGAAATGAAATTAGAAGCATAAATTAAAGACTACCACACAAAGCTCTGAGCTATAGGTACGCGTTATGTGACTGTGGCAAACACCCATGCTTTTATGAAATCTTAGCTACATCAGTCTAGCCAATCACAGATGCAGGAGCCATCTTCCTCCGACTTAGAATCGAAAACCAATTTCACTACAGAAGAGATGCTCAAAGCTGCGCACAGAAGACCGTGAAAGATGGATGTGCCGATGCAGACTAATAACCCTACAAATGCTCTCTAAGTAGAACTTGAAGAGGATAATTGAGAGTCTGCAGTCCTGCCAGGGGGACGTATGCATGACGTCATGTCCAGCGGTTGCTTGCAGGGTTTGCCTCCTCTGCCACTTTGTGAACAGATGTTCTAAGTGTAAAGAAAATCAAAAGGCAAATAAATAGAGGCCGAGGGAGTCGTGCACAGTGTGCCACAGATTTACTGTCAGGTCCATTGTTTGTGAGGATGTGCCCCTGGACCTGAAGATGTGAGCCCTTGTTTCTGAAGGAAAGGGGTTAGCCTGAAATGTAGATCAAGCTGCTGAAGACATAGAGTACCATTAAGTGGCTAGTAAGCTTGGGGCATTGAGATGCAATATTGAATTTGGTAAAATGTTCTATGGAATGGAGGTATAGTTGGTATGATAGAAATTTTCTTTTTCTTCAAGGACAATTTTGATTTTTGAAGCATCTTTGATTTTTTAAAAAAAATAGAAATAAGCATTTCAATTTTACTGCAAGGGGTCAGGGGTGGGATATGACTTTTGAATGAAATTCGTATGTGACTTAATAAACCAGGTAGACTTTCTTCCTAGTGTATTAACCACAGAAGTATAATGAACCCATGGAAATCATATCACCTAGAAAAAACAACACACACTGGACTGTTTACGTGAGATACTTTACTGTTAAGCTTAACTGATGCATTTATACATCTTCTTTTCAAGACAATGTACCTACTTCAAACTGTCTTTTACTTTCTGTCTTATCTCTGACCTCGAAACCAGGAAGGTTCATATGTATGGAATATTGACCAGATATTGTACGTGCTTCTCATAGAGCTACTTATATAAATCCTACCCGTGAAGTATATCGTCCCATTTCTAAGCAAAAAGTGGGGCCCAAAGGGGGTAAGGTAACTTGTTTAAAGTAATTCAGCTTATGAGTGGTGCTGGTGGGGGTGCTGAAGTTTCAGTTTGGGTTATGTAGTCCCAGAATGTGCAATTTATAGATACTCAGTACTGCCTTCTGCAGTATGGTTGGAAATCAAGGTTTAGAATTTTTCAAGTCACTTAGTCAATTTTGCCAGGTTGGTGTGGAGTGGAGGATATTAAACAATTGAATCCTCATTTTCCCCGGGGCTTCTTTGAATTCTCTTAACTCTCCTTGAAAAACAAAAAGGACAACAAATACTTAAGATGTCTAAGATGTGGACACTGTAAGCAATTTTTGCCAACTGATGAATTAGCAGTGGGCAAGAAGATAGACCACAGTAGAGAAAAGCGGCTTTAGTTCTCATGAAGCCTACATCCAAGAGATGCAGGGTCAGTTAATATCTCTGAGCCTCAGAGTCATCATTTGTAAAGTGGGCGGACATGTTGCTTAGTCGTTGCAAGGATTAAATAGTGGCAGGTGAAGCACCAGGCAGGCCTGACATATGGGAAGTGCTCAGTAGATGTGAGTGCTTCCGTATGTTGGGGAGGTTGGTGCAGTTCCAGAGTGGGGGTGTGTTAGCAACTAAATCTCAGACAAGCATCTTAAAACTTGGAGATTCGGGCAGGACGGTGGTGATGCATGGCTTTAATCCCAGCACTCAGAAGGCAGAGGCAGGCAGTTCTCTGTGAGTTTGAACCAGCCTGGTCTACAAGAGTTAGTTCCAGGATAGGCTCCAAAGCTACAGATGAAACCCTGTCTTGAAAAAACCCAAAACAACAACAAAACAAAATAAAACAAATATCCTTGGAGATTCAATTCTGTCTTTGCTAAGGAGAATTAAGTCCTTTGGAAAATGATTTGAGAACTCTGACTCACCAAGCACAGGTATTACATATTGTTATGTTCACCAAGCCATCGTTTATGAGGTGGCATGTTGCTTACTAACGATTTAAATTTTTATTTTCATGAATTAAAGCCTATGTGTGTAAAAACAAAACCAAGTAAAACCCAAGGAAAAGGAAGCTAGGGATGAAACGTCTAATGAGCTAATGTAGGGAACACGAAGAAATGAAGCCCCATGAGGAAGATGGCAGACAGACAGAGGGAACGTCAGTGGGTCAACGTTACGTCGACGAAGGAATGAGAACGGAAAAGGATGGTGTGAGAAGTGGAAGTCGGGTTGGTGGTGTGCCACAGAGAACTTGGAAGCAAGAGCGACTGTTTTCTGTGTGGTCTTCACAGACTGGGTGAACATGCCAACTCTTGTCCCTAGACCCAGAACCTGTTAAAATTAGGAAGGATCGCCCTCTAGAGGTCAGATTAAAAGTACAGTTGTGAACCCTGCCTGGTGTCTGCTGGGGAGAGTCTCTTTCATGAGGACTTTGCCGCTGAAAGAAACTCCTAATTTGAAAGGCCACGAATCTAAAGCTTGTAAAGGGTAGAAGGCTTTACCACATGGGGCTAATTAGTACAATTTAGGTAATTAGACAGTCCGGTTTACCTCCCTTCTGCGGCTTTCTCATCACACTAATTGAATAAAGCAGCGAATCTTTAATGACAAATATCTTTCATAAGCAGGAAATTAAAAACCGGTCAACAAAAGAAACAGCAGTCAATTAGCAAGAGGTGGCACATTTCTTGGACTCTGTCATGGCTACAAGAGCAACCGTTTTAACATGGTCTTTACAATCTGGTTAATTTGTCAAGACTAGAATGTATTGAAATATCAGGGCCACTAAACTTTGCTTAGATTTCATCTTCTATTGTCTGTTTAGGACAGTCCTAGTATACACATACTGTAAGATGAAAGGTGTGGAAGATGGAGGGAGTTAGAGAACAGAAGAAATCTTTTTGAAGATACAATGGAGGTGGTAATTAATCAACATTTGTGAAGGTCTGAGCAAGGTAAAAATGACATCCAAATTTAAATATAATGTCTTTGCTCAAAATATCTTTCATTATGAAACTCACACACACCAAAGATACACGTCCACTTTGACCAGACAGACGCTAGTGTATTCATTTCGGCATTAATGACATCAGCACCAGAGAGACACGCACTTTCAGAGTCACGTGACTTACGTCTGTAAAAGCAAACATGTGGCATGCAAATGTTGTTGTTACTGCATCTCCATATCTAGGCAAAGCCCTAATCATTTGGTAGTGGGTACATGGTAGAACTCCATAGGCAATAACACCCAGTTCTGTTACTTGCTATTAGCACATGAAGAAAACTGTATTCAAGAGGAGAAAAAGAACACACACACATTTTTTTCCCATGATGTCATACTTCTGAATGTTTCTTTGGTTTCTCACGCAAACTGAGCTGAAAATGGATTGCTGATTGAGTCTTAGTTGGCAGTTCTCCCCGGACCAGAAATTCTAAGCGTCAGACATAGAGTCAGTAAACGAGACATCACATCAGGGAAGCGAAAAACCAGGGAGCCTAAAGCAGGATGTGAAATTGACTTGTAAGGTGAAATACTTAGATACAGTTGTACATGGTCAGGAGGAAAAAGAATCTTCTTTGACAAAACACAGAAACTTTGGACCACTGCCTTGACCTTAGCAAGATGCATAGGAAGTCTCATCAAGGATCCAGGTCTGAAAATACTCTTTTGGGGGCTAAATATCACCACAACTTAAATAACATGCTAACAAATATTACCTACTTTACAGTCCTTAAAGGTTGTATTAATAAAGGAAAGTGTAACTCAAAAATGACCTGGGACTGTCTCTGTGGATCCTAAAGGATATTGGATAAAACAATTACTAACCTGAATGAATAAACACTTCCATGTATTGTGCTCTGTCTCTTTTTCTGTGTTGTGTTGTGTGTAGGATATGTACTTGTTAGTGTAGGAGGATGCTCATTTGTGTAGACCAGGTGTCAACTTAGGGGCAACCTCTTTCCTCTCTTTCCTTTCCTTTCCTTTCCTTTCCTTTCCTTTCCTTCCTTTCCTTCCTTCTTTCCTTCCTTCCTTCCTTCCTTCCTTCCTTCCTTCCTTCCTTCCTTTCTTCCTCCTGCTTTCTTTATTTTATATTTATTTTTGGAGACAAGGTTTCTTTGAACATGAAGCAAATTTCAGCTCAGCTAGAATGGGTAGCCAATGAGATTCAGAGATTTGCCTTCACACCCTCAATGGGACTAGAGACATACACCCAGCTTTTATGTTTTACATGGGTTCTGGGTATCTGAACTCAGATTCTCATGTTTGCATAGCAGCTACTTTGCCAACTGAGCCACCTCCCTACATCCTGTAAATATCATCTCTTGGTAATGAAGTCATTTAGTCCTTAACAAGCACTTAAAATTACAAAAAGTCTAGTCTGTTGTGTTTGACATGGCTATTATTATTATTATTATTATTATTATTGTTTGTGTTTTGAGACAGGGTTTTTCTTTAGTTTTGGAGCCTGTCCTGGAACTAGCTCTTGTACACCAGGCTGGCCCCACACTCACAGAGATCTGCCTGCCTCTGTCTCCCGAGTGCTGGGATTAAAGGCGTGCGCCATCACTGACCGGCTGATGTGGTCACTATTTTATACAGAAAGGATAGTTGTTACAGACCTAGTTAATGAGGTTGTGAAAGGCCTGGGACACTTTATTGTGGCAAAGAAATAATGAAGCACAGACAGCTCTTTGTGCACCATGCTGCACGCTGTTCCTCACTTTCAACAAACTCTTTGAATCTAGATAGCATATGTGAAATTGATTGAAAGATTGAGTATCCAATGTCTTAAGGTACAGTGAGTGATGCCGTAAGCATGCACCTCAAGTACAGCGGCAGCCACTCAGGCTCTTGTGTGTTATGGCCAAGGCATAAGACACCGTGTTGTAAAGTTTCTCTCAGTGGGACAGCATCACCATCAGTCCCGGATGTGGTGCGCTGCAAGACCTTTGCTCTCAGGCAGAGCTTTAGTTGGACGGAATTTGAATTTCTTGCAGCTCCTATGGAGCCCAGCGACCGACCATCTTCATTTCCCCCTGATGTTTGCATTCTGATGAGATTTGGATGGCAAATTACTGTGCTATGGTTATGGTTGGGGAACTTTTATGAGGGCAGCCAGATACCTTTGAATTTAAGGACCACATTGCAGTGTAGTCTGAGGAACGAAAGCTCAAGGATGGATGCATTGATTCAGCACCATTTTCAGAACAGCTCCTTAAAGTCCTTTGGAGCAAGTAACTGTGAGCCACACCAAGACAACACACAGTAAACCTGGCAACATTTGGTCTGCCTTGCAGCTAACTGCCTGTATACATATACAGAGTACCAAAATAAAACAATATATGTAACTTAATTTTATATTAAATTACATTTCTAATGTTACATATTCTAGATAATGCACATATTTATATTATATATGAATAAATTAGGTATATTATATAAATTAAATTCTATATGTGAATAAATACATAATATGACCAAGTATATTTGTAGATTATAAGGATTATAGATATACCTTTGATTACACCCTGAAATATTTTTCTAAAATTGTAAATAGATTTAATATACAACTGTATTAAAGTGTGTGATTGGTCTTTAGTACAGTGAAATTGAAAACAATGTTTCGAACTTTTCCTGAGTGCTGCGGAGCCTGTTGTATTTGGTTCTGACGGAGTAGAAGGGCAGCTGAAGAGTTAGTGAGAGCTGAAAGAATAGTAATAGTGTATAGTCTGGGAAACTTCAACCTGGAAGTTCAGGAGGATAGGAGCGTGTGATTTCTATGGGACTGCCCTTTTATTAACTTTTGGCTTTGATAAAGAAGAGATGTCCACCCTTTCTTCTTTCCACACGGAGGCCTTGTGACAATAGACTTATGGACTAAGACGGGGCAATGGAGATGAAGAGAAAAACAGTGTTTGACGGTTCAGGGAGCACCTAACCCTCTGTAGGTTGTTTGGCTAAAAGTTTTTTGTTATTAGAAAAATTTGCTGAAAGTGTTGTTGATTTAATTTTAGTTGTAGCACTCCTAAAACTTTTTTCCTTTTAAAAGAAGGAAAATTTTATTTGCTGTTTGTTTAGCCCCTTGATTTCCAGGGGGCACTGCAGAAGCTGCCCCTGAGTAATGATTATCTTAAGGCAACTGGAGGCCCAGTGGACTGTTGCTGACCTCTCCTTCAGTACCGAGTACCAGAGGACCAGGAGGATGGTGAGCAATACTGCTTCAGTTTCTCAAAGCTGGGCACAACGTGAAAGCCTCCGTTTCCATGAGGACATTGCAGTTGTCAAACAGCTTTCTTTCTTTCTTTTTTTCTTTCTTTCTTTCTTTCTTTCTTTCTTTCTTTCTTTCTTTCTTTCTTTCTTTCTTTGTTTCTTCCTTCCTTCCTTCCCTCCCTCCCTCCCTCCCTCCCTCCCTCCCTCTCTTCCTCCCTTCCTTCCTTTTTCCTTTCTTATAACTTGGCACCAACAACTTATCTTGAACACCTTACCGATGGCTCAGGAAAGCTTCCAAGCACACACACCTGAGAAGACTTCAGAAAATCCCTGTGGCTGTCACAGCCATCCTTACAATCAAGGTTTTGTTTCCTTGAGAGTGTCGGCTTTGGTCCCACCTACTTCAGTTAATTGGCCTGAGGAAAGATTTTATGGGCTCACAATCCATAGCAGTTTGAGATGACCCCTGGATAATTCCACCTGTAGCCACTCTGGATAAGCCTAGATCTCGCTGGAGCAATCTCTACTTCCTCATACTCATAATGGCTCATGTGTTTAGGTGACTGACTGGCTATATAATCAGCAGGGGTCTCTTTCCCCTTGGGTTATTTTGGGAAACTTCCTGAGTTCTACCTTGCCCCTGACCCCATAGCAAGTTGCAACATTAGGTCCGAATAAAATCTCTTGGGAGTGTTTTTATTGCCCGATTCTGATCTTAAGATCAGTGGGTGATTTCCCTGGCTGTCAGCCCCAGGCACACCCAGCAGCGGCATCTAGAGGGTGATGGAGGAGCTCTAGTCAGCTTCAGGAAGCAGAGGTTGTGCAGACTGTGAAGAACTGCAGAAGTGCAAAGAGGGCCAAGATTGCAGAGGAACCGCAAACCCCAGCTTCTAGAAGAGCTACCCAGGGTGGCTGAGAGCTAAGGACCTGACTCCCCCAGAGCTCAGAGAAGGTATAACTCTAGCTGCAGGGTACTGAGCCACTGACACTCAAGGTCTTGACTCTAGATGCTAGAGCCGTGGTTCCCAACCTTCATAATGCTGTGGCCCCTTTATACAGTTCTTCATACTGTGGCGATGCCCAGCCATCACACTGTTCCATTGCTACTTCAAAACTGTAATTTTGCTACTGTTATGACTTGTAATGTAAATATCTGATATGCACGATATCTGCTATGCAACCCCCGTGGAAGGGTCGTTTGACCCTCAAAAGGTTGAGATCCATAACTTAAGAACTGTTGCTATAGGGCAATAAGCCTCTTGTATTCAGAATCTAGGAGCCACAAGCCTCTGGTTCTCTATGTTTGTTGCTATAAGCTTCTGGCTCTGAAAGCCCAGCTTGCAAGCCTCTCGCACTCAAAGGCCCGGTAACCTGAGGAGTTATTCTTCCCCTACTCTTGATTTCCATCTAAGTGGAGATCTGAAGCTATCATGTGACATTTGCCCCCACTTCTGAAAACGTCCTTTCACTTTCTCAGGAGGTTGAGAGTGGCCATATAAATCCCATCATCCAAAGAAGACTTAGCCAAAGAAAGAAAGCTTTTCGAAAGAATTGCCTGAATTGTTCTGTTTGCCTCCTTCTTCCACCTTGTGCTTTTTCTGTGCTTCTTGCTGTAGAGTTTGTAATGCTTGGAAGATGGGTCTTATGCCCAAAGGTTGAGTTCTTCAACAAGAGAGAAGAAACTTATCATTGACTTAGAAAAGTATATGAATATATATATTTATATATAAAATATTTATATATATTTATATATATAAATCTGAATTTTTTTATCATACCTACGGGTCACGATCAAGCAAGACAAGATGTAAAATATGCTTGTAGGTTTTGGTACATGCTAAGTATACAATGTTCTGTGATGAGCTAAACACATGCTTCTTCTTCTTCTTCTTCTTCTTCTTCTTCTTCTTCTTCTTCTTCTTCTTCTTCTTCTTCTTCTTCTTCTTCTTCTTCTTCTTCTTCTTCTC
>NC_022028.1:32116336-32123831 GCF_000317375.1 Microtus ochrogaster | reverse complement strand
TCCTCCTCCTCCTCCTCCTCCTCCTCCTTCTTCTTCTTCGACAGAGTTTCTCTCTATAACAGCCTTACATGCCCTGGAACTAGTTCTGTAGACCAGACTGGTCTTGAATTCTCAGAGACCACCTGCTTCTGCCTCCTGAGTGCTGGGATTAAAGATGTGCACCATCACCACCTAGCCCTCATGCTTTTTTTCATATGTACAAAATATTGAAGGCTGAGGTAGAATATTGCATAAAATATTGTTCATTTATAAGTTAGGTGAGAACCATGTAAGGCCCCAGAGAATTTTGTGATTTGTAGACAAGGCCCTGGAATAACTTCAGGAGCTTTCCAATGTTTCTGACCTTAGCAGCTTTAAGAGGCAGCTATGGAGACATCAGAACTTCTGGCGTAATGTTTCTATTGAATTTCTGAAGCCCAGCTGAACATGATGGACATTTCAATAAGTTCAGAACACTGACTTTTCTTTTAGTATTGCTGAAGAGTAGTTATGAAATTGATTGTAGCAAATTAAGAACAATGTTTGATCAATGCAACTGCCATTCTCTTTCCACATTGCTTCAAGTGTGATTTTAAAAACCGCCTCCCCTGAAGCTATTGGTGGTAGAAAAGTCTGGTGTGGCAATAGTGAACATTGGGATCTGCCCACATGGTACTGTTGTGTCCCTTTGTACTATACTATTTCTGAAACTCTTCTTCCTTGTGTGTACACTTGTGTCCAGAAGCTTCTGGCATACAGAGCCACCACCCTGGTGGTCTTGGAGAACTTTCTCTGTTTATAGAAGCCGTGACCCTTGTGGACTACCGTAAAAAGAGCCAAGAATCTGAGACACCGAGTCACCTTGACTCCAACAGGAGCAGCTGTGACTGTAGCCTACACCCAGAACATCTCAATAGGATCAGGCTGAAATCACAGCCCCACCCCCAGGTTTCTGCCCAGAACTGCACCTTGCTTGGATTCCTTTCATCAATCTTCTTTTTTTCTGAGCATTTTCTTCTCTATCTAAATCAATCCTTGTGCATGAAGCCCCATCTTGAGGTCATCTTCTGGGGGACCAGATCTGAGACAGAAAAGGCAGAAATGAAAGGAGATAAGCTTGGTAAAAGCATGTGGTTTCCCAGCATGCTTGTTTTTAGACTTTTACTGACATTTTATAAAATTGCTATACAACTGTAGATGTGGGAACACTGTCAAAAGGATATTATAATTTAGTGTATATGCTCCTTATCTTGCTAATGTCTTATTGATGATTGGTAAAATGATTAGTTAATATAGTAGAGGCATGAGGTGATTATGCTTTGCTTACAAACGGGAAATTAGTCAACCAAATTTAGGAAAAGCAAAATATCCATCGAAATTAAGATGTCTGGTTACAATACATATATTTTTATGTGTATGTTGCAGTTGTGTTCATATATTAATGTTTGCATCTATTAAATTATTTCAGGCCACAGACTATTGTCCACAAATATCTGAGGAACAGTAAGTGTTTCAGGACCAGTTGGATCTAGGAGTCCAATAGCAACATTGGTAATATATCATTCTTGATTCTTGGTTCCTTTTTTCTTCACGTTGGTTTTATTCTTAGGATTCCTTCTGTGGTAATAATGACAGCACGCTGTGAGCATAACTTCTAAAAAGTCCTACTTCTTTCTCAGCAGTTCTAACAACATGACTACAGACAATTCTCTGTGAATCGTCTTGACTTCCAGACCAGTCTTGAATCATTAACTGTGATCAGGGATCAGCTTATCTAGTCATACGACCTAGGCCATGGAAGGAGTAGTTCCATGAAAGTAGACAAGGTGATGACTTAATGGATGGGGTCCTTGCAATTTACTTGGATTTACAATGGGGAACAAGAAACAAATCTTGTCTTACTGAACAGAACCAAATTCAATCCCTTAATTGAACTGTGAAAAATTATAAAGAAACTTGGAGGTGGTGGCACACACCTTTAATCCCAGCACTTGGGAGGCAGTGGCAGGTAGATATCTGTGAGTTTGAGGCCAGCCTGGTCTACAGAGCGAGTTCCAGTATATTCAGGACTACATAGTGAAACCCTGTCTAGATAAACAACAAAACAAAATAAAACAAAATTATAAAGGAGCAAAGGGAGGCTAACATCCTAAATTATCTTACTGGGTTCTTTGGTTAAGGATGATGTTGGAAGATATTAGTCAAATGCAAATAATTTCTAGTTTTCTTTATCTTACTAATATAGATACTAATGCAGCAAAGAAAGAGTTTGGTGAGTATAGATACTTAGATCATGTGCCAATGATCTTAGCTGTAATATATATATATCTTTGTGGAAGCCTTAAATGCATTTCATTTAGTTAAGATTCTCCAGCAAAACAGATGCAGTAAGAGAGGCATGAAAATTTACTGTGAGGAATTGAATCATGCAGTTATGGTGGTAAAGTCTCGTGGTCTATTGGCTGAGAACTTCCGGCCCCGGAAGGCCAGCAGAGCAGTTCAGTCAGACGGCCTGAGAATCAGGGACACCCACTGTAACTGCCGTCAGGAGAGCTCGGGAGGTTGAGATGAAATGTTCAAGGTTAAGCAGTGGGGAGGGGAAAATGAAGAACTTTTCCCTCTACCTTCACCTTTTTTTCTATTCAGGGGATCAGTCCTCAGTGGATTAGATGCTGCCCTTCCATGATGGGCGGTGCAATTTGCTTTACTGAGTTCACTGACTAATGCAAATCTCATCTAGAAATACTCTTACAAATACAGTCAGAAATAATTTTAGTTTTAAGTTTTTTACCCTGGGGATTTGCCCCATGGTCTCTTATTTGCTTCTACCATCAAGCTACAGACCCCAGCTCAGAAATCTTTTTTTTTCTTAAATGTGGGTAGTGTCAACTCAGTTAAGTTTACATATAAAACAAGCTGCTCTGCCTGCCCATGTCTGACTGATCAGACAGGCAAGAAATTATGTATTTTAAGAGTTTTCAGGCTTTCAAAAGGCTACTAGAGGGTTAAAGGCAAAGCCAGTACTCCACCTATCTGTTTCTATGCAAAGTAGGTAATTGGCTGGGGGATAATGAGAGAGAGTTATTCTGAGAATTGCTGTAATGCAATTCTACTTACTTTTTAATGGCGAGTCTTTACTTTGCAAGAAGTAAGGAGTGCCACGTTATGGGAGGACATGGGGGAATTTAATTATTAAGTTAAACAATAAACTCTTTAAATTACCCTAATTTCCAAAAGGATCCAGCAATCCTATTAGTTGAATTATAAATAAGTAAATAAAACCTGAAAAACAATTGGAAAGCCATTATACAACAGGAAAAAGATTAGAAAAGACTTAGTACCCTGGGGCCTAAGCAATATAATTAAAAGCAGCGTTAAAAAAAATAACTTGTTCTCTAAAGCAAGAAGAGCATCAAGGCTGATGCTGTTTTCCAGAAACTTTCAGAACCATGGTGCATCAGTAGGGTTTGCATGATATTTGGTAAAACATGTATGTTGTTCTTTTGTAGGGAAGAATGTTGGGGGAAATGAAAAAATATAGTAATAGTTAATGGCTATCATTTATTAACATTTTTCTCTCTCTTCTCATTTCCTCTCCTCTTGTCTTATCCCCCCCCCCTCTCTGTGTCCCTCCCTCTAAATCTCTCTCTCTCATTCCAGTTCCCTCCCCTTGAATCAGGGCCTCACTATGTAGCACTGGCTGCCTAGAAATCTCTCTTTAGACCAGGCTGGCCTCCAACTCACAGAGATCCACCTGCCTCTGTCTCCTTATTTCTAGAAATAAAGGTGTGTCCTACCACACTTAGTTCTTTCTAGGGCCCAGGCCCTCACGTATGCCAGATAAGGACTCTACTACCACTGAGCTGAGTTCTCAGATCCAAATAAGTCTGATAAGTGCCAGACACATGGCTAAATAAGTTATATATTATTTCTTTAAAGTTTGAGTGTAGTTTTGAAAAGGTGGGTCCTTACTATGGGTTGAACTGTGTTCTTCAAAAATGCTTATGTCAGCTGGGCGGTGGTGGCACACGCCTTTAATCCCAGCACTGGGGAGGCAGAGGCAGGTGGATCTCTGTGAGTTCAGTGCCAACCTGGTCTACAAGAGCTAGTTCCAGGACAGGAACCAAAGCCACAGAGAAACCCTGTCTTGAAAAACAAAAACAAAAAAAATTCTTATGTCTTATTTTACCATCCGGGATTTTCAAATATTCTGTTATTTGGAAATGAGATCTCTGCAAGTGCAATTTGTTATGATGAGATCTTAGAGGAGGACGGGTCCATCTGCGGATGCGACTGTTGCCCCCTGGGGACGGAATTTGGATGCAGCCACCTAGGGGAATACTATGTGAAGGTGAGGACTGAGATCCACAAGCCAAAAATGCTAGAAAACTCCCATGTAACTGCGGGCAACATGGAAGGAAGAAACCCTCAAGTACTTGTAATGCTCACTTTGCACAGAATCATCAGATGCCTACTCCGTCTCATCGTGGTCTCTAGAAATCAGGATGATTCATCACCTTGAAGCCGGCCACGTTTTTCATCTGGACTTCTATGTCTGTTTTTAAGTCCATAAAGTGGTGACATTCAGATAAACTTACTTGTACCTTCAACAATCACATGGGATACCTTACAACTGAAGTTCAAGTTCTAAGTGGTTTGTAAGCAGGCAGGTCCATGGAATACTTTTATTAAGTCATTTTACTAGGACTATGAAAGAAGCTACACAGCAATGCAAACTCTATTTTTTTTTTTCCAAAGGAGTAACTGCTAAGTTCTCAGAGCTAATGTTCTGGGAAGATTTGCTCCCTTTTACCCACAGCGATGTCTGTCTTGCTGCATGGGGAATTCCCAGCACCCACTTCTCTGTGTTTCTTAGGCAAGCTTTTCAACAATGCAGTATTTCTCATTATCTGGTATGGGGATTTGAGAGCTCTGGCTCCGTAGTCATAACAAATATATGTTACACTCAATTTTTTCCCTGAGTTTCAAGGAGGCAAGTTATATAAAAATTTCCTCACTGTGTTATTATAACCAGCATTAACCCAGAGGAGAAACACTGTAGGTCTATTAGACTCCCAGTGGCACAGGGGCCCGTCTCAAGCAGAGGTAACAACCCAACCTAGATAGACACGTGATTTAAATTGGCTCTGCAGGATCATTCTGGATTTGAAAACCATGCAATTTCTTCACACTTCAAAATGCTTCCTGTGAACTAAATGTAAGAGTTGACGGTAGATTGTAGCATCGGCTGTTAACTCGTTCACCTAGATCTAAATCCCAGGCCTGTCACCATTTTTCCTGGTTACAGACCTCAGGACCCTGTCTTAATTAGGATTCCCTGAACTGAGAAGGATGGGTGTGTCAGTTAGCTACTGCTGCTCAACAAAGCACCTCAAAAGTCAGAGGCTTTAAAGCAATAACTTTCTGTTTTCCATGTTTCTAAAGGGTAAGCATGACAGGCCAACTTCTGGTCTGTTTGGGGATATCCACGCAGTGGCCTTAGGAGTTCAGTTGGGCTCCTTGTTCACACTGCTGGTAGTTGAGCAGACTGCCTATTGGCTGGGATGTGGCGCTCAGTTCTCAAAGACTATCTCATCCTCTATTAGGTGAAACCAGTATCCCCTAATACAATTTCTGCATCATTTTCCAAAAAAGATGAAAGCAAAATGCTCTTGGGGGTTGGCCTTGCACATCATCGCTGCTAGCACAGCATATAGTTAAGGCAAGCCACAAAGGCAGATCAAATTCATTGTGGTTGAAAAATGAACTCCAGGCTCGTATGGGAGAAGTGGTAGAGTTTCACTGCAAAGCCTGCTATATGAGGTGGGGAAAATTTCTGGCTTTTACGAACTCTATTACAGTGGCATTATAACAGGCTGCCATTATTCTTTAGTTAATAACACGTTTTAATACTATAGGCCATCACCAGAACCATGCAAGCAAAGCAACGACAAACACAAAGTCCAACTTTCCATAGCATTGACTTCAGCAGTAACTAGCGAAGCTGCTTTACAGAACAAAGGAAAGGGGGTTCACAGGGTATCCCATATACGGGATATGTTGCGTGGTGCCTATGTGTCATCCGTTGAGCTGAAGCTGAAGGATTGTAAAGTACCCTCTCCTGTGGATGCTTTTCATGTCTACAGTGGAGGAGGACAACCTCATTCAGGGTATGGTCCTGGGGCTAGCCACATCAGCGTCACCCCATAGGCTCCACCTGAGACCTACTGAATCTAAATCTCCGGGACAGGGCCCCGGAGCCTGTGTTTTAACAAGCTCCATGGGTGTTTTTTATACACACTACAGTTTGTGAAGTACTGATTCAGAATCAGACCCCCAGGCTTCTTAGCTAAAAGCATTAGATTACAGATTCTCAAATCTCATTTTCCCCTGTTTCCTGTGGCTAACTTGATGATCTATAATGTTGAATTCACTGGACATAAGTCACATACTAAGTTTCTCAACATGTTTGAATCCAAAGAGCTTATTGACAGTGATTTCTTGTCATTCCTGTTTCTATCGTAGGGAGTCAGCAACCAGGGCTAGGGAGAAAGGCTTGCTTCCAAGCTGATGAACTGACTCTGGTCCCTGTGATCCCGTAGAGGAAGGAGGGAACTGACTTCTACATGCCTTCTTCTCACCTTCACATACATGTTATAGCATGTGCACATCTGTGTATGTATGTATACATGGGCACACACACATACACGCACACAACAACAACAACAAGGGTCTGTAGCTCAGTTGGTAGAGCTCTTGCTTTGCATACCCGAAGTTGTGGTTTAAATACCTGGCTCAAAACCAAGTGTGGTGGTGCACGAAAGAGGTAGAAAGTCAGGAGGAGCTGTTCAAGGTCAGCCCCAGCTACATAAAGTTCCAGGCCAGCCCGGGCTGCAGAAGACTCCATCCCAAAAAGAAAAAAAAATGTTGGCATGGAAAAAGCTACTTTAGTAAATATAGCAGAGCAAAGAAAAGTGGTAAAAAAAATAACGAGAAATAACATTGTTTGCACCAATTTGGGGTCAAAGCCTCCCCCAGGATTGTTCCAAAAAGCTAGCTTCAAAATGACCCAGCACACTGAGCTCTGTGAACATACGCATTTCTATGTTCACAAAGCAGAACAAACACAACCTGGTGAAGCCCAGCCAAGTGGCATTATGCTTTTCAAAAGCAACCTTCCGCCAGACAGCTGTTTGTGTTCATTAGGAATTCCTTCATAAAGGGAGGGATTTAGGCTCGCTTGCAAAAGTAAACATGGCCTTACTGCTGAATGCCTGTGTGGTTTTCTTTTAGGCAATGAAGATTTTACTTTCCAAAGTTGGAGAGGTACATCACTCAGTTCCAATAACACTTTTAGAAAAATCATTTTTTAAAAAGAGATGCTTAGAGTTAGTATGCATGTGTGTAGATTGTGTGTGTGTGTGTGTGTGTGTGATTTCATGTTTATGTGGGTGCATGTGAGTAGATGTGTGTGTGTGTTTGCATGTGTGATTTCATGTTTGTGTGTGTGTGTGTG
>NC_022028.1:32102712-32116151 GCF_000317375.1 Microtus ochrogaster | reverse complement strand
TGGGTGCGTGTGAGTAGATGTGTGTGTGTGTTTGCATGTGTGATTTCATGTTTGTGTGTGTGTGTGTGTGAGTTCATGTTTATGTGGGTGCGTGTATAGGAGGGTAGGTGGGAGCTAGAGAGGCAGCCTTGGGTGTATGTTCTCAATCCCAAGAGCTGCCTTTCCAGTCCTGGGATTCCGAGATTAAGAAATAAATAGAAAACAAGAATGAGAACAACTCTTTCTACTGTTAAATAAAAGTATTTTAAAAATCAGTGGCTCAAGCACTGAGTTAATGTCTTCTCTGATTTGATAGTAATAGTCATTCAGTGTGGAAAGTGTGTATCCTTCATCCATCTAGTAATGGTACCTGTTGAGGGTTGCTGTGTCCTGGGAAGCAGGGAAATGGTGTGAACAAGATATACATGACCTCTACCTTCATGGGACCTAGTTACCATTGGTGAAGGCAGATAAAGATAAGTGAAGAGACCAATTGACTGTGAGTTAGTTGAATCTTATAAAGTAAATCAAGGAAGCACTGCGGCTAATGACAGGAGGTGTCTACTTTTGTCAGAGCATTTATTTATTTTTAAGGTTTGTTCTCATTTTTTTTTATTCTTCTCTCTCTGTGTGTGTGGTCTGTGTCTGTGTGAATGTGTGCTGTGTGTGCCCAAGTGCTTGTGAAGGCCAGAAGAAGATGTCAGGTTCCCTGGCGGTAGAGTTTACAGTTTGGCTGTGAGTCGCCTTAATGGATGCTGGGACCTGAACTTGAGTACTCTGGAAGGTCAGAAAGCCCTCCTCATCTCCAGTGCCAGAAGACAGTGTTTAAATGGAGATCAAGAAGCTAATCTCATTTGGTGGGAGGCAATGCCCAGTAGACAGAAAAGCACACAGACCATGGATCAGGAAAAACCTTGACTCTGTTGGCAGAAGCTTACTAAGGGTGGCGTTTGAGTCAGAGTACAAATCCTGCTTTGTCTTTCCTGCTGGCAGTGTAGCACAACTGGGAGTCATTTAGTGAAGGCCGCTCATGGGTAGTGCACCATCGGTCCCGGCGTCCCATCAGCGGCTCCTCTGGGTCCCTGCTCACTTCTCTTACTGTGGGGTCATCACCCTCCTGACTTCCAATTACAGCAGCAGAGTCTCATCTGGTTTCTACCTACTGTAAGTTTAGAAAGTAAAAAAAAATGCCATCATAAGAACAAATCGTGTCTTGTGTTCAATCATACAGGTGATTTGGTGGGAATTAGGGTAGGTTAGTGGCTCCTATATGAGAATAAACCACTGTGCCTGTGCAGTGTGGTGCAGACCGGGTGTGGACTAAACTCCTCCTGATGTTACCAGTGACAGGTGGAACCATCTGCCTGGAGACAAAATAATCCAGAGATAAAGTTGTAAAGGAGACATCTTTAGACCAGATGAACAAAGCCAAGAAGAAAATACCAGATGAAATTAATCTGAGGAAGCTGAGGGTCTAGCTCACTCTGATGGCAGATTTTGAGAAGCAAAGTGCAATGGAGGACATTTACGAGAAAAAAAAAAAAAACTGCCCTAGTTGGGATGCTGAGGCTGAGAAAATGTTTTGGTGTGGTTCCCTGCTTCGTCTATTTTGTCTGCCAGGACAAGCTCTTTAAAGCCGGAAATATGGACCAGGAACTATAATACGTGTGGTTTATGTGATGCATTAAGAAACGAATAAGGGACTGCACAAGCTTGTGATGAAAGAGACTGCAATCTAGTAACAGTTTTGGAAGTGCAGCCTCGTTTAAAGACTGGACACAGTTAGCCAGGCACACTCCAGAAAGACCGACAGCACGGGCTTCCTGCAGGTTCAGGTCTTTACCTAGTATTGGGGGCCAGATGTGTGTGTAAAGGTTACGTGCTGAGATCTCACAAAGGCAGACTTTGGAGTTTATTCCAAGTCAGTTTTTCAGGCTCTTGATTCTCTTGTCCTTAAAGACCCAGAGGCACTGGCGATTGGCCAATAGTCCCTGTAGGTTTCGGGGTGGAATAGAAGTAATTTTACGTCTCTCATTTCTTTGAAAGCTGTCTTCTCCACATCCTGCAGTTTCAGTAGCTCATTTTCTTCCTGTGGAGCACTCAGTAGACTCCTTCTCAAGGTTTAGTATTTAGGTGGGTGTATGTCTGACCATGGTTCTACGGCTTGGGGGATGCATCAAACAGAGCTGAATTCCATGGGGATTGGATGGGCTGAATTCAGATTCTGGTTCTGTTATTGCCAGCAAGAGTGGCAATAACTTAGGGAGAGTGACTCCGATGGTCTGAAGGTTTGTGTCCCTAATTCAGACGCTGAACTCCCACTGGAGGTAGCATGTGTCTTGGTCTGTTTACATCGTGATAACATATAATATAAGATGGTTAATATGTGATGGCAGGAATTTGTTTCTTAGAGTTTGGAGGTTGGAAAGTCAGAGATCAAGATGTTTGGCATTTAACAGTGGCCTTCTTGCTATATGGCATAAAGTGAGAAGGGCCAAGATTCTCTTTTTCTCATGTGTATGTGTGTATGTGTGTGTTTGTATACAGAAAAAGGGCTGAAATACAACCGTTTATAGGAAATCCATTAATCCATTCATGAACCTAGAATGCTTTTTGCTTAAGTAGCTCTTAAAGGTTTTGCCATGTAATACAGACACTGGTAAAATAGCAATTTCAATATAGGTTTGGAAGGGGTCATTCAAACCACAGTTTGAGGTAATTAGGGCATGAGGATGAGGGACTGTCCCCTTGTAAAAAGGGACCACATTGAGGCCCTTGGACAAAATGATGACAAAGACATATCTTTGAGCCTAAAGGTGAGTCATCGCCACACACCGAATTTTCTCTGATCTTTGCCCAGCCTCCAGAACTGTGAGGAATGAATTCCTGTCACTTGCAGGCCATTTAGTTTACATCCTTTTCTTATAGCAACCCAAATGACCACGGAAACTGCTTTCTCCTGTCTGAGAGATTGCCTACCAATATAGGTGTCTGGATTCTTACCTCAGAAGCTGAACTGCATGGTCATAAAAACCCTGTTCTCTCCAAATTTCTGACACCAGAAGACATTTCCCATGCTCAGACACAGTTAGGAATTGCCTAGGACATTGTGTACACATGTATTCTCCCTTCCTGGAAAAGCCCCAGTTTTCTGGTTAGCATTGTTTATAGTCTGTAGAGAAGTAATACCGCTCCGGTGAAAGATTTTTGGCACAGTGTCCAGGCCCAGGTGCAAGCTAGGTCCGTGATGGCCCTGGGCACTAGCAGGACAGCAGGTGCACATGCAGGTAAGCAGGATTAGACTGGATTAGGGCCAGAAGGATAGTATTTCATTTTATGCTATTTTCGAAGCTTAATCCACAGAGCAATCATCAAGGAAATGTGATAATACATGTTGGCTAAACTGTGCGAATGTGACGGAGACCATATGGCGGGGCTATTTATTTTCTTATTAGGCAAATACTATTATTTATCACACAGCAGGTATCCACTGTGATTATATTTTGATGTGAACAAGGCAATCGCTAAACTGCCGCTGAAAAATAAGGCTGACAGCATTCTTCTGGATCCATTTCCATGTTTAAATTATCTTCCCATGTTTCTGCATTTAAACTCATTTAAAATTAGCAAACTTCGTGATTTAATTGCACATTGCAGCTCAAAATAAAAGCCTTTGAGATCTGGATAATGATTTATTTCTGGGTTTGTTTCTCTAGTTAAAAGTCAGCATGAACCACCAATTAAACAAGCCATATGATCAATAACAGTCACTAGTCGTCTGGCAGGGCTAGGGGGGAACGCAAGATGAACAAGCCAGGCTTCCGCCTGCTTGTTACATACTGTGTTTTGCTTAGTCTTTCCATAGCCCCTCAACTGAATCAAGATCTAAGTTTGGGTTTTGGATTACTTTCAGATTAAGTTGGTTATTGTTGTTAAATTAAATGAGGTATGAATTAGCTTTCCGGAGGTTGGCCTTTGGCTTCTGTACTGAATTTTGATAACTCTTTTCACAAGGCTTTCCATTTTTAGGGTCAAGATCTATGCCCATGTATTTGCATGCCCTTTCTTCTGGGGTGTAGAAGAGGATGTCGGATCCCCAGGGTAGGAGTCAGGCAAGCGGCTGTGAGTCCTCCGCTAGAGCAGTGAGCGCTCTTGGCTGCTGAGCTCTCTCCAATAGATGTATACTTTCTTCATGGCTTTTCTATGAATTATACCTAGTCAGGAAAACAAATGCTGGTGAACAGAATAGTATCTCCAAGGAAATTCCACATCTCAGTAACTGGAGCATGTGAATGTGTCACCTTGCATGACAAAAGGAACTTCTAGATGAGTTTAAAGGAAGGACCTTGGCAGGGACACATTGTTTTGAATTATCCGTGTGGACACATTGCAATCCCAGAAGTTCCTGAAAGCAGAAGACGGGGGCAAGAAGGGGAGAAGACCTGAAAACCGCAGTTACTGGCTTTGAAGAAGGGAGGCCATGAATCAAGGAATGGGTAAGACTTTTGAAACAGCAGAAAGCAAGACAGTGTGCTCCCTTTGAGAACCCAAAGAAAAACACATAGGCATCCTCCTGATTGTTGACCTTCATCAGGCAATGAAAGGAGACGGAGACCCATGTTGGAGCACCGGACAGAAATCTCAAGGTCCTAGTTAGGAGCAGAAGGAGAGAGAGCACGAGCAAGGAACTCAGGACCGCAAGGGGTGAACCCACACACGGAGACAATGAGGATGTTCTATTGGGAACTCGCCAAGGCCAGCTGGCCTGGGTCTGAAAAGGCCTGGGATGAGGCCGGACTCTCTGAACATAGCAGACGATGGGGACTACTGAGAACTCAAGAACAATGGCAATGGGTCTCTGATCCTACTGCACGTAATGGCTTTATGGGAGCCTAGGCAGCTTGGATGCTCACCTTACTAGAAATGGATGGAGGTGGGGGTTCCTTGGACTTCCCACAGGGCAGGGAACCCTGATTGCTCTTCGGGCTGAGGAGGGAGGGGGACTTGATTGGGGGAGAGGGAGGGAAATGGGAGGCGGTGGCGGGGAAGAGACGGAGATCTTTAATAAATAAATAAATTTAAAAAATGTCTTATAGGTTGTACTATCAAATAAAGGAACCCATTTTTAGGCCTTTGAGTGCAAAAATAAATAAATAAACGCTCAGAAAGGAATACAACTTTGATGCAACCATGATTTTAGACCAGATAGACTTTTGCTCGACTTCTGGCCTACAGATCATCAGGGATTAAGTTTTGTGTTTTTTAGCCATTAAATTGTGGTAATTTGTTGTGGCAGCCATAGAAACTTAATCCAACAGCTAAATGAATTCTACACATGTACAAATCTGGGTACCAGTTACCCAGAAAAAGAGAGAATATTTCTACTGCTCCAGTGAGCTGGATCACGTCTCTCTGCAGTTGATGTCACTCATCTGAAATAGCCATGGTCAACTTTAAGCTTCATAGATTTGTTTTGTCTTTTTCTGCTTGTCTTACAGACAGAATCATGTAACATTTTCCTTTGTTTCTGGCATCTTTCTTTTAATGTAACAGTTCTGAAGTTCATTTTTAATGTCATTCATTTTTTGTTGCTATTATTTCCATCACATGACTATATCACAATTTCTTCAGTTATTCTTTTCTTAGTTTCTCTTTTAGAATTAATAGTAGTGTCCTTTGACCATTCTTATGTAAGGCCCTTTACATGTGTTTATTTCTCTTCGGGACATTCTAACAGTAGAATTGGTGACCATAGATATTTTGCATAACTACCGAAGTCTGCCAATGTCTCTTCTAAGTAGTTACATTATCACAGAATATTTTTAATTAAAATGTAATTATATTATTACCCCTATTTCATTTCTTTCCTTCAAACCCTTCCATACTCCCCTCAAATTCCTGGGCTCTTTTTTTAAAAGTGTTATCATTACACATAAGTATATAACAAACAAATAAGCACAGAATATTTCTTCAATGATTTGAATCAGATCTACAAAACCTTTCTGGAAAGATATATAAACATCATGAAGTGGCCCCTTTTTATGATTTTTAGTGTTCATGTACACATTTTTCTGTTTTTGAAGTCTGCCAACTGACAAAAGTTGTATATATTTATAGTACACAGTATAGTGTTTGGGTACATGTATATGCATATATTTATACATTGTATAAATCAAGAGAATTAGTACATACACTTCCATACATATTTCCTTATTTGTTTAGGTTGAGAAGACTTCAATTCATGATGCAAATAGTGTCTCTTCTGTAGTCTATGGTTTCACTTTTTGTTGTTGCTGTTGTTGGTACTGATTTTGCTGTTTAAAATGTCCCTCAAGAGGGGGACTTGATGGGGGAGGGGGAGGGAAATGGGAGGTGGTGGCGGGGAGGAGGCAGAAATCCTTAATAAATAAATAAAATTAAAAAAAAATAAAATAAAATGTCCCTCAAGCTCTGTGCTGAAGAGCTGTAGAATTTCTATGAATGCAGGAGGGCTATGTAATATGTGACTTACAGACAAAGTACAAGTGTTGAAGGGGTTTGGACAGGATCTTTGATACTGTTGACTGTGAGTCCACCAGTGATGAATCCCACACATGTGAAACAAGGTATTTTCTTTTTTAAATTTTTTTATTTAAAACTTTTTAATTTATTCAACCGAAGACAATATGTTTATCATAATTAAGCACAAAAAGGTACACTCACAAGACCAGCAATTAAAACAACTACACTTTGGGGAAGATCAAGAGGTTGGACACATTCTAGAGCAGCAATCACACTGCATATTACAAAGGAAAACTAGCATCAGTGCAAGTGTGTGTTTGTTAGTGCATTGGCGAACTACCACACCATTATTTTAGTAAAAACAAGGAACTTTCATATGGAGACACACCTTAAAAAAACATTGTATAGATCAGTTGGTGACATAATTGAGACCAGTGTTTCACAGAATTCTAACTTTGCATTTCTCTTAGCCTCGAGGTTCAGTATTCACGAATACACATCACACTAACTTCAGAGAACATGCCTACCATGATTGTACACCTTGTGACACTGTCTGTAGATGATCGTTTCTGGATTCCATTGATCCCTCTGAGATGTTCCCCAATAAAAATCACCTAACCAGCATAGGAAAAAGCAGCACTGATGAGTGTCTCCTGCTCTAAGGAAATTCCTTCAGGTTTATAGTCAGATTTAATTGAATTCCGCCTCCATCTTTTTTAGATCGTGGACTTACTGTTCTGTATTTACTGGCATATCTATTTTCTCTTCTCAGATAGATAGCAATTTTATGGTGATATTAATAGAATTATAGACTGTCAATGGAAGGAAGACACACAGGTTTAGCAATGCAATCCTCTCGTTTGCAAATACGACAGTTGAAGTTATAGGTAGGATTGACATGATTTAGAATTCCATCCGTTCTGCTGCTTTCTATTTTATCAATGTGAGTCAAGCTGAAGAAAGGAGGTCATGGTTGGCAATATATAAAACTCGTTAAAAGATAAATACAGTAAGAATAATTCTGCAATATCAGTATCATACGTATTTTACTTATAACCCATAAATAAAAGATGTTAGAATTCTGTCATTGCAAATCCAGAATCCAACGGACTTGTAGCAATATATTGCGAAGAGATTCTTTAATGATTGAATGCACTGCAGGTTAAATACTCTCTCTCTCTCTCTCTCTCTCTCTCTCTCTCTCTCTCTCTCTCTCTAACACACACACACACACACACACTTATTGAACTTCTGATTCTCCTGACCCTATCTCCCCATTACTGTGATTTCAGGAACAAGGAATAAACTCAGTTTCTGTGCTGTTGTATCAAAGGATTCCTGGATGCTAGGTCAGTACCCTATTAACCAAATCATATGCTATTCCAAACTCTTTTCTTTTAACTTTGGCTGTACTGTGGGTTGAACTCTGGGCCTCACTGGTGCTTATACAACCATTCTACTACTGAGCCACACCCCAGCCCTTCTTTCTTGTCTTTGTGAAAAGTTAATTTTTTTAGACTAGCAAAAGTAGTGAACATGGATTAGAATTCTGTTTTCATTTGTACAGAGGGGGGAAAACATCATGAAGTCATTTACAATATCTCCATTATTCAGTTATGCATCAACAGACAGTATTTTAATTCTTATTTTATATGATAAAATGATGTGCAGGTGCCTTTTTTGTATTGAGTAGACATAGTCATATTCTAAAGAGAACTGTTGCTTTGGCCAGAGGTCATTGGCCTTGAGTGCAATCCTTATTTATTTTCAGTTATCTCAATAATATTCCCTGTCCTATTCAAAATCCCTTTCACATATGTTTACATACTCTTACATGTTCACTTACAGATTCTCTTGCATCTCCTCAGGTTTCAATATTCTTAAAAAGGTTAATTTAAACCAGCCAAATGGTTTTTATTTATGTTAGAAGCAAAAAATGCACATGTTGTTTTATTATAAATATTGTCAGTCAACAAGTTCCTTGGAAGGCTCAGTGATTACAAAATAGCCCCAGATTAAATATTGTGAGCTTGCCAACCCAAACCATTTATTCAACATCTGCTACATGCAAGACATTATGCTAGTTGGAAAAGCCTTAAGGTGACAACAATGCAAAAGAAAAGCCTATTTCTGCCACCTGGCAGTTAACAATACAAGCGGTGGCACTCCAAGAGGGTGCTCAATGAAATCGAGGCAATGGGGATGACTCCCTGGAACTCTAGTGGTCAAGGAGAATATAGTAGCTCTGGGGGTGTCCTGGATATTTTCCCCTTGCCTGTCATGGTGAATATGCAAACACTTGGACTGAGTGACATTTAGTTTCAGGGACCTTTGACCCTTCAGGGATGAGAGTCAGGGCTGCATAAGCAAACTACCGAAATCAGCAGAGGAGTTAGCTGAGAGAGAATATATTTATTCATTTATTTTTTATATATATTTTATTGATATTTATTAAGCTCTACATTTTTCTCTGTTTCCCTCCCTGAGAGGGAATTTAAATTAGATGCTAGAGGCGGTAGACTGGAGACTAGAAGAACTACCGCCTAAGACCATTTTCAGGGCTGTGATGATTACAGTCACATAACCTGTGGAACACACAGCTGGCGGCTTTTAATACTCCCTTGTCTTCTGGATCTTCTTCAGTGGTCCCTGCACGTTCCTCGGATGATTCTAATGGTCAGACAGAAGTACAGCATTTTTCTCCTTCTATGACTTTCTAAGGTAATGCTTTTTGTGTCCACAGAGGAAAGCTAGTAGGGGCCCATCATTCATGCACAAGGACGTTTCAAAATAATCTCCACGTGTTAGATGATAAAATCCAGGTGCTTTATCTAATTTGCATAATAAGAACGATTACACAACAAAGCATGGGAAATAAATGAGTAGAAACAAGCCAGGTGACATCTCATCTTCCTGCAACTCTGGACATGTGTGCTGATTCATTAATTCTTCTCAAGTCTGCATTTGATAAAATAGCTACAGTTAACTTCATTATGCTAAACATTAAATTTACCCATTTTATTTTTTCTCCTGAAGATTATTTATGTCTATAATTTTTGAAATGACCTTTTCCTACTAGGACAATGAACAAGACAAAAAAAAAAACCAACCCAAAACAAAACATAAACGGCAATCAAGGAACCCCAACATAGGGTTTGGAATCCCAACATTGAGATTGCCTTTTCTCACACAAGAGATTTCTACATATTCTCTAAAAGGCCATTACGTACAAAAGCTCTATATTTCATTTCAAGTTTTTTGCAAGGATAAGGCTAATATCACCTCAACATTCCTCATCACCCCAACACTCCTCTCTTCTTTGAGTGGTCTTCTCTTGAGCCCTTGGTAATGTAGCAAGGTCTATTGTGAGTGAGAAAATTCAAACAAAAGCCTCTGACATTATCCTTTAATCCTTGTGTGAGGCAGCGACCTTCAAACAATATGGCACCTAAAGGAACATGGGGAGATTGGTGTCATCCTGAAGTCTCCACGGGCAGACTTGATGGTCACCATTCAGTCAGTCAGTGGAGCACCAGACTATGTAGATGGATCCCAGAGGGCTTGTAGACAACACAAAACAAGAGAGGGCATAGATTCCTTTTAAAAAAATTAAAATTTGAAATTTAAAAACATTTGTGTGTATGCGTCTTCCTCTAATACACTCTACCTTATTTTTTGAGGTGGGGCCTCCCAGTGAACCCAGATATCACTATTTCATCTGGAGTGGCTGGCCAGTGAGTGCCAGAGAGCTACATGGCTCCGCCTTTTCCTAGTACAAGTGTTGCGGACCCGCATCACCATGCCTAGCTTTTACACGGGCATCAGGGTCAGTACTCTTTCCTGTGATTGTGTGGCAGGAGCTTTACTGACCAGTTTATATCTCCAGCCCTAAGATACGGTATCGTTTCTACCACATACTGTTGCGGGAGCTCCTTCCTTGAGATACCAGCCCATTGGGGTGTGGTCTCTCTCCCTTTAAAAAAGCAGCCACTTCCCTCTCCTCTCTCTCTCTCTTGCTTCCTGCTCTGCTTCAGGCGACTAGACTCTCTTCCTGATTGCGCAGAGGGCTGTTGTCTGGGACGGTGATCTGTAAGTTTTTTCCCTTTTAAATAAATAACCATTCTATTAACCATAATTCCAAACTGGTGTGGGATTGTTTGTGACTTACGCCTTCGCCTTCAACATACCACTACAACTTCAGGTACAGAAGGCAGCCATAGATCTGGCACACACATTCCTTAATTAGACAAGAAGATCAGGGGCCATTCTCATGCGTATGTCACACAAGTGTGTGGTTTTACTCCACATAACAGCAACTCATTTGTTGTCTGACACGATGCAGTCTGAAGAACTCTGCTCTGGCTCTGTTTATAGGAGGCTGAGGAATGACACCCTCCCCCACCTGCAAAGTCCATGTCCTTAAACCACCCAGGCGGTCACTGTGATAGTTTTCCCCTTACAAAATACCTGACTTAAAAAACCTCTTAAGTGAGGGAAGATTTGTTTGGCTTCATAAATTTCAGAGGTTTCCCTCCGTGGTCTCTTGGTTCTACATCTCTAGGCCATTGAAAAAGCAATACATCATGACATCAGTCTCCCAAGGGATCTGTTTGCTCCAGCTAGGCTCCACTTCAGCTCCCATAATCTCCCAATAACAGCATCCCTTTGTGAATTCATTGTCAAGGTATCAATGTATTGACTAGCTCTAAACGCACATGACATAACCAATGTGATTTCTGCACCAGAGTCCCAGCTTTTAATGCATGAATATCAGGGGACATTCAGTAGACAAAGCAAAATACTCTTTGCCTGACAACCAAAGGCTCAAGCCCATTTCATAATGCAAAATGGCTTTAATCTCCAAGAGCCCTCATAATTGTACCTACATTGTTCAAAAGTTCCAGTCCAGAGTCTTTGCTCAGAACAAAGGTAAGCTCTCAGCTGTGTGTCTCTAGGAATTAAAAATAGAAGCTACATCCGTCTACAGTGCAAGGCACAGAGCAAAGGATCCCATGCCAAAGGGAGACTGAATAGCAGCATCAGATCAAAGCAAGGATGAAACATAGCGGAGCAAGCATCAAACACCTCTGACTTCCCGTGTACCTCAGCCAGTAAACCGATACTTTATAACAACTATCCCCTTTTCTCCTCCAAAAATATAATTCCTCGACCTAGTCCATTTATTAGCTTATTCAGTTTGTTACCTGGCCCCTCCCCTCAGGACTGCTCCAGGCCCTGTTGAGCAGCAGAATGTCAAGCTTCACTGGCATAGAGTAGTCTGTGTGGAAACTGGGTTGGAAATGTCCTCCGGGGTGATTGCAACTTCATGAGGACTTTGCCTGCAGCTTGGCAGGTCTGTGATTGACAGTCACTGTGAGAAGGAGGTCATTTTTAGTAGGAACGCAACTGAGGAGGAATGGCTGGGAGTTCATTGAAACTGTTGAAAGATACCCCGGTCTTCAAACAACGGAAAAAGTACTCATTGTGTTATGTTTTAAAAGTAGATTTATCACATAATTTTTCAATGGGGAAGACCTTTGAGGCCATGTCTGGTATTATTCATTGCTTAAATCTTTGTCAGACATTGAACACTGAGAGAATGCTGAAATTGTCTTGTGCAGGACTTAAGTTGGAGAAAGGGCATTGAACCATGAGACAGAAGATGGTGTTTCTGCAGTGTAAACAGGGCATTCATAACTCCCCGTGTATCACCCTACTTTATTATCCTAGAAGGTAAAGGTCGCATCTTGTACCTAATGTTACTTCTTTCAGGACAATCCCCTAGTTAGTACTTCCTAGGAGTCGGACCGTCTCAGTATTTTGCATAATTTAACTCACTAAATCTTTAAGATGTAGAGAATACCAGAATATCTCTGCTTTATAGACCAAGGATCTGAGACGTAAAGGGACCTAAAGTTGCTTACGACCTTACAAATGTGTTAGAGAGAAGTCTGTCTGGTTTCAATCCTGTGTACTTTCCACTGTAAGACCAATGACCAGTGAGGCTGGTCCCAGCAGTCTATCGCCTTTCCTATTTATTGTTCAGCTGGAATATCGCCATTGGGAGTGGGTAGAGGGGACAAAGAGATTGCTCCAGTCAAGGTTCATTTCCAGAGAGGCTGACATTAGCTCTTCAAAGGTGTGGCTTGGATAGTGAGCTTTCGAGTGTGTTCTAGTTGATTTCATGTTGCATTGAACCCAGGGTTAGAAGCCCTATAGTTTGGGCTGACAATATGAAGTCACTCACACAGTAGCCAAGCTAATAGAATTAGAGAGGCAGAAATTGACTTGCTTTTTGGATATCCATTAAACTATTGTCATTTAGCAGATTACTCTTCCCAGCATGTTGAAAGGGATAATAACAAGAACAGAGAATGTTTTCCTCTGGAGATGTCCATTTTCTCGCTTACCCCTCAGTGCTGAGTCTCTTATATTAGAGAATAGGGTTAATTGGATGTGCTGGCTCCGGTTAACTGTCAACTTGTCAGAATCAGAGATTACCTGGGAGACAGGCTCTCCCAGGAGACGCGCCCATGAGGGATCATCTTAATTGGGTTAACTGAGATAGGAAGGTCCACACTAAAACTGAGCATTCTCTGGGTTTGACATCCTGGACTGAGTAAAAGGGAGAATGAGAGTTGAGCAAATGCATCCAATTCTCTTTCTTTCTCACATGGCAGATGCAATGTGACTGCTATTTCAAGCTTTTTTTTTTTTTTCATGTTCCTTGCCATGGTGGACCACACTCTTGAACTATGAGCCAGATTAAAAACCTTTCTCCGAAAGGGGTACACTCATCCATTGCTGGTGGGAATGCAAACTTGTGCAACCACTCTGGAAAGCAGTGTGGCGGTTTCTCAGGAAATTTGGGATCAACCTACCCCTGGACCCAGCAATACCACTCTTGGGAATATAACCAAGAGAGGCCCCATCATACAACAAAAGTATATGCTCAACTA
>NC_022028.1:32098035-32100962 GCF_000317375.1 Microtus ochrogaster | reverse complement strand
TACAAGAGCTAGTTCCAGGACAGGCTCCAAAAGCTATGGAGAAACCCTGTCTCGATGTCTCGAAAATCAAAAAAAAAAAAAAAAAAAAAAAAAAAGAGGAAGAAAGGGGGAGATCGCAGATGTAACTGGAAATCTGACCTCCACAGGGAATCAGCTTTTAGAAAATCCTGGTCAACAGAAAGTTTACTCTTTCTCTGAGTTCAAGGTGAATGGCCTTGCAAATTAAAAATTTCCATTTGGGTGAGCTGACCAGTCCTACAATTACCCAGGCCCAGAATCAGAGTTATGGAGTGCTCCACCCCAATATCCACCCCATTTGTGATCTACTGGAGCATGTGAAGGGACAGGTCCTATAGACCCCAAGTTGCAGGATCTCCATGACACAGGGCAAAGACAGGATAACCAAGAGGAGTCTCAATGTAGGCCCGACATCAATAGTGTGGCAGTAACCAGAGGCTTTGAGCCAGACCAGTGACTCTTTGCAATGAACACTTGCAAGTAACGATAAATGGACAAAAGGGGTTCACGGCATGACCCACTGTGTTACACTACAGTTTCCATGATGAGATGTTTTCCCCTTTTCTCTTACATTTTATTGGTGGGATTGCTGCAAGGGTAGAGGGAGGATACAAAGGGATGGGAATGAATGGAATTGAGATGCATGATGTGAAAGACAAACAAGTTAATAAAAAGAGAGTTTACAAATTTCCAGTTGGTTTTAGTAATCCCAAATCACTGCTGAAACCCAGACAGGTGTGTGCTACGTGAACCCTTTACCAACGGACCCACATCTCCAGCTCAGAAACAGTTTTGAAACAAAATCCTCCTATTTCTCTCTTGTGACATCTGCGGGGCTCTGAGTTAGACTGTGACGGAGCAGAGTCCCAGATTCCCTGTGAAGGAGGGTTTTGTTCCACCCAGCACCCAACTTTTTCTCAACCCCAAACTTCCTTATCCTCTTGGTATCCTCTAAATATAGCTTTCCCGATGCACTTTCTGTTTTCGAATCTGTGCTTAAGAAATTATGTTTAAGTCAGAGTTGAAATCTGGTCGACTAGAGCTTAGATCTCTCTCCTACATATGTTGTGTTTGACTTTCACAGACTTAAAAAAAGTGAATGTTAGTACTTATGAATCAGTAGACTGTACATAAGAACCTAGATTTTAACACCTCTTGACACTGGGGCCAAATGGTAATACTGCGTAACAAAGGGCTAACTATGGTCCCTTTCAGGTGGGCTCATTTGGGTCTGTTCAGCAATCCTCACTCCTGTCCATTACTTGTCTGTCCCTGGTAGTTATTTTATTTTCTGACTTACATATAAACTACTGGAGGCTTGGGATATAACAACTGTAATATAATTTGCTGGTTAGTGTGTGACTGAAACCCATTTCATGCTACTTGTCATTTATTATATGTAAAAACAGTTGACAAAATCTTAATATCTATGACTCTAGAAAGTCATGGAAAAGAGAGTTTAATTTTAAAGTTTAGATTTTGTGATTGCATGGACTTTTGTGTTTGTTTATTTGCTTGTTTTTGCTGGACAATATTAGACTCATATAATAGCTAGTTCAGTTTGGGGCAATGACTATAAACAAAATAACAGTAATATACTAGCCACTGAACTTGTCATTAGCTTAGTCATTGTAACTTTTTTATTTGTGACATAATGTGAGTGGCTGGCATGTATTACTTTAAAAAATGTCCTGGGTTAGATCAGGGGGATACAAGTTGAAAAAGAAGAAGTCAAACTCTCAGTATTTGCTGATGATAGGATAGTGTGCATAAGTGAACCAAAAAATTCTACCAGGGAACTTCTACAAGTCATAAACACCACTAGTAATATAGCAGGATACAAGATTAACCCAAGAAAATTCAATAGCCTTTCTTTATACAGATAACAAATGGGCTGAGAAGAAATCAGAGAAACATCATTCTTCACAATAGCCACAAATACCATAAAATATCTTGAGGTAACTCTAACCAAACAAGTGAAAGACCTGTATGACAAGAACTTTAAATATTTGAAAAAAGAAATTGAAGAAGACACCAGAAAATGGAAAGATTGCCCATGCTCTTGGGTAGGTAGAATTAACATAGTAAATATAACAATCTTGCCAAAAGCAATCTACAGATTCAGTGTCATGCCCATCAAAATCCTGGAAAAATTCTTCACAGACCTTGAAAGAACAATCTTCAACTTAATATGGAATAATGAAAAACCCAGGATAGCCGAAGTAATTCTGTACAATAAAGGAATTTCTGGAAGCACCACAATCCCTGACTTTTAACTCTACTATGGCGCTACAGTACTGAAAACAGCCTGGTATTGGCATAAAACCAGGCAGGAGAACCAACAGAACTGAATCAAAGACTGGGATATTAATCCACACACTTTCGAACACCTTATTTTTGACAAAGAAGCAACAAATATCAAGTGGAAAAAGAAAGCATATTTATCAAATTGTACTGGCATAACTGGATATTAACATGTAGAAGAATGCAAATAGATCCATATCTATAACCATGCACAAAACTTAAGTCCAAAGGGATCAAAGAACTCAACATAAAGGCAACCACATTGAATCTTATAGATGAAAAAGTGGAAAGTTCACTTGAATACATTGGTACAAGAGACCACTTTCTAAATATAACCCTAGCAGCATAGACACTAAGAGCAACAATTAATAAATGGGATCTCCTGAAGCTTCTGTAAAGCATAGGTAGGACACAGTCAACAAGATAAAATGGCAGCCTACAAAATGGAAAAAGATTTTTACCAACCCCACAAGTGACAGAGGTCTGATCTCCAAAATATACAAATAAATCAGGAAACACGACATCAAAATAGCAAACAATCTAATAAAAAAATGGGGTACAGATCTAAACAGAGAACTCTTAATAGAGGAATCTAAAATGGCTGA
>NC_022028.1:32086623-32097935 GCF_000317375.1 Microtus ochrogaster | reverse complement strand
CCATCTTACACCTGTAAGAATGGCCAAGATCAAAAACACTGATGACAACTTATGCTGGAGAGGTTGTGGGGTAAAGGGAACATTCCTGCATTGCTGGTGGTAGTGCAAACTTGTACAATTGCTTTGGAAATAAGTATAATAATTTCTCAGAAAATTAGGAAACAGTCTACCTCAAGACCCAGCAGTACCCCTTTTGAGTATATACCCAAAGGATGCTCAATCATACGACAAAGACATGTTCTCAACTATGTTTATAGCCATATTATTTCATATAGCCAGAACCTGGAAATAACCGAGATACCCCTCAACCAAAGAATGGATAAAGAAAAATTGGTACATTTACACAATGGAATACTATACAGTGGTAGAAAACAATGACATCTTGAAATTTGCAGGCAAATGGATGGATCTAGAAAAAAAAAACCATATTGATTGAGGTAACCCAGACCCAGAAAGACAAATATAATATGTACTCCTTCATATGTGGCTTTTAGACATAAAGCAAAATAAATAAATAAATAAACCAGCCTATAATCCACAACCCCAGAGAACCTAGACAACAAAGAGGACCCTAAGAGAGACACGCATGGATAGAATCTACACGGGAAGTAGAAAAAGACAAGCTCTCCTGAGTAAGCGGGGAGCATGGCAATCATGGGAGAGGGTTTGAGGGTAGAGCAAGAAAGAGAGGGGAGAGAAGAAAAATATATAGCACAATAAAGACAACAAAACAGAAAAAACCAAACAACAAAAAAAGAAAAAACAAAAATTGTCCCGAGTGTGGGTATTGTTTCTCACTCTTGTTTTAAACAGTGTAAATGTGAAGCTCTAAGGACGCAGTAAATGTGAGTGTGCACAAACAAAAAGTTATGGCAGCTTCATAGTTAACAGCTTAGTTTGTGCTCAGTGTGTCTTTATTCCTTGGTGAATGTGTTTTTATATCTCATCTGTAGCTCTTTCCCCCAGTTGTAAGCTTGCCCTGTTATCCAGTCGGCTGTGTTATGGAGAATATTGTTCATCTTAAATGAAAGTGATAGAAGAAACATTTGATGCTGTTAGGTCACCCTCCCTTCAGGGTTTGTTGCTTTACCTCTTTCTGTCCAGCAGTCTATCCGGGACTGTGAGCAACCCCTCCATTGGACCAGCACAGATTCTTCCTACCTATGCCTTACTATTGCTTCTTCTTTAGTATGCTGCTGGAATTGGATAGCCATGGGTCTTTCTTCTTTTAAGTGTTTACAATAGAGGATGACAGGCATAACTATACAACAGAAACACCCCGGGATGCTTATTTAAGAATGAAAATGTCCAACCTCCTTTCTATTTTCTATTCACCCCAGTAGATCTGAGTCAGGGCCTATGGATCTGCATTTTAACACTGCCAATTTTAAAACAAGATCTTTCTTTGAAAATTACATGGGTTTATAAATACTGTTATTATAAACAGGACAGGGAGAGAGTCTATTGATTGGAAGCTCAGGTGTTGGGGTTTTCTAACAATTTCCAACCCTTGAGCAATAATGATTTGAGTTTCTCTTCATAATTAGCTGTGGTGGTTCTGAGTCCATAGTGTATGTTGGGAATTCTCTTGTGCTCACGTGCCAGTGACTGGCTACTACAGAACAGATCAACTAGGATCTGTCAAAGAACAAATCAGCTGGTAACGATGAGCTATCAATACAGCAAGTGTTGTAAACAGCATCATGATTTTTTTCTTTTCTCTTTTTTTGCCATTAACCAAAATAGATTGTCTAGGTTTGTCGTGACCTCATCTGGGAAGTGAGCCAGTGTTTCCAGATGGTTCACAGTGCTGTGTTGCACACTCAGTATGCTTAAGTCCCAGTGCTACATGCTAAACACTGGATACACACTTGCCCTTTAAAGACAACACCATCATTCCCATCCCTTGGCCAGTAAGGCCGGTTGTTGAATCCTGAGGTTTTGTGTGTCTTACTGGACAGTTTGGCAGAGTTTTTCTTGGGAAGATCACTGACACAGATTTTGTTGTGCTCATCTCCTGGGAATCTACTCCTCATTCACACGTCTTTTTCTGCAATGATGTTTAGCTGCTCTGTGCTCTGATTTGCTGAGAACTTTAAAGGATGTGGATTCTTGGGAACTGATGACCTATTTTTAGGTAACTGGAAACTGACTGTCTTTGTCTTCTCCCTACATGGAGCAAATCAAGAGGAAAAAAAAAATAAGACATTTTAGTGAACCTTAATATGTAACATTTTCTGTTTTTCCAGTCATAGAAATTTGTCAACAGTGCTAAAAGCTTATCTTAATGTATCATAATACTTACTTTCTTAGTTGCCTAATAATAATGTGAGAATGCATATTGGAACTGGCTTTTTAATTAAGCCCTGTGTATAGTGCTGATAAAAATGTAAAGGCATCAGTTGGATATCATGCTGTTTTAAGCAGAGTCTCACAACTCCACAGTTTAAATATGTCAGACATATTTAACTACGAAAGCACATATTAAACACACATCAGTCTACTTCTTTTGACTCTGAGATCATAAAATGTCCATCGTGTGTCAATCCCAAAGGGACAGGGGAGAAGACCTGGTGCTGATGTCATTTGAGGGACTGGATCCTTTGCTTGTCTCTCTTCTCCTTTGACCCCGATAGTTTTTATACAGGTTTCTGACCTTCCCCAGGAGAAACTGCTCTTAAGACTCAGTCTAAAGAGTAGGGTTTGAATGATTGCTCTTCCTTCACGGCTGTCCTCTTTTGTGGTAGATAAGAGTGTAGCTACACAGAATGGCATTTCACGGCCTGCATCTCAGAACACATCTGCCCCTTCCCCTGGGAAGAAGGTGGACCAGGGCTTCCATGTGTTAGGATCAATAAAATAGGAACAACCGCTGCCAGCTAATGACCCACTCGTTCAACTATTTCCCTGTGCTCCATAAACACTGTGAGGTAACTGCTAAAATGATTCCCATTGCACCAAAGAGTAGATTGTGGCAAATGACACATTAATAACTCCTTCCAAGAACATGCTATTTGAAAGCGATGAGGCTAGGATTTTAGCCATCTCATTCCAAAGGCTGCCCTTCCTAACCTCACCGAGGCGGAAAAGTACAGATTACTTTTATTGGAATAGGTCTGTTTTTTCCAGTCAGCAAATTTAAGTAAACAATTATTACAATTATTTACTGTTTGTGTTGGTGTCAGAGTGCACATATATATGCACATGTGTGTGCCATGGGACACAAGTGGCTGTCATAGTACAACTTGTGGGATTCTGTACCCTCCTTCAGCCTTGTAGGTTTTGGGGATGGAACTCAGATCATTAAGTTTAGCAGTAAGTGCCTTTTCCTTTTGAGATAAGTGTCTGTATTTCCAATCAGTAAAGTCAATAAAGCAGCATCTGTATTTTTGCTTTCCATTGTCCACCTGGGCCCATTTCCTTAATTTTTATTAATATCCTGAAATTATTTGTCCTTGAAACCCAAGAAGAAAAAATTGGGTTTCTATATCAAAGTCAAAGTCAAATGAAAACCTTAACTTCGTTTAAGAAAGCTTGG
Source organism: Microtus ochrogaster (assembly GCF_000317375.1). Taxonomy (NCBI): domain Eukaryota; kingdom Metazoa; phylum Chordata; class Mammalia; order Rodentia; family Cricetidae; genus Microtus; species Microtus ochrogaster. The sequence goes on along the minus strand of NC_022028.1, from coordinate 32,094,397 downwards.
GTTCTTAGACACGTTGGTAGAAGCATTGTTCGAAAAAAAGAAATACTTTCACAGTATAATAATGGAAAATATCACAAGCAAATTAGGCTCAATGTCTGATACGATTCAAAATCCAGCTGCAGAAAAATTGGTCCTCTATTTATCTTTGTAAAACTCTGAAAGTTGCTAGGAGGTAAGTGAGCTTTCCAAATCAGAAGAATAATGACATGCCATCTTACTAGTTAATTCCCAAGTACATAAGAGACGGAGTGAAAGAGGACTATAATAAAAGATATTAATTCTGATTAAGTGATTCTCTGTCACTAGCATATTTTTGTGCCAATCCAGATGTTGATTTTTAGCCAACATGGACTTTTCTTCTTTTAATGCAACTCCACACTTGGCTCAATATTTCAAATTTAACTAACTTCTAAATTCTGGACTCTGTTCAGAGTTTATTAGCTGGCAGCTTCAAAGCTGCAAACCATTTTGGTTCAGAAAGACAATACTTTGTAAACATTGGCTAGTTCCCCAAACTGTCATAAGAAACAATAGAAATTAAAATGGGAAAGCTAATAGTATTGTAATTCTCAATCCTATGGGTTCTCTTGAGTTCAAAAATTAAAGATTCTAACAGTCACTATACAATTTCAAAATATATAGATGCAAGATAGCCATGAAAATCGAAAGAGTAGCCATTTGGTAATAAGATAATGAACTTTTCCTTCTGTATACTCCAAAGTATAAAATATACTTTGCACATTATAAACATATTTTATTTAAAAAATTGCAAGTATATTTTATAATGTGCAAGTTGTATCCTTTTACCTTTTTTATGCAGTGAACAACAGTCAACCAGTTTTGTAAAAGCACTGAATGATAAACGTATATATATATATATCCATATGTTTGCATACACTACATATGTGTATAAGCTCTAAGTTTATTTGCATTATTAAAAGAAAATAGGTCATCTTTATCTTTCCTTCTTCCTCTTCTCCGAAGATATGTGGCCACAGGAACTCAACTGTTAAGTGTATACTTACTGTTTCTATGTCTTATGTCTGACTTGACATGGCCATAGGAACTCAACTGTTAAGTGTATACTTCCTGTTTCTATATCCTATGTCTGACTTGTCATGGTCACAGGAACTCAACTGTTAAGTGTGTACTTCCTGTTTCTATGCCCTATGTCTAGCTTGTTAACAGGCTCTCCTTTCTCCAACTGTGAGATGCACCTAGAAACCACATCTACTGTGACGATTTTTGGCCCCCAAATAATCACCCTTTGTCTAGGTTGCTTTATAGTCTTCAGTCTGTTCTTCTTATGTTTGCTATTCTCTTCAGTCTTTTCACAATGGGGCTTTCTACATAACCACTTAAAAAAAAGAACAGATTAAACAAGAGAGTCCTTGGCCATGCTGAGCCTCTTCCTTGAGGCTTGCTCACCTGGTTACCTCTCCTTTAACACACCAGTTTCAATCCCCCTTACTGGAGCTTTTGCATCGAGCTATTCTCAACACTGGGGAGTTCTCTCTTAGATACATTGGGTTCATTTTCTTTCTCCCTTCTCTGGTTTTGTCTACAGTATCAAGCGTTTCAACAGTGGTCATTCCTATAACCCTTCACTTCTTTTTATTGCCTTATTTTCCTTTGTAGTTGTTAACATAAGATATACTTTATGCATTTTTATTCATTGATTATGAAGGAAAACATCCCCAAAGGAATTTTTGAGAGTTGCTCTCTTCTGTGTAGCAGGGCCCAGAATCCTGCCGTGAAGGTGATACGCCAGGATGTATTTTTTGAGTAATGGGTGGGTGTGTAGTAAGAGTAAAGAACCGTAGACAGAAAGGGCCAAAACCAAACTCACGATGACATTTATCCCTAAGGAGGATGGGGAGACACAAAAAACCTTACCTATGCTAGACTCTTATAGATGAATACATGGGTGTTTATAAAATCGCTGAGAATCTGTATCTTTAAAAATTTCAAGACAATTTTCAAAACTAGGCTTCCAATGATTAAGGGGGTAAGACAGTATTGCATAGCATTTCCCCAAAGACCTTCCATAATGGATCCTGTTGGCTCTCCATCCCCACATTTTCCCATTCCTGCAGTTTTTCCCCAAGTTGTGGTATCTCCATGTTTATGTCTTTTGTCATTCTATGGGGTATAACTTTCCCCCTTTCCTTTGTCTGACTAAATCCAACCATCTTTATGACTTAGGGTAACTCTCGTTTCCCTAGTGGAACTTTGTACAAGTGACACACAGTTTTCATTCTGTCTTTTGAAATCAAAGTGCCTTGGCCTCTGCATCCCACACCCAGTTGGAAGTCTCTGTCCTTTGCAATACTTAGAAGAATTCGTGCAGGCCTGTGGTTATTTTTTGATTTGATTTCCTGCCACCACTAAATGCTATGACTCATATATTCTTTCAGCAATACACCCTCCCCCCTTCTCCACTGTGATAAGCCAGTCATGAAACCCACACTCCCTTTTCTCTATTTCCCTACTTGACTCATACAAGACAGATGTGTGGAGACCTTGCTAGAGTCAGAACTTTACTGGGAGCAGAATGGAAGAGTGGAGGGGAAAAGTCATACTTCTGCATGGCAGGTTTTGTAGTAGACATTCTTGCTGTAAATCCTACCCCAAGCTTATCTGTCAATTGTTTCAGCTTCCTCTACTTTTCAGGCTAACTCCTATTATTTACTTTTTGTAGTTAAGACTCAAATAAATGACAGCTTCAGGAAGCAAGATACATTTTGGTTCACAGTTATTAGAGGGTTCAAGTCCATAGGTTTTTGTCAAGTGTTGATGGGCAGAACATCTTTACTGTGAGGTTCAAAGGAAATTCTGCTCCCCCAAATTCTAGGGCCTATACCCTTCTACCAAAAGAGCTATTTCCTTATCACTGCCAGAAGGGCCCAATGGCTACCTGTGGTGCCTATTAGCATACCAAAGTACATGCTGGCCTGCAGGCTTCCTTAGTACAAGTACCTGCAGTTCCACTCAGTTCTTCTTACCTTGCCCCTATCCTGCATTTATCCAGCTCATAGATTTCCCTCTTCCAGTGTCTCATTCCCTTATACTATGTCAGATGTACACCCTCTTTTTTGTCTTCTTTCTTTGGTTCTTTCTTTTTTGCCCCCTCTCTTGGTCATATCTTTGTCTTTCTCTCCCACTTCTATCTTTCTCTTCCCTTATGGTCTCATCTAGTCTGTTGGCCATGTTCTGTCTAATAGTTTCTCCCACTGCTCTGGACTCTCCCAGATGCCTCTGGCTGTACCCTCCCTCATATCTACAATAAAACCTTTCCATCAACCATACCCTGGAGTGGTTATGCCCTCAGTTTACACACTAACATGGGTAGAGCATCTTGGGGGCAGGGGTGCTTGATAAGGGACAGCTGTTCACATTACAGCAGGCAGATGAAAGAGAAGTTACGGGAACAGACTAGGAACTTACCCCAGTGACTCAGGTCCTCCAGCTAGGTTCCACCTTTTAGTTTCCACAACCTCCCTCAATAGTGCCACAATCTAGAACACCAATTGTACAACACATAGGACAGTCGGGAGCATTTCATATTGAAATCATGCCATTCCTTAAATACCATCTCGTGCATTTGGAAACACTCTCCCTTTGAGTCTTATACCTTTGGAACTATCCCTAAACAGTTTATTCTTTTAACTTTCTCCCTAACCCCTTGAAGACATTTGCCTTCATGAGAAACTTCTCTCTCCAAAAGGAATTGTGTGTTTAGTTCCTAAAATAGCTATCCTTCACCCCAAGACATACTATTGAGTGGTCAGTTTGCCTGTGTGTCTTCTTCATCATCTAATGGCTTGATTGTCTAAGTCTTGTGTTAGTGCATGGTTCAGAGTATAATTAATGCTTGATTGTCTAAGTCTTGTGTTGGTGCATGGTTCAGAGTATGATTAATACTTGAGGAAGGAATAAAGACTAAGTTTCTGCTTATTGCAGAACATCTGTTAGAAGGTGCCGTTGGACCATTACAATTTGTTCTTTTGATTCCCTAGACAGACATCAATGGGATGGAAATCGTTTCTACTCTGGTTTTGTTTCCTCCAGTGGGTACATCCTGACATATCTAAAAGGATGCTTGATGAGTCCTCAGTCACGCCTGTAAATTAACCAGGGACACAGGGAAAATTACCTGCAAACAAAACTGTGATCAGGAGAAGCTCTCTGGCTGGAGCTACTGCTGTTGTAAGCATCTGCAGCCAGCATCTTTTCTCCATTGTCCTGATTTCTAGTGGAAGAACGTGCCAGTGATGCTCCAATGATGTTTGGAGGTCTGTTTTGAGCTTTCCAGGGGTCATTTGCTGCACAGGAGTGAACTGCTGGAGAAACGGAGTAGCGTCTGACAATCATGACATTGCCTGTACAGGAAGCACAAAATTCAAGCTGTGAAACATTCTACCCTTAAAGATACTCACAATCAAAAGATGATGTTGATCATACCTAGTTGATGTGAAAAGAAAGATATCTTTTTGCTGATTTGTGTTACAAGTGTTAGTTGATTATAGCCACAGTTTGGACCCTTTTTCAAGAAATGGGGTAGTGAACATCATGAAAATTTTGCCTGCATAGAGTTCTCAGTGTGTAGTTTATGTTACCATAAGCAGGCAATACGTGATGCAGTGCAGATGATGACAGATTTTAGGATGAGAAAGCAAGGGATAAAGACACATGAAAGAAGAGATGAGGTCATTTCATTGTGTGGTCAGAGAAAACCCAAGAACATAGAATTAGTTCATAGTAGATTACTGTAGATATTTATGGTTAACTAGAAGATTGTGAGGAGCTCAAAAGCTTCAAACATGAAGCAATAATGAATATCCAGAAATGTTAATTGTTCTAATTTGGTCATTGCACATAATATATAAACGTATATTGATATATCATGCTATACTCCATAAATATGTACAATTATTATGTGTTAATAAAGCTGAAAATGTGTTTAATGAGATATAAATACTAATTATACTGACAGTATTAAGCGTTATATCTGTAAAAAAGTATAAAATTTATCATAGTATATTTCATAAGTGTATATTGTTAAATAGTAAGTGTAAATTTAAATATAAAATAACAGAGACTTAGATATAAATAGATTATAAAACAAGTCCTTAAAATTAGGTTATCGTGGAATGTCTCGAGATTGTGGTTCCTGAAGGTATCTTCACTCTAGACTCCAGAAAAATGGGTTCATTCACTGTCCTTGGCCACCTAGATAGCCATAGTAATCTAGCTGGTTGTTCCTAACTGTCCTGTAGTTGAATGACTTGGCTTTATTTGGCCACCATGAGACAGCCCACTGGGAGATAAGAACAAGATAATATGGAAGAAAGCAAAAGGGCTTTATATGGGCAAGTGAGTGTTTCTTCCTAATGGCAAGTGGATGGACTTAGTTCCCAAGGGCTTACAGTTCAGTTTCTGTCCATCAACGACTTCCAATACATTTCTTTTGTGAAGTAAACCAGATTTTCCTTGTTTATGCTAAAAACTGAGAACCTTGGTTCAAAGAACTCTATTTTAGGGAGTCTTGACTTCTCTGAGTCCCTCTTAGCTCTATGGCTTGAGGCTGATCGTTTGACCTCTGCTTGCATGTCAGTTGTCACTTATGAGGGCAGCATTGACATCGTGGGTTGATTTTCATTTTTCAAGGTCCTTTCTACTTGTTGACTCTTTGTGTTGCTTGCTATAACTTTGTTGTTAGCTAGCACGGAAATGTAAAAGGAAGCTATGTAATGTGTTTATGTTTCGAGAATGCCAGAACTAGAGTAATTTATTTAAATTTGCCACCTGTCATTGCAGGAAAAGGACAGAAAGGGTTGTGACACTGCAAAAAGTGGAGACTGACCCGGCTTTGCACAGTTTTCAAGATCAGAAGATGCGATTTTAAGGATGAGTTTTGGGCAGATATGTGCAAATTTATCTGAAGAGATTAACTGTAAATGCCATTCAGAAGTTACCTTTACGTCTTTCCAAAGACTAGTGTACACCATATGTAACTATGTATAATCAGTTTTGGAAATCGAAACGTTAAAGTTTCTGTTTAAAAGAATTAGGAAGCTATCTCTCCATTCTGAGTCCTAGGGAACTGGACGGGAAAAATTATGCTGATGATAGCAAAGTTGAATTTATTTTATTTGGGTTCTGCATTTAATGTGGAACTGATTACCAAATAAATTCTTTGCTCATCTCCCCAAGTCACAAATTATCCTTTTCTTTCTTATCCCCACAAGGGAAGAAATATTCACACAGCATCACAGGACCGCTAGTCCAGTTTCAAAGATCACTGCCAACTGCAATTTACTTGCCAGTAAAGGATATGAGAGATTGAAAAGAATCAGAGCCCTGCAGTGCTGGGAGTTCCCTGAGATGTTTCTTTTATCTTCCCCATTGCCAATTATAACACTCACAACAGCCACGAGGTGAGGTTGGACAGAGCAGGAAGGACAAGGCGACATTCTCAGAAAGTGCTGTTAGATTTTTACATCCATCAAAACGCATGCAACGCTGATGTTTCTACAAACATGTTTTATCCAAGGAGAATTCATTCTGAGTAGGCACTCTGTAGCCTCATTATGTGATAAACATAGTTCATCAGCCAGCAGGTATACCCCTGAGCTGTAGCTCAGGTCTTGGCCTCAGGCAATCAAAGAAGAAGCTAACTCTACTCTAGAAATGTCTCCTTTGATTTTTTCACGGTATCTATTACACATCTGGAAGAACTTGGGGTTCCAAGTGATTTGTTTGCAGCTTTTTCAAGTTAGTTTCTTTCTTGAAGAGAGGCATATACTTGTGTTTTATGATATTATCAGGGGGTAGTTTTGTAAGATTCTGTTTTTAAATACATATTGGGGATGTCGCCTTCTTAAATGTCCTGTGTTTTATATTCTTATCTGTAAAATAAAGGAATTTTTATGGGGTGCACTCCAAGATTACTATGTAATAGATTTCTAGGGTTCCATTGCAAGTTTGAATTTCAAATGAGTTGCCAACATATCATTCAAACTTCCAATAGAAACTTGTATGTAAGTCAAGTAATAATATTTTCTTGGCAACTGTCACTGAAAAATTCACATTGCTCTTGCTTGTGTTGTCTTACTCAGGTCTCTCAGAGCCTATGGGATAAGGTCTGTCACTGTCCTTACAGTACAGGTGAGGCAAGTGTACATGAGCAGATTCGTAGAACCAAGCATTTCTCTGTTGGAAGAGGCCTTGGAATGTATCTGGTGTAACTGATTTTTCCCCCACAATGTGTGTGTGTGTGTGTGTGTGTGTATGTGTGTGCATGTGTGTGTTTGTGTATATGTGTGTATGTGTGCATTTATTCCTGTGTGTGTACACGTACATATGGAGACCAAAGAATGATCTTAGGTATTAGGTATTGTCCTTCAGATGCTGTCATCTTTTTCTCTTTTATTCCTTCCATCCCTCCCTCCCTCCTTTCCTGCATTTCTACCTCTCTTCTCTCTCTCCTTCCCTTCCTCCTTTCTTTCTTCCTTTCTTTCTCCTTCCTTCCTTCCTTCCTTCCTTCCTTCCTTCCTTCCTTCCTTCCTTCCTTCCTTTCTTATAGTAATCTCTCCTGCCTGAAGTCACCAAGTTAGCTAGGCTTGCTGGACAACAAGCCCCACAACCCCCTCTCTCCATCAAGGCTCTCCAGTGCTGATTTTACAGGGTGTTCCATCACAGAGCCTTCCTTCCTTCCTTCCTTCCTTCCTTCCTTCCTTCCTTCCTTCCTTCCTTCCTTCTCTCTCTCTCT
>NC_022028.1:32079665-32086523 GCF_000317375.1 Microtus ochrogaster | reverse complement strand
TCTCTCTCTCTCTCTCTCTCTCTCTCTCTCTCTCTCTCTCTCTCTCTCTCTCTCTCTCTCTCTTTTGAATTGTTGAATTCAATTTCCATACCCTCATTTGTTCCCCCCATAGATACCATTCCCTTTTCTTTTTATTTATTTATTTATTAAAAATTTCTGTCTCTTCCGTGCCACCGCCTCCCATTTCCCTCCCCTCCCCCAATCTAGTCCCCCTCCCTCATCAGTCCAAAGAGCAATCAGGGTTCCTTGCCCTGTGGGAAGTCCAAGGACCACCCACCTCCATCCAGGTCTAGTAAGGGGAGCATCCAAACTGCCTAGGTTCCCACAAAGCCAGTAAGTGCAGTAGGATCAAAAACCCATTGCCATTGTTCTTGAGTTCTCAGTAGTCCTCATTGTCCGCTATAAACAGCCTCCCTTCTGTTCTCATGTCACCTGAATTTTTTAAAGGACTAGACTTCATATACTATAGAAACCACTTTGTATCTACTTTCCTGACTCTGGCTTATTTTACTTAAACTGGTGATCTCTTGTTCCAGCCATTTCCTGAAAAATGACAGAATTTTTTCATTTTTATTATACAAAAGCCAAATTGTTTCTATGGTAGATGATATGATGCTATTCTTAAAAGACTGTATATATAACTGGAAGAGTTAGATTTGATAAAAACCTTTTAGCTGGAGAGCAGGATGTAATCAGCAATTTGATGTGAGGGGACTGTTGTGTTAGCCTTCCTGCGGAGGTCTGAACAACTGTCTATTCACTCCAGATTGGGAATGAGAACCCCCCCCCCCCAATCTCATCAAAGTCCATCTTGTGGAACCAAAGAGCTTACTGGGATTACATAGAAGAGCATGGCTGACCAAAGGCAGCCAGATGATTGAAAAGCCCACTCCAGTCTGGGGGATGACTCATGAAAGCTGCAACCAATAACTGTTAGCAGCTTGACAGGTGGGACAGTCCTCTTTCATAACCCCAGCTTTCAACCAACACAAACCTAGACATATGTGGGAAGGGAAATCTCAGGGAGTAGTGACTCCATTAGACTGGCTGTGGGCCTTTTCTTGATTGCTGATTGATATGGAAGGCCCTGAGCCACAGCGGACAGTACTATCCCTAGACAGGTGGGCCTGGCCTGTATAGGAGAGGTGTCTAAGAAACCCAGGGGGAGCAAGCCGGTAAGCAGGATTTCTCCATAGTCTCTTCTTCAATCCTTGCCTCCAGGTTCCTGTTTGAGTTCCTGTCCTGACTTCCCTTAATGATCGACAGTAATATGGAAGTGTAAATAAATCCTTTCCTCTCCAAGTTGCTTTAGACAATGGTATTTATCAAAGCAACAGAGAGCAAACTAAGATATTCCTCTTCTCCCGGCAGTCCTTACTGTTTATATAGCCTTGCGGAGAGAGGACTCTTGAGGATCTCCTAAGTTTCGTGGACTTCCTGAGACTTTGACTTATTTACTTCCTGAGTCTTAATGAGCCTGGTATGAAATGTGCCTAGTTGAAATTTTCTGATTCTGAGTGAGTCTCCTTTTAGGAGGCTAATAAATTCTATGATATTGCTGTACAACAGATGCTAAGATCAGCAATCTGAGATGATCTGCCCAACACTGAACAACTGTTACAAGGCTGGGATTCCAACCCAGATATTGTGATGCTCAAACCCATGTCCTTCCCAGTTCAGTTACTTATTCTTGCAGAAGCATATAACATAAAAAACAAATGTAATTTTATATTATTTCTTTTATTTATTTTTATTTTTTTATTTTTTTTTTGATTTTTCGAGACAGGGTTTCTCTGTAGCTCTTGGTTCCTGTCCTGGAACTAGCTCTTGTAGACCAGGCTGGCCTCGAACTCACAGAGATCCGCCTGCCTCTGCCTCCCGAGTGCTGGGATTAAAGGCGTGCGCCACCACCGCCCGGCTATTTCTTTTATTTTTTAAGGTTATAATACAATTACATAATTTCTCCCTTACCCTTCCTCACTCCAACTCTTCCCATATGGCCCTCCTTACTAATATGTGAAATTTATGGTCTCATTTTTCATTAATGGTTGTTATATTAATTTCATTAATTGTTGTTACAAATACATTGTATATGTATATACATATATATTTCTTTTTTCCTTTTTTGTTTTTTGAGACAGTGTTTCTCTGTGCAGCTTTGGTGCCTCTTGTAGACCAGGCTGACCTTGAATTCATAGCGATCCACCTGCCTCTGCCTCACAAGTGCTGGGATTAGAGGTGTGCACTCCCACCACCCAGTTACATATATATTTCTTAATGCATAACTATAAAGTGCTCAGTTTATATAGTGTCACTTGTATGTATGTGTTCAGGGCTGACCATTTGGCAAAGAATATAATTCGAAGATATTCCACTAGACTTTCAAGCATACCACTATTTTACATTTTTTTTGTGCTTTGCTGGGACAATCAGAACAAGTTCTTAAGTTTTTTCTGACATGTATTTCAGCTAGTCCTCAAATTAATAGTAAGGTTTTTACTGCAAGTTATTATTTCTATGCTGAAGAAGTGTGATTCTAACTGTGTTTCTAGGTCTTACAAATGTTCTACCACCTTCCATACTTAATAATATTCACATCCTGAGAGTACAAAGGGTAGTACTTGAAAATGTGCAATACTTATCTCAGGATAAGGTGCTAAGATATGAAGATTCTAGTTGCTTTGTTATGTGAATGAGAAATATAGAAAAGAGACTTGAGGCAGTACTATCTACCTTTAGAGCAAATCAGTGATTGTGATGGCAAGTGAGGGAAGTATCTACCAGTTAGCATTTGGCCAATTGTCAAAGACTTGATGTTTGAGACAGATTTTCACTCAGCCTCACTGTGAACTCACTGTGTAGCCTAGGCTAACTGCAAACTCACGATTCTCCTGCTTCAGCATCTTATGTACTAGGGTTATTGACAGACGCCACAGTGCCTGGCTGCAGACAACTTGATGGTTGTAACTGGGTTGGACAGGTGGGTGTTACAGCAACTGGTGTTTAGGGAGCCTGGAAATGCTGAGCATCTTCTAACATCTAGACTGACCTCAACAAAGAAGAATTAGTCAATAGGAAAGGTCAGCATTACCGGAATTAGAAGCCCTGTAGAAGGATATATTACAAATACCCATATCTTTTCTTCCTGTTTTCCAATAAGGGGGTCTAATATTATAGATTCTTCTTTTGTAGTTTTCTTAGATCATCAGTAGACAGAGTTTCTCAGCTCCAGATAGGAATGTATTTGTAGCTTTGAAATGCTTTCCCTCTTCATTGGAAAAAGACATCTCTAATAAGATCACGCAGCAGATGTGACATGTTCCATTGTCAAACTCTTCCCTGCCTCTAATTGGCATTGCCTGAAACCTTTGATGGATGATATTAAGAGCTATGAGTAGTTAATTATGGATATCATTTTTGATTTGAATACGTTGTTGAAGGTGAGACCTGACAACTGAAAGGCAGGACGTGTTTCTTACTACAGCGTCCAACATTTTAAGTAATTATGGAATTAAGTCTTTCCTGTAAAAAATGAGATATTTGACTTTTAATCTTGCATATTGAGGTATTCAATATATATATATAGTCTATATATCTGTACACTATCTGTCTATGATCTATCTATCTATGATCTATCTATCTATCTATCATCTATCTATCTATCTATCTATCTATCTATCTATCTATCTATCTATCTATCTATCTATCTATCATCTATCTATCTATCTATCTATCTTTATATCATCTATCACTGTCTATCTACAGGTTGAAGTGTGTGTAATGTGTCTCACAGTGTAGAAAGAGGAAAAGGGATAGTGCCTGTCATATGTTGCCTACATCCAAGTACTACTAATCATTCCAAGTGGTCGCCATCAGCACAGAGGCATGCACCACAGTACCTCCAGGTGGAGAAGATTCAAGAGGTCTAATATGGAGCCCAGAGTCAAGTGACTGAGTAACAGATCATCGAGAACCACATTTATCTGATTTTGATCCACACGCTAACCCACTTAAAAACTATTCCGTGGTTATTCAGTAATTGATAAATGATCATACCAATCAACATGCACCTTCATTGTTCTACATTTACAGAATTTATATACTTAGAGTCAAAATGGAAGAAAATTTCTGAATGTGACTGATGTTTTACACATCTGATTTTAGCTTTCCTGGTACACTCAGAGTCATTTTATTGTTATTGAAATATAGGGTTTAAAGAACCTAAAGGGAATTTTGACTAGAGATTTAAAGTTCATCTACTAGAAGGAAGAGGCTGAAACCTATCACTGCAAGTGCCAAACGATGAATTTGTTGTAGCAACCCAACAAATTAGTCATTTGGGAGATACTTGAAAACGTAAGCATAGCCCAGAAGAGCCACATATGTTCGGTACCTTGTTCCTGCACAGCTGATGGAGAATCAGTGGGAACACCATGAGGAAGGGCTCCTGGAGTTTGCCCGTATTCTGCTTCTTCCCTTTCATCTCCGGATTCCTTTTCCGAGCCAGAGGCCATCTGGTTAACCGAAGTCAGCTTCACACGGAGGGTATGATTCTCTTCCTCTAGTCTGTTGATTTTTGCCCTCATTTCTTGGATAACCTGCATAAGTTGGATGCTAGCTTCCATGGCCTCTTCTCACAGACTTTTTCTCATGAGCCAGATGCATAATCTATTCAGTGGGACAGGGTCATCCTGCCCATAAACAATACACTCCACTTGAACAATGGATCTCATGCACCCCCCGTGCCATCTTTCATCACCAGGGTAGACTGTCCAGGGAGGTAAAGGATCTTCATGACTTATTTATCCTGGGTTTTGTTTTCCGGAACACTACTTTTCTATCTTTCATTTCATGTCAATCAACAGACATAGAATGGTGTTTGTGTCTGAGAGAAGGGAATATTTCAAAAATTTCCAGTAAAGGGCAGAGTTTCTTGTTACCATCATTAATTTACCATCATGACTGCCATTTATTCTTTCCTGTTGCCACATTCAGGATCAAACAGTCACATGATCACCAACTGTTGCAAGTATATCAAAACTGACACATAAATAATTCTTTGCTTTGTAAACTATGTTGTAGTTTTGTATTTTGGGGCAAATTACTAATTTTGATACCTGTTGATTAAGAAAAGCTTATGTTAGCCACAAAGTGACATAGGAACTAACTATAGGAATTTTATTGAAATGTGTTACTGATAATTGTGCATAGATTGCTCAAGATAGGCAGGTTTCTGTCCACACAGATACATTTTTGCTGTTATTGGCTTTTAGGATGTTTTGTTGGCAGAGGCTTTTCAGGGAGATTTAGAACGTGAGACGATCCAGGGTGAACATTAGTCTTGAATGAGAAAGGCATAAAAGCGCTATAGCTTTTATTATCTATTTCCTCAAGAGGTTTCTTTGTTGGGAATGAAAAGTACAATCCTAAACAGCACATTCTCCAATGTCAATATTTGGAAAATCAATGCATGTTTCAACATAAATGTGTTTCTCAACTAGGTGAAATTGATTAGAAAACTGTTTTCTTCTTTTACCTCTGTCTGTTGACACTTCCTGTCCATCCTAATAGACATCTGTTGACTGACCCTATGCTACAGAGATGGATGAACGAACCAAGTTTTATTGCTCTTTTTAGCAAACTAGTTTGCTTTTTAATACTATTCATTTATTTATTACCAGTACTGGGGATTGAACCCAGGACCTTGTGCATGGTTGGGAAGCACTCTACTAACTAGATAAAATCCCAGGCAACAACTTTCTTTTATATGTTCAAATTTTAGGATATATTTATTCAAAACTTAGTCTATGAAAATAGGTAGGCTGTTATGATGTTATTTCTATTTTAATGTGAATGATTTTTAGCGAACACTTGTGTATGAGGCTCTTCAGAGAGCACACAAGTGGATAACAGAAATAAAGTCTGCGAGAAGAGATGGCACTGTAATGGTGGTCTATCTTAACCACCGCTGGATGGATGTTCAGATCTGTTTTATAGTTTGCAAGGGATCCCATTTTTTGAGTACCTCCATTTTAAGAGTATACTCTTTTCTTTGTCTTTCTAGAGTTTGTTACCTGAATTTTTGGTGTGGAAGCCAGATCTCACTAGTATAGTTTGGACTCAGATTTTTTATGCAGCTGAGGGTGACCTTGAACTGCTGATCTCCCTGCTTCTACATACTGGGATTACACTACTTGGCTTTAAGGGTGCTTTTCTGGCCTTCAGGTTGAACCCCTATATCTGTCTCTGGGTTTTTATTAGTCATGCTACTCACTGTATGTCAATAGGCCTCTTGAACTAGGCTATCCAGCTGTAGAGATATCCTTCTGTAGGCATCTATCACAGCACCTGTATTATATTACAGAAAATAATATTCTAGAAAATATTCTACACACGTGGGTAGTAAAATCATTCTTAAAATTACATTTAGCATTATCATATTTCACTCTTGCGATTGTTTTCAGCAACAGTATAGGACACAAAATAATACATAAGTGCTGTAAATTATAAGAGCATTAGAGTTATAGACAACTTGATTATGTTTCTAGAAACAGGAGAAAATGAACCCAAAATTTTATTTTGCCACAGAATAAATACTTAAAAAGTCAGTAGTTTTCTTAAGAACTACCAAAATTATGTGGAAAAAAAGAATTGAAAGGTATTCCAGTGGCAAGAATTCTTCATTTGTGAAACTCACGAGGGGTTTCTTCATAGAGTTTGCTGTTTGTGTAATGAAGAAAAGTTTACAAAGGCATACAAAAGAACATAAAAAAATAAAACCTATTCCTGGCAAGAAGACTGTAGATTTTTTTTTTATTCTTAATTTTTTTTTTATTAAGAAAGAAAAAAAATTTTTCC
>NC_022028.1:32037891-32078318 GCF_000317375.1 Microtus ochrogaster | reverse complement strand
CAAAGTTGTTTTGATTTGCATTTCCCTGATCGCTAAGGAGGTTGAGCATGATCTTAAGTGTCTTTTGGCCATTTGAACTTCTTCTGTTGAAAATTCTCTGTTCAGGTTTTAAATAATTTATATGTTTTATGAAAACTCAACCAAAATCCCAATGGGACTTGGAAATTGACAAATCATTGTAAGGCTCATCTGGAGACAATCACTGTGCGTCGTCTGATAGCGAGGGCTTATTTCCAGTGTCTTATCTACTTAAGATTGTCAACATAGCACAAGACTATGATGATAATAGAGCAATATTCATGAGTTCATAGTCACGACAAAGAGAAAAACAGTTCTGAGAAAAACTCAAGAGAAGAAATGTGAAGAAAGTCCAGAATTCTGAGTAATTAAACACTTATTTTTGGAGGGGCCTCAGAAGTTAGTAAAAATTTTGGAAAATAAAATAAACCTCAACAGACTTGATCATTATAATGTGTTTTTTTAAAAATGAACAGTTTAGCAATATATATAAAGCATCTAAAGAAGTTCTTACTAGGGGTAGAAAGATGATTCAGTCAGTAAAGTACGTACTGTGGAAACATGAAGACATATATTCACAACACATATGTATGTATAAGACATGCACATAAATATACACAAGTTCTTAAGTGTAAACTATTAAATTCCATCAATTTTTTTGGATATACTACAAATCAATAGCCAAGCCTTGGAAATAACCTAAATGTTCAAGCAATGATAATGAATAATTCAAATGCAACTATACAATAAAACAATATTCTGGACCTCAAAATGCTGACTGAATAAATGTAGTGTACCCAATAATATATAGAGAAAAATATAAACTTTGTATAAAAGATTGAAAGAAAATACCCAAAAGAAAAACCATCCTTATTTCTGTGTGATAAGACTTTGTATGTTTTTTTATGTATAGATGTATGCCACCTGTCTCATTTACTTTTTATTACAGTGATAGGACACCATTTTCAAGGCACTTTATAGAAGAAAAAAATTCATTTGGGCCTCACAGTTTCAGAGGGTTAGAGTCCTTGACCATCATGGTGGGGAATATGGCAGCAGGCAGACAAGCATTGTGCTGCAATAGTAGCTGAGAGCTTATACCATAACTCATCTATCTATCTATCTATCTATCTATCTATCTATCTATCTATCTATCTATCTATCTATCTACCACCATTTCTGTCTGTCTGTCTGTCTTTCTGTTTGTCTGTCTGTCTATCAGAGAGATGAGTTGTGGGAGGAGTGCTAACTAGGAATTCTTGGGCTTTTGAAACTTCAAAACTGCTCCCCCAGTGACACACCTTTTCCAAAAGGGCCTCCTAATCTTTCCACCAGCAGGGGACCAAGCATTTGAATACATGAATCTGTGGGGGTCCATTCTCATTTAAACCACCACACTATCTAAGTTAAAAAAAAAAACTATACTTATGTGAAAGACTTCTATGAGAAACACATTGGATGATGAAAATAAAAACAAAATAATAAAAAATTAATAAAACACCTCAATGTTAGATTTTTCTTTAGGATTTTTGCATGGATTTTGATAAAATCAAATGATGATTCATTCCTAGGACTTGTGGTAAATGGAATTTCCTAATTTCTGTACCAATGTAGTTTTATTTCCTAGTAGTTATTACAAGGATCTGTAAGTGGTCACACAAATAAAAACTGGTTAGACTCTTTATATTGTATGACCACTAGGATCTTATGATTGAGGGTGATCTATCTTCTATCTATCTATCTATCTATCTATCTATCTATCTATCTATCTATCTATCTATCTATCTATCTATCTTCTATCTATCTATTTTTGGCTTTGGGGGACAGGTTTCCCAGTAGCTAAGGAGCCAGTCCTGGAACTTTCCCTGTGGACCAGACTGGCCTAGAACTCACAGAAACCCCCCTGCCACTGTTTCCCAAGTGCTGGGATTAAAGGCATTCGCCACTACTGCCTGTCAGAGGGTGATTTATTTTTAAGCATCGGATATCTTATGCTATAGATGTCCAGGTCACCATCAGACACTTATACAATCAATCCTCTTGTCTCCATCATCCAGTGAGTCTCATACCCTCAGTCTCTAGCATAAGTCAGCGCTGTGAGGAGGGAACAGATGGTCAGCTCTTTTAGATACAAAGGCAAATTTTCAATGTGTATGTCCTCACATAGGGATGTCTGGCTTTTCAGGGGAGAGAAAGATTTGGACACCATCAGTCTTTCTATCTACTTGCCTCAAATAAATTATAATGAAAAACTTCCTTTTTTTGGACATTAATCATGCTTTGCAAAATCCTGGGAATAAAGCTGACTAGAGGTTTCCTTACCTGCTAGAACCTTCTGTGTGAGTCACTAACAAAGGACAAGCAAGGTCAGAACAGAACACAAGGCTTTTGAGCAGATCATTATCACTCAGTCACATCTATTTCCACACACAGATATCCAGTGTCCTTGCCCTTGATGACACAGTAGGAAAAAGTTGCTTGCATGAAATCATATGTCTTCCTTTTCAAGCAGACACTTATCCTTGTGTCATAAAGTATTACACAGTTCCTGAGACATTCTACTTGCATACTGAGGATTCTGTGACCTTGAGTTTGATGTACAGCTATTGTCATTCTGATTTCCCTGGTAATCAGAAGCATCTGTTGTTGCAGTGAGTCCAGACTCAGGACCACATTTGACAGGTTGCTATTGTTTAGACATAAGACCACACAGTGGCAGAGTGATCATGTGGAAAGGAAAATGGAAAGAACAAGTTTTTTGATAGACACAATGCTCGTGACATGGTAATAAATCAGAGGAAGAGATGCTTAAGGTTGGCCTGGGTCCATTCATATGAAAGAAACTAACTAGCTCCTGTGCAGTCAGATGTGAAATGGTCTTGGCTTGTGGTGTGGGAGGTCCTTTTGTCTATGTGTTGCTTTTATTGGTTAATGAATAAAGAAACTGGCTTGGCCTATAGCAAGGTAGAACTTGCAGGGAAAACTAAGCTGAATGCTGGGAGAAAGAAGGCAGAGTCAGGGAGAAGCCATGGAGCCGCCACCAGAGACAGACATGCAGTCTTACATACAGCTGGCAAGCCACTGCTGTGTGGTGATACACAGCTTAATGGAGATGGGTTAAATTAATATGTAAGAGTTAGCCAATAAGAAGCTAGAGCTAATGGGCCAAACAATTATTTAAATAATATAGTTTCTGTGTGATTATTTCAGGAGTCTTGGCAGCCAGGAACAAGCAAGAGTGTCTCTTTGCACCTAAAGAGACATCTGTGGACATAGGCATGGAAAGAATCATTATCCATTGATAGACAGCCGTGGCCTGTAGTGAGTTCTTATAAAGAACACATATTTCAGTCGCCACTCTGAGACTGACACATGTGGAAAAAATATTAAAGTGGTAAAATAGGAAAGTGAGGAGATCTGAGATCATAACTTAAAATATAAGCATTGGAAAAAGCATAAGTCAAATGTCCACAGAAACAAGGTGAATAAAAAAAAAAAGGAAATGCTGCAGTACGCAGCTCCTTAGCTTTAACTAGACTGTGCCACGAAAGAATGAAATTCTGCTATTTTCAGCCCCACCTGTCCCCTTTTTGAATGAGGTCTCGTGTAGCCCAGGATGGCTTGGAATCCACCGTGTAATCAAGAATAGCCTCGAGCTTCTGATTCTTCTACTCAAATCCTCAGTACTATCATCACAGGTTTATGGTACCACACACCTCCGTACCTTGTTTATTAGCTTCTTCAAATTGAACCCAGGACCTTGTACATGATGGGCAAGCACTTTGCAAACTTGAGCCACACCCTCAGCCCCTCAAAAGCTGGGAATTCAGATTCTGTGAGATATCCACGTTTTAAACAACAGGCAACTTATTCAGCTTTCTACAGTATACTGCACAAAGCCTATAAAACAAGTTAATGGAGCGGATTAAGTCTCATGGCTTCCTATTATAGTCTTCTAAGAAGCAGGCAACTTCATTTTCCCTATGAGAAATGTCATGGACTAAATGTTTGTTCCTCTCTCACTGCTGAATTCATCTGTTGAAATCTTATCTACCCTTCTGATCATATTAGAGGTTGAGACTCTTGGGAGATAAAGGATAAATTGCTCCTATGAGCTGCATGCTGGAGAGTAGGGGACCCCGGCAGTGTGTGTGCCTGTGTGTGTGTGTGTGTGTGTATGTGTTACCTATGCCTGGAGACTATCATTCCAACATGCTACATATTAGCATTTTCTTAATAAATATTAAATTGTTTTATATTGGTCTCTTACTTGTTAACACTGATTTATTGTACCCAAAGGTATAAAACGAAACTGTAGTGCTTCCAGAGATTTTTAAGTTATCAGAAACAGCAACATTCCTGGGAGTAATATCACTGTTTTATGCTTCCACAATGCATTAATACAATACAAAGCTTTTCAAATACATTGTTCTGTTTTGTCTACTGGGCATCCTTTTCAGTTGGGTGCTATTTTGTGTCATGAGAGACAATGAAGGAGCTTTACAACCTGATATCTCTGGGTTGAAATTTCATGTGTGCCACTTCCAAGGTATAAAGCTCTTATGGATTGATAGTATAGCTATACTTTGTGAAAGTGGGGCCTTTAAGGAAATGAATGAGGTCATAAGGGTCATGCCCTGATCTGAGAGGATTAGTGCCAATATTAGAAGTGGCTACAGAGAGCACATGCTTCCTTTATCTGTGTACAGAAAGAGGAAAGGCCACATGAAGACATATCAAAAAGGAGATCATAAGCAGAAACCAAAACTTCCAACACCTCAATTGTGGCTTTACAGCTTCCAGACCTGTAAGAAACTCTGTGTCTATTGAGCAAGAGTCCCCTCTGTGGTATTTTCTTATTGAAAGGTGATTAATTTTAATATAATTTTAATTATTACATCACTTTCTCCCTTTCCTCCATCCAATCTCCTCTAGGTACCCTCCCTTGAACCCCTTCATGTCTCTTCCCACTCTCAAGTTGATAGCTTCTTTCCTTTGATTACTAGTGTTCGATCATGTAACCATTTATGTTTTTAACAGAATGGCTCTAGATAGTCAGCTAGAGTTCCATGTGCTACATTCTTTATTTTCGTTGTTGAAATTTAACTCTAAGTTATTTTTAAAGACCTGGCTATGTAATTTAAAAGCTGAGACACATCTCTACCATGGTGATAACAGGAATGAAATTATTTTGTTCATTCACTTCATCCAGTGCTCTGCTGGGCAGTGAACTCTTCAAAGAGATTGTCACTGTCTAAAATAGCTGTCCTTGTCATACCACGGTCCCTCACCTAGGTTTATTTTTCTCCCTGATGAAAGCCTATATAGCAGAAAATTGGCTAATTTGATCATTATGTACCTCTTCTAGTAGAACATAGACACTGATTTTTTTTAATTTTTTAAAAAATTTATTTATTTATTTTTGGTTTTTTGAGACAGGGTTTCTCTGTAGCTTTGGGTCCTGTCCTAGAACTCGCTCTTGTAGACCAGGCTGGCTTCGAACTCACAGAGATCCACTTGCCTCTTCCTCCCGAGTACTGGGATTAAAGGCGTGCATTACCACCACCTGGCTGATCTGTCTTGTCTTTAGTGGAGCTATATATCTGAGGAATGTAGCTGCCATGTAGTAAGTATTCAGCAAATATTAGCTAACTAAATGGTTTTTGAGGAGATTAGTGGAACATAAACAAGTAGACTCTTACAGATTATCTCCCGTCAGGTCCTCAAATTATGGAAGCCATGATGAAGGGTGGGGGTTTAAAATTAAATTTTATTCATGCATTTTAAGCATCAATTATTTAATTCCTTTATATATGCTAATCACTAAATGAACATATGTGCACTAGTACAAGGACATAGGCACAATTAGAAGTTGGGTAAGGTTTAGATCATTTGAAGGTGCCTAAATCATGTCAAAACCTCTTTCCACTAATTCCTCTTTCCACATTGGAATGGAACCCGGGAGTCCCATCATGTTTCCAGAAGAAGCCAACAAAATAACTCATGGAATTAGAGAACAGAGAAGCAAAGAAACATTGTTTTACTCCATGGCACTTTGAGGTAGTTCTTTATGCTGCAGAAGGTGACAAGCAGAGGTACAACAGGGGTTAGAAATGAAGAGAGGGAATTTCTCTGGGTTAAAGAATGACATATCCTCCTGGGTCTTCAGCAGGAGAAATGTCTTAAAGGCTTATATATGTAGATGCCTCTTAATGTGTTCATGGTTAGAACCTTAAGAGAAAATCCTAAAAGCTTCAGATGAAGAAGTTTTAAGACCCTCGATGCTTATAAGAAAAGAAACTATCACCCAAATCCTGAGATAAAGTAATTTCGGAATTCTAAATCCAGCCCAACACTCATTTATGTATGAGATGGTCATAAAAAGAGGGATTTTCAGATTTGCTAATACTTTGGAAGATTAGCATTATGATAGTTCTGCAAAAGATTGAGTTAAGGATATACTGCAACAATTGGAGCACTGAATTAGAAAAGAGTAAAACCTGAGTTTGAACAATTGATAGGTAAATAAACCGGTGATAAGTTGAGCTATCATATTAATCTTTGGTATGTAACATAAAAATGTAATAACGACTTATCTGGAACAGAAATCCCATAATTTATGACATTAAATATTCTAGGATGATGAAGTGTTAAGTGGTTTTGCTTGTTTTGGGAAAATGCAGATATGATTCATTCTGTACACTTACAGAAAGATACAGATGCAGATAAATCTGATGAACTTGTAAAGGTCATCCCTGGGAAGACAGAACAGGATTCAGGTATTCTAAACTATAGAAAAGACAGAATGCACTGCATCACCAGCAAAGTGCTGGGAGTTAGAAAATACATGACATTCTCGGGTGAGTAGGTTAAATGTTGGTTAGAGTGGAAAGACTTAAAATGGGGGAAAGCTTTCAGGGCTTCAGCCTTAGCTAAAGAGCTACTGATAAATGGTGAATGCTGAGAGCAGGAGAGACGGTCTTTGCAGGGAAAGCCTCCCTGGGACCTTGTTGAAGTAAGAGCGGCAGAGCTGCATCCCCGGCACCCTGCTGCCCACATAGCTAGCTTAGCTTATGCCCCGAAATAATTACATGGAAACTGTATTCTTTTAAACACTGCCTGGCCCCAATAGTTCCAGCCTCTTATTGGCTAGCTCTTACATATTAATCTAACCCATTTCTATTAATCTTTGTAGCCCACGAGCTGGCTTACTAGGAAAGATCTTAACCTGCATCTGCCTGGGGTGCTGAAACCATGGTGACTCACTGACTCAGCTTCTTTCTCCCAGCCTTCTGTTCTGTTTACTCCACCCACCTAAGGGTTGGCCTATCAAGGGGCCTAGGCAGTTTCTTTATTAATAAGAAATCACTCCCACATCAGGACCTGCCATTGGCTCTCCAGTACCAACTGGGCATCCCTCGGATCATATAGACACAGGTAATGTCTAGATTGAGAAGGCTGTGTTTATGCTTTTAGAAGTGTGTGTGTGTGTGTGTGTGTGTGTGAAAAAGAGGCCATGAATTTAAAAGAATAAGAAACCTGGTTGTGTGGAAAGGGTTGGAGGGAAGAAAGGGGTGGGGAAATGATGTAATTATATTATAATTTTTAAAAATGTGGGGAAAAATATTTTAAAAAACCAGTGATAGAGACAATTTAACAACAGGAGTAAAGAAAGCAATGCCCCTGTTCTTGTGGTCCAGCACAGCAGAATGAACACAAATGCTTCCTTCTCTGCACTATCCATCAAAGCTCCTCTACAGAGAAGGACAAGCGGCTCCAGAAAGATCATGAAGAGACAATGGTGACAAAACTTTGAAGCTAAAAATCAAGTTAAAATTGATGCTCAGAACCTACATGGTAGCTCACAACCATTTATAACTCTAGTCCCAGAGGGCCTTATTTCCTCCTCTGACCTCTGAGGACACTAGGCATGCATGTAGTACACAGGCATACATACAGGCAACATCCCCATGCACATAAAATAATAAATAATTAAACTGAATGACAACCAAAACCTGGCAGTTCATAGGAAAGCTCACAGAGAAGCTGAGATGGGAACTCTGGATGGAATCCTTGAAACCATTCCTTCAACAGCAGGGCCTGTGACCTAGGAGGCAGCCAGTGGTTAAGGACATGCAGATATGGCATGGTCCAATATATGGTGTATATTGTGTGATTTTTAGTCTTTTGGCTCTTAAGTCTTTTGATGTTTTGGCAGTCTACCACCAAGCTCCAAAATAAATAACACTCAGAGGCTTATTTTTAGTTATGAATACCCGACCTTAGCCTGACTTTTTTTTTTTTGCCAGCTTTTCTTAACTTAAATTATCCTATTTATCTTTGGCTTCAGGCTTTTATCTTTCTCTATTCCTGAATACCTTTGCTTTCCTTCTTACTCTGTGTCTGACTGTGTGGCTGGGTGACTCGGTGGTTGGGTGCTTGCCCTTTGAAGTCCTTCTCTTTTTTTTTCTCGTACCCGATCCCTATTCTCCCATATTTCTCCTCTTTCCCACCTGTTACTTCTCATTGCCATCTGACTTCCCTCACTCCCCCGACCCACAGTGGAACTTCCTTGTACTCTGTAATTGACTGTAATTGACAAGGATGTTTGTGTTCTTTCTGGCTGGTGGTTTTCCACAGAAGCATTCCCAGTACACGATGCCCTGATCTAGCCGCTCTTGGGCCAGCTGCCTAAAGGTGTACAAGGCTTTAGCTCAGGACAAAATAAAGGTTTCTGTTCTTCCACCTGAAAAGAAGCCTCCAGGTCTCAATACCCACACAACCCCCTCCCCTTCCCCGCCAGTCTCGGCATCCAAGCCGCACTGGTGCGGCAACTCCTGCTTTGTTATTGGCCGTTCAACTCTTTATTAGGCCATCAGATGTTTTAGATAGGCATAGTAACACAGCTTCACAGAGTTAAACAAATGCAACAGAAACAAACCACACATTTTAAAATAGTATTTCCCAACAGGTACCTACATCTATATGGGGTCACCCAGCAATGCAACCCACCAATGAAGAGGCTTGTGCTAGTTCTGCATTTATCCCTTTCTCTGTTTTCAACTGTCTCTGGCTTTCTCTCCCACAGAGATTCATATAGTTGTGCACACATTAAATTTAATATGAGTTCATAATACCTCACTTTGACTTTGCCTGGGTAAGAAATAATTAAAAAGAAAACTGGGGAAATCTATTGTGAAAGACATGAGATGAAAACAGAATAAAAATACCTATAATGAGCATAAACCATCAAGGGAAAAGAAGATAAATACTTTTATTTCACTTGCCTGGAAGAATATATGAAGAACAGTAGAGTTTATTAAAGATAATAAAGAACGAGAATTTGGAGGTTGACAACAAGATAGCAGAGACGGGTGGCTCTTAGTCTCTGAGCACAGTTAATATTACCAAGAGGAGAGATTTCTGCTCTCACTGCCAAGAAGTTGATCTGTCAGAATTTCAAAGCTCCCATGTCCCTAAGAGGAAATAAAGTTATTAAAAATGAATGGCAAAGTTCTGCGATTAACATAACAATCTTAAAATGGAAATCTATACCTCAAATGAATATATTTAAATGTATTTACTAATCTTACTGACTTTCCCTCCTTGTTTCACAGATAAACTGTTTCAAGCTGTCCTTTCTTAAATGCAATGAGTGTAACCATGTGGTGGAGTTCAACTAATAGAATATGCACCCTACCTCAGTTAGAGTTTCTATTGCTGTGAAGAGACACCATGGTCATAGCAACTTTTATCAAGGAAAACATTTAACAGGGTGGCTTAAAGTCTCAGAGGTTGGGCCATAATCATCATCACCATGTTGGGACACAGTGGCCTGCTAGCAGATGTGGTGCCGGACACAGAGCTGAGAGTTCTACTTCTTGATTTGCAGGAAACAGGAAGTGAACTGAGACACTGGATGTGGCTTGAACATCTATGAAACCTCCGAATCCACCTCCACAGTGACGCATTTCCTCCAGCAAGGCCATACCTACTCCAACAAAGCCAATTCATCCTAATAGTGCCACTCCCTCTGAACTCACGGGTACCAATTGCATTCAAACTACTACAACAGTCTAATAGATATTATAAGATCATGAAAAAAATCTTGATTGTGGCTAACATTAGGAAGAAACTACTGAGAGAATGTTTTTTTTTGGAGAGGATAGTCGTGGTCAGCCTTTCCAAAATGTCACAGTCCTCAGGAAGCTCAACCAGACCGTCAAAGGCTTTGCAAACCACCCAGAGCTGATTGGCTTAAATGCTTTTGTTTGGTAGAGTAGACAATAATTAGCTGGTAGGAAATGTGAGGAGAAGGAGGTTTTAGAATATTTTTGAGGTTCCTAAAGTGTAGAGTCAAGAAGGGATTCCACTAGAGATAATGTTTTAGAAGTCTTCAACACCAAACTTCACAGTGATCTTTATGTTCTTTTTGCAAGGCTTCTGTTTGCTGGGCTACTTCACTGCTTGTGCTAGGAAAACAGACTTTCTTTTCAAGAACTATTAGCCATGACTGATTTTTAAGGGGTGAGACACGCTTAGATTTCTCTGAGGATTAACTACCTAATTGAGATTTCTGATTGAATCGCTGCTATGGTGCAGAATTCTCATCCCAAAGAGAAGAGATGAACTATTACACTTGGTTCTTTTTTTTTTTTTTTATCGGTTTAGACAAGCGGCTGCTCAAAATGAACTGTGCAATTTTGTCTGCTGTATTGTATTAGAACAAAGAAAGTTGTTCGTTCCCTAGGCTACTGGGGTGTGTTGAACAAAGCATTTGGGAATAGTAGTTTTCTCTGAATTCATTTTAAAAAAAAATAGAGAGCAGATACTTTGCTGGTAGAAAAAGAAACAAGAATACCCACTCATTCGGATCTTGAAAGGGATGGCTCTTGTGTTTACCAGCAAGCCCTGGGCCTGCTTCTTCTGAAAGCGAGAATACACGAATGGTGGAAGGATTTGACTCCGGAGTTCAAGCTGATGCTGTCACTGGAACGAGGGTTCACACAGTCTGTCTGGGCTGGAGGTCCTTTGGACAGTTTCTGTTTCTATTCCCATCGTCTCTCTTGTGTGACAAGCAGCCGGATCACGACAATGGCTTCACAGGGCAATGGAGCCGCTGGCCTTGGGGCTGTTATAGACACTGATAAGATAGCAGAGTTCTCATTCTGAAATATCCAGGACTACAACTCAGTGAGAAAAGTTGGTTTTTGCTTCACTTCCGGTTTGGTTTTAATGAATTTTGTTCTAGTTTTGGTTCACTCAGTGGGCTTTTCTATGAGATTTTGTCAATGATCATGGAGACATAGAAGTTAAAGTTAACTGAGTATACAGACTCCAATGTCTTTGTGATGCAGTGAAATACCTTCCATAAATTAACACTTTATTCTTGCTTGTATTCAATGCTTAGTCTCTTGAAATGCTTATAAATTTGGCAAATGGCCAAGATAGCTATTCATCTGCTCAATTGAGGTTAGGGTCAACTCTAGATATGAGCTTTGCCACTGAAGGAGAAAAACATCTCATTATTGTTTAGAGTCTTGGTCATCAACTGTGTTACTTGGTGGTGTATTGCCCATATAAAAATAGTAATATAAACATATTGACTTTAAAGAGTATCATAAAGACTAAAGAATATCAACTGAAAAATAGTTAAAATTGTTATCTTTTCCCTCTATTTATTTTGAATTAAATAGTCAATTTCTTTTGCCACTGGGCTTTTGAGAAGGCTCACGTGGCTGCAGCATAGTATCCTGAGGGCAAATGGTATGGAGGCACAGAGGGAATCATAGGCTCCTCCCATTGGTCTGGAAGACTATGGCAAGGCTCTTCCCTCTATTCTCAGTCTGTGTGCAGCTGCTAGTGTGCTTTGATGGCAGGAAGAAGATCAGACTTACATTTTAACTACTCCTTTTCACAAACAGGGAAAGAAAACCCTTGAGCCCACTGACTAGCCCAGTCTTCTGAGGGAGAGATAAAGGGAGGTGCAATGGACTTAGTGAATTTTGGATGTGCTGTCTACATTCCTGGTGGGTTCTTGGCCACTCAGCACTTGCTTTAGAGTAATAATTAATATGGGGTTCTGCTTATAAACGTGAGACAGATTCATGGTACTCATTTCTCGTTAAGGGATCAATGTCCAGAAGAGATGTTGTGTTCTAGTGAGTGTATTGATCTTATCATAAAAGAAATGAGATGCCCATAAACTCCAGGAATAGGACACTCAGACATTCTTAAAGTTTTTAACTTATGAAATTGGTGGCATATTACCATAATTTAGAAAAATATTTAATATTTAATAAAAATCACTGGCAAATATGACAAGTAGAGACTTTTCTGCTGAGATATTTTGGACATCATTAGAGAATTTTTTACTTATATTTATCTCAGATAACAAATGACTATTTCCTCTGAGGGTAATGATGATTCCCATACATCCAGGCTCTCTGTATTTTCAGCAGAAACATAGAATCAAATGCCATATTTTGTAATCTTGCTTAATTTTTCAACCATTGAGAATGATTGCATACAATATGGACAAATAAGTAGTAATGTTCCTAAATATCTGAATCACTCTCCTGTTTTCCCAGCATTCCCTGTTGAGATACAATTTTGGCAACAACCCTTTGCACAGTATTCTCTGACTTTTTGTTTAGAAGGAAAAGTAAAATACAAATTATACATCTGAGATGTGTCTAGTATGCCTTCCTCAACATGCTCTCAAAAACACATAACACTAATGAGCATTCCTGAAAGTGTTATAGAGCAAAATCTAATTGAAGAGTGTTAGGAAGACTTGGCGCTTGTTTTCTTTCTCTGTTCTGTACTGTCCATGAGATGCTGGTGTAATCTGTGGAGTTATTTTTTGGTCCCAGAATCTATCAACATCATCGAGAAGAGAAACAAAAGGAAAGAAACCTCTATTAGAATGTAACACATGTGGAGACTGCTGGCCTTGGTGTTGATGGAACTGGAACAAGCAGAACTCTCCCACATCCTTGTTAGGAATGCGAAATGAAACAATCAATTTGGAAAAGGTCTGACTGTTTTGTTTTTATAAAACTATGATAGACGCATAATCTGCCACTTGTGACTCAGTGATTTTGCTTCTAGGTCCTGACATAGAGGAACAAAAAGACTTATAGCCAGTGTTAATTGCAGTTTTATCTATAATAACTCTGAGCTGGAAACAAGCTGTGTGGTTACCGACAAGACAAAGTACAGTATGTTTGTGCAGTGAACTAGTATAGCCCCCAAAAGGATAAGCTACTGATTCATGCAAGCATTCTAATGAATGTCAGAAATTTTATGCTGAATGAGAGAAGCATTACAACAAAGATTCAGTATAATTCTACGTACACTATGTTCTAAAGTAGAAAAAAACTGATATCTGGATGCAGAGAGGAAGAAAGGGATTAAAGAATCATGCCTGTAATCTCAAAACTCTGAAGGCTGTTGAAATATGATAATTATAAAATTTGAGGCCATCCTGGGGAACATCATGAGACCTTGTATCAAAAGGAAAAAAATAAGATGCATCCTTTTCTTTGTCAGTGCACAAATGGTGTCTGTCTTCCAGCCTACTGGTGATCTGACTGCAAGGGAACCAGCTCAGATGTGTGTGTCCAACAGGACAGAGAGATTTCTACTGTGCCTGCAGCTGTAAACAGGCCAGGTAAAGAGGTTTGCCTTTGGGTGACTCTCTAGTTTTTTGTGTGCTTGTTCTGGTTGAAGGTGTAGTACCTTTCTCTTCTGCTTGGGTACCATTGGTCAGGGCATCCCTGGCACAGTCAAAAAGTAGCATCCATCTAGTGAAGGATAGAGGCACCTCTTTCATATTTCCTGGATCTTAGGGTAGCTTCCTCTTCTTGGACCAGGTGACTAGGGTGTCATGGTGGTGGTAGGTTCTTCTCGGCCCCATGCCTTAAATTCTTACTTCTTATCTCAACAACAGGTATTGATAGATATGTGACATACTTACCAGACCTAGAATCTACAGAAGCTATATATTAAATAACTTTTATTAAAGATCCTGGTGAACGTAGTCCCAAGAAGGGAGAGTGTTCTTCTGGGCCCCAACATAGAAAATAGTCTTGATAATAATGGTTTCTCATCTCGCACCAGATGCCAAAAATACCTAAGTACCTTCTACCACTGTTTGATTTATGAATTCATCTACCAAAGCAGATGCCATATGACTTTTCTCATTTGATAGATAAAACAAGAAAACAGATGGAAGTAATGACTTTCAGAGTGTCACTACTGTGCTGTAGCCTGAGCCACGAACATGCAGGTCCTCTTTTCTTGTCTGTCTACTGTTAGGGAACTTCCCGAGGCTCGGTGCGGTCATTTGTGTTTGTCAGAGCACTGAAGGGAGAATGTTGTGCTCAAGATTAGTTGCTTTTCAGATTCTAGGTGGAAAGTTGAGACGATCCAGCATGTCATCCAACTTTCTTGCATTAAGATATCTAGAAAGTCGATCATGACTGTCAAATGTTGTTTTGACAACCCTGGGAAGGTGTTATATTAACTTTACTATGTATATTTTGTTTTAGTGTTATGATAGTGTTATATATATGTATCTTGAAGTGGAGTGGTGTGCTATAAGCAACCATCATTTGTCAAACTCAATGGCATTTAATACATTTAAATACATTTAAGATTTTTGCACTTCCCTTCATGTAGAAATTACTCTTCAAAACTATAAAGCAATGTTAAATTCTACTATGGCCAGGTTGAGTTTTCTTAAGGAGGAACTGTGCTGATGCCAGCAATTTAAGATTTGTTTTAAAATTTTTAATTATATGGGTGCATATTAGTCTCTGAGTGGGTATGAGTGTGTGAGTGCAGATGTCCATGAGGATTTCTTGGGTACTGGAGTAACAGGTGGCTGTGAAATGCTTGGCACGGGTACTAGAACCAAATTCAGGTCCTCTGTAAAAACAGTGTGTGCTCTGAACCACTGATTCATCTCTTCTTTTGAGAGAGGGTCTCTTTGATATTTGCTATTGTGCTGTATACTCCAGGTTTGCTGTTCCTCACACTTCTGAGGACTCTCTGTCTCTGTCTCTCCTTTCATTGCAGGAGTACTGAGATTTCAAATGCTACCCTGTTGTGGAATATTAGTTAAAGGTGTGCTGCATTTGTTCATGCTGTGGAACATTTGTTTAATAATGCAAAGATGTATTGCATTCTTTTATGTTGTATTTGTCTAACTCTGTGAAACTGTGTTACTTTGCCTATATAAAATACTGATTGGGCTAATAAAAAGTTGAACAGCCAATAGCAAGGCAGGAGAAGGGATAGGTGGAGCTGGCAGGCAGAGAGAATAAATAGGAGAAGAAATCTGGGAAGAGAGGATAAGGAGCCAAATAAGAAAAGGAAAGGAGGATGTCAGAGGCCAGCCACCCAGCTACACAGCAAGCCACAGAGTAAGGAGGAAGGAAAGGTATATGGAAAGATACAAGCTCAGAGGAAAAAGGTAGATGGGATAACTAAAGTTAAAAAAAAGCTGGTTAGAAATAAGCCAAGCTAAGGCCAGGCATTTATAAGATTAAATCTCCATGTGATTTATTTGGGAGGTGGGTGGCTGGCTCACAGATAGTCAAAAGAGAAAAGACTTGAAAGAAAGAAAAAAAAAACAACTGTAGACTTAAGCTTTTGTCTTGCCTGGTCTGGCAGCTGTTCAGTCCCCCAAAGACACATAGAGGCTTATATCAGTAGTAAACTGTTTGTCCTAGTAGTTATTATTAACTAGCTCTTGCAACTTAAATGAACCTATAGTTCTTATCTTTGTTTAGCAATGGGACTTGGTACCTTTTCTCAGTGAGGCATTCTCATCTTGCTTCCTTGGTGTCTGGCTGGTGACTGACTCTCTGCCTTTCCTCTTCCCCGAATTCTCCTAGTCTGGTTGCCCCACCTGTATTTCCTGCCTGGCTACTTGCCAATCAGCATTTTATTAAACCAATATGAGTGACAAATCTTTACAGTGTACAAAAGCATTATCCCACAGCAAACAACAATTACTACACTACCCTTTCTGGATTTATATGAGCTGTAGGCCTGATTGAATCCAGGCCTTTGTACTTCTATGGTAAGAACATTACCCATTGAGTAATCTCCCTTGTCTCAAAGTATTCCTGAATATCAAATTCCACTATTTAATTTTTTTTTTTTACTAAATGCACTGGGAATCCCATTAAATCTATTCAAACCTTTTCAACATTGTATATTAACTTGATCTTTTCCTCCTCAGAATTATATTACAAAATAGAACAAACACCATAACATTTGACACTATACCTTTTTAGAATTGTGTAGGTAGTGTTTATCTTTTTGACTAAAAAGTAAACTTCAAGAAGGCAAATTCTGATTGCATTGCTTTAAATTCTTCATTCACAAACTCCCTCTTCATTATTCCCAACCATTACCAGAGTGTTTATTTCAGGATTATGTCTATCCGTACAGCTAAGCTTAGAGATAACAACCATAGCTTTGTCATGCTCAATGGAGTCTGTACTTTGTAATTCAATGATGGCCTAACCTAGAGTACTACACTCATCTGTTTCCTGGATGATTTCCAGTTTCCATTTTATAGTCCTGCATGTTTGCTATTTATAACTCAATAGTATGCACAAAGTAGTGAGGCCATGAGATACTGATAGAGCAGAGCCAAATGAAATTGTGCTAATAAAGTAAACTCAAATTTATTGAGGCACATTTGGTAAGTTCATAGAGAGGCTCTCCCTTTGACATTCTACAGAGACGTCATGGCAGTGTGGAGAGCTGATGAGATAAAGGGATGTCTATACTTGCAGCACACAGACATTTTTACCCAGAGACAATAATAGACTTGTGATTACAAAATCATCACGGGGCGGTTTGCATTAGCACTTCCTTCCTAGCTAGTGACACTCTGATCTTGCCTTTCCTTAATGATTGATTACTCTGTGGAGACAGAACTGGGACAATATGAGCTGCTCATTCCAGGAGCAATCTCTAGGATTTATGAGCAGGAGTAATTAATCTATAGCAAAGAGATAATTAAAATTATCCAAGAGCTAGATTGTGAAACCCAAAAGACAAGAATGGGTGAACTATCACGCAATATGTTTTCTGCCTTTTCCATACTGGACTTAAGTTGATGATAGCAGGTAGAATTCACATTAAAAAAAACATTTATTTTCTGTACCAACTACTCATGCAGCCCAGGCTGCAGCCAAACTCACTATGTAGTTGAGGATGATACCTTGATCCTCCTACCTCCAGTGCTGGGGTTACAGGAGTGCACAACCACATCTGGTTAATGTGGTGCTGGGGATTAAGCCCAGGGTTCCCTGAAAGGTAGGTAAGAGCTCTATTCCCAGAACTAAACCTCCAGTCACAGCCCTTATTTTTTAAGCACATAATTTTTCTTTGGAACAAGTCTAAAACACGCAAAATTTTTGCTCTCATTTTAGGAGACAAAATTCTAATGCAAACCCTTTTTATTTCCAGCTCGAAAAAGAGCTTCATTATTCCTCACATCAGGAGGGTTTTGCAGAGTCTAACTTTCTGAACTTGCTCAGGTCTGCTCATGTGGATAAAAAGTCCTTCTTCCCTACAGGTACCCAGAGTGACTCATCAGTCTGCAAGAAAAACATCTGTCTTTTATTTCATTTTTGGATTCCACAGCTCCACAATTTGGAATGATTATATCAGGCTTGAAATGATTATATCAGGTTTCCCCAAACCTATCAGACTTGGCAAATAAGTCCCTTTATTAAAATTATTTTTTGTTATAACAAAAACCACATAAAATTTACCACCCTAACCATTTTAACTGTATGGTTTAGCACTGATAAATATGGTTATATTTTTTGCAGAATGAACCTTTACAATTTTCTGATCCTGTTAAAGAGAAATGGGGTATATAATGTATGTGATGTATAACTGACTTATTTTTATGAGGTACTTAGAACAGTGAAACTCTTAGTCACAGAAGTAGACTAGTCATTGCCAGGAGCTGAAGTACATGGAAAGTTATTGTTTTATGAATATAAAGTGTATGCTTTGCAAGACCTGAAAAAGTTTCCCAGCACTGAATGTAGAAGATGCTATCTTTCCCTAATGTATGTTTTGTTACCTCTGTTGGGAGTCAGATGCCCATAGTTGATGACTTGCCTTCAGGATCCCCGTTCGAGTCCTCTGGCCTGTGTGACAGTACTAGGCTGTTTTTCTTACTTGTTAACTGCAGTGTATTTTGAAACTGCATATCCAGATCTGCTGGATTGTTTTGCTACTTCAGGATTGCATTGGCCATTTGGGAATACTTTGTACATCTACATGAATTTAGGTTTTTTTTTTTTTCTGTGAAGAAAGCCATTGGGGTTTTCATAGTTTATTGAGTTGGCAGAATCACAATTTCCCCAAAGCTTATTCTGCTGATCCATGAACACCAGATAGCTTTCCATCTCCTGGTTCCTTCAGTTATTAAACATTTTAAAATTTTCATATTAGGGTCCTTCCACCTCTTCTGGCAGGCTCATTCCTAGGTGTTTATTTATTTATATGTATAATATAAATTTTTACATTATATTATAAAGATATATATATATAATATAATATTTATTTATATGTAATATATATTATTTATTGAGACAACTGTGAAAAACTTTCTTGTTCTATCTTTTTTCTCAGTATGTTCATTATTGGTATAAGTTACTAAAATTTGTGTGTTGATTTTGTATCTTATTACTTTTCTGAAAGTGTTTATGAGATCTAAGAAACTTTTGATAGAGTACTCAGGGACTAATGAATATGGGGACTTATTGTCTGCACATGGAATAATTTTACTTCTTACTTTTTATTTCTATCATTTTAATTTATCTTGTCTTGTTGCTGTAACTAAGACTTCCAGTGCTATCCAGAATAGGAGTAGAGGGGTCAACGGCTTTGTCTTGTTTCTGATTTTGAGGAATTGTTAGTTTACCCCCCCCCCCCATATTATAGTATTAACTGTAGTTTTGTTGTATATAGCTTTCATAAAGCTGAGCTGTGTTCTTTGTATTCCTAGTCCTTTGGTCTCATAACATGAAAGTGTGTTGAACTTGGTCAGAAGACTTTCCTGCATCTATCGTGATAACTACATAGCTTCTGACTCTACTGTGATGGCTAATGTTTAAGTTTAATTTAATGAGAAGAGAGTGACCACTGAGGGAGCAGGCCCAAGTCAGAAACCTCTGTGTGTCCAGGAGTGAATCAGGGACCTCTGAGGAAGCAGGTCTGAGCCAGAGAACTATGTGGGACGGGGTGCAAACCAGGGACCTCCGTGGGAGCAGGCCCACACCAGAGACATATATGGAAACAGGCCTGAGGCAGCCACCTTCACATGAGCAGGTACAAGGAAACCAACTCTGAGGGAGCAGGCCGAGCCAGAGACCTCTGCAGACCCAATGTGAATCAGGGACCTCTGAGGTAGCAACCCTGAGGCAGTGACCTCCGCCATGGATCAGGCCCAAACTAGCAACCTCCTTTAGAGTTGGCCTGAGCCAGCAACCTCTGCCAGAGCAGGCCCAAGGTAGAAACCTCAGTGGAAGCAACCCCAGGCAAGCACCCTTTGGGGGAGCAGGGCCGAATGACCCACTACCTACACCAATCAGAGGAAAAGATGGGTAGACAAAGTAAGAACACATTCAACACTACGAAGAGCAACATGACATCAATAAAAACTAGTGGTCCTACAACAGCAAGACTTGAACAACCAAATATAGATGAAGCAGAAGAAAATGACCTAAAAATAACTTTAGGAGAATGTTTTAGGCTCTTAAAGAGGAAATGAAAATTTTCCTCAGAAAAACGGAGGAAAAGACAAGCAAAAAATTGGAAGAAATCAACAAATCCCTTAAAGAAAACCAAGAAAGAGAAATCAAACAGATGAAAGAAAGGAATAAAGACCTGAAAACAGAAATAGAGACAATAAACAAAACACAAACAGAGGGAATTATGAAATGGAAATTATGAGAAAATGATCAGGAACCACAAATGTAAGCATAAACAACAGCATACAAGAGATGGAAAAGAGAATCTCAAGAGCTGTAAATACAATAGAGGAAACAGACTCATTGGTCAAGGAAAACATTAAATCTAACAAGAGCTTAAAACAGAATATCCAGGATATATGGGACACCATGAAATGATCAAACCTAAGAATAGACCATGGATGCCATCCCAGACTGCTATACCCAGAAAAACTTTTCACCACTGTAGATGCACAAAACAAGATATTCCACGAAAGAACCGGGTTTAACCAATACCTAACCACAAACCAAGCCCTACACAAAGTACTAGAAGGAAAATGCCAACCCAAGGAAGTTGTATACATCCACAAAAACACAGACAATAAATGATCTCACAGCACCAAATCCCAGAGAAGGGAAAACACACACACAATAACATCACCAACAACAGAAACTAAAATGACATGAGCTAGTAATCACTGGTCATTAATATCATTTAATATAAATGGACTCAACTTACCTATAAAAAGACACAGGCTAACATATTGGATATAAAAACAGAATCCATCTTTCTGTTGCATATAAGAAACACACCTCAACCTCAAAGACAGACATTGCCTCAGAGAAAAGGGTAGCGAAAAAATTTTACAATCAAATAGATCTAAGAAACAAGCTGATGTAATCTATCAGCTATCCTAATATCTTACAAAAAGACTTCAAACTAAAATCAATCAAAAGAGACAAAGAAGGATATTTCATATTAGCCATAGGAAAAATCCATCAAGAGGAAATCTCAATACTGAACATCTATGCCCCCAATACAAGGGCACCCTCATCTGTAAAAGAAACACTTGTAAAACTTAAATCACACATTGACCCCTACACACTAATAGCGGAAGAATTAAACACCCTGCACTCACTACTGGACACATCAGTCAGACAGAAAATTAACAGAGAAATATGGGAACTAACAGGTGTTATGACTTACATGGACTTAGCAGACATTTATAGAGCATTCCATCCAAACATAAAAGAATACGGCTTCTTCTCAGCACCTCATGCAACCTTCTCAAAAACTGACAACATAGTAGGTAACAAACCAAACCTCAACAGATACAAAAAAAAAAAAAACTCCATTTATCTTATTGACTCCATGGCTTAAAATTAGAATTCAATGGCAACACTAATTCCAGAAACCCACAAAGACATGAAAATTAAGCAATGCTCACTTGAATAATCAATAGGCCAAGGAAAAAATAAAGCAAGAAATGAAAGACTTTCTAAAATTCAATGAAAATAGCCACACAACATACCCAACTTTATAAGACACAATGAAAGCAGTGTTAAGAGGAAAGCCTACATAAAAAAGCTGGAAAAATCTCACACTAGTGAGTTAACAGAACATTTGAAAACTCTAGGACAAAAACAAAAAAACAAAACAAAACAAAACAAAAACAAAAAAAAACCCAAAAACAAAACAAAAAAAAACAAAAAACTAACCCAGAAGGAACAGATGGCTAGAAATAATCAAAGTGAGAACTGAAATCAACAAAATAGAAACAAAGAAAACAATACAAAGAATCAATGAGACAAAGAGTTGTTTCTTTGAGAAAATAAAAAAAAAATAGGCAAACCTTTATCTAAGGTAACCAAAAGGCAGAGATAGACTATCCAAATTAACAAAAACAGAGATGGAAAGGGGGACATAACAACAGACACGGAGGAAATCCAGAGAATCCTTAGTTCATATTTTGAAAATCTGTACTCCACAAAATTGGAAAGCTTAAAGCAAATGGACAAGTTCCTGGATAAATATCACTCAACAAAATTAAAGCAAGATCAGATAAGCAAATTAATTAGACCTTTAACTGCTAAAGAGACAGAAATAGTCATCAAGTCTGGTGGTGGTGGCGCACACCTTAAATCCCAGCTCTTGGGAGGCAGAGGCAGGCAGATCTCTGTGAGTTCGAGGCCAGCCTGGTCTACAATAGCTAGTTCCAGAACAGGCTCCAAAAGCCTCAGATAAAGAAACCCTGTCTTGAAAAACCAAAATAAATAAATAAATAGATAAAATAAAATAAATAAATAGTCATCAAAAGTCTTACAACAACAACAACAACAGCAACAGCAACAACAACAACAAAGCCCAGGACCAGATGGTTTCAGCACAGAATTCTATAAGATTTTCAAAGAACTAATACCAATACTCCTCGAATTATTCCACACAATAGAAACAGAAGGAACATCACCAAACTCTTTTTATGAGGCTACAATTACCCTGATATCCAAACCACATAAAAACATTACTAAGAAAAAGAATTACAAACCAATTTCACTCATGAACATTGATGCAAAAATACTTCATAAAATACTGGCATACTGAATCTAAGAACACATCAGAAAAATTATCCACCATGATCAAGTCAGCTTCATCCAAGAGATGCAGGGATGGTTCAACATACAAAAATCTGTCAATGTAACCCAGCATATAAACAAACTGAAAAAAAAAAAGACCACATGATCATCTGTTTAGATGGTGAAAAAGCCTCACAGTACAACTTCGCTTCACGATAAAGGTCTTGGAGAGAGCAGGGCTACAAGGAACATACCTAAACAAAATAAAGTCAATATACAGCCAGCCAACAGCTAATTTCAAACTAAATGAAGAAAAACTCACAGTGATCTCACTGTAATCAGGGACAAGATAAGGTTGCCCTCTCTCTCCATATCTATTCAATATAGTTCGTGAGGTTCTAGATAGAGCAATAAATAAGACAACAAAAGGAGGTCAGGAGGCTACAAATTGAAAAAGAAGAAGTCAAACTCTCACTATTTGCTGATTGCTTACATAAGCGACCCCAAAACGTCTACCAAGTAACTTCTATAACTCATAAACACCTTCAGTAATGCAGAAGGATACAAGATTAACTAAAAAAAAAAAAAATCAGTAGCCCTCCTTTACACAGATGATAAATGGGCTGAGAAAAAAATAGAGAAACATCACTCTTCACAATAGCCACTAATAGGATAAAATATCTTGTGGGTAACTTTAACCAAACAAGTGGAAGACCTGTATGACAAGAACTTTAAATCTTTGAAGAAAGAAATTGAAGAAGACATCAGAAAACTGAAAGGTTTCCCATGCTCTTGGGTAGGTAGAATTTTAACGTAATAAAAATGGCAATCTTACCAAAAGCAATCTACAGATTCAATGCAATGCCCATCAAAATCCCAGGAAAATTCTTCAGAGACCTCAAAAGAATAATATGTAATTTCATATAGAAAAGCAAAAATCCCAGGATAGTCAAAACAATCCTGTACAGTAAAGGAACTTCTAGAGGCATCACAATCCCTGATGTTGAAGTCTACTACAGAGCTACAGTACTGAAACCAACCTGGTATTGGAATCAAAACAGACAGGAGGAACAATGGAGTCAAATCAAAGACACAAATATCAATCCACACACCTATTAACACCTGATTTTGGACAAAGAAACAAAAAATATAAAATGGAAAAAAGAAACATAGTCAACAAATGGTGCTGGCATAACTGTATATTAACATGTAGAAGCATAAAAATAGATCCATATGTATCACCATGCGCAAAACTCAAGACCAAATGGATCAAAGACTTCAATATAAAGCCCACCATATTGAACCTCATAGAAGAGAAAGTGGGAAGTACACTTGAATGCAATGGCACAGGAGACCACTTCCTAAATATAACCCCAGTAGCACAGACATTGAGAGAAACAATTAATATATGGGACCTCCTGAAACTGAGATGCTTCTGTAAAGCAAAAGACACAGTCAACAAGACAAAACGGCAGCCTACAGAATGAGAAAAGATCTTCACCAACCTCACATTAGATAGAGGGCTGATCTCTAAAATATACAAAGAACTCAAGAAATTTGTCATCAAAAGAAAAAATAATCCAATAAAAATGGGGTACAGACCTAAACAGAGAACTCTCAACAGAGGAACATAAAATGGCTAAAATACACTTAAGGAAATGTTCAACATCCTAAGCCATCAAGGAAAAAAATCAAATCAAAACAACCTGAGATTCTATCTTAGACCTATACGAATGGCTAAGATAAAAAACACTGATGACAACTTATGCTGGAGAGGATGTGGGGTCAAGGGAACACTTCTGCATCGCTAGTGGGAGTACAAACTGGTACAACCCCTTTGGATATCAGTATGATGATTTCTCAGAAAATTAGGAAACAACCTTCCTCAAGACCCAGCAAAACCACTTTTGGGTACATATTCGAAGGATTCTTGATCATGCCACAAGGACATATGCTCCACTCTCCTCATAGCAGCATTGTTTGTCATAGCCAGACCTGGAAACAACCTAAATACTCCTCCACCAAAGAATAGATAAGGAAAATGTGGTACACTTACACAGTGGAGTACTACACAGCAGAAAAAAGCAATGACATCTTGAAATTTGCACGCAAATGGATAGATCTAGAAAACATCATATTTATTGAGGTAACCCAGACTCAGAAAGACAAATATCATACGTACTCATTCATAAGTGTCTTTTAGACATAAAGCAAGGTAAAACCAGCCTACAATTTACAATCCCAGGGAACCTAGTCAACAATGAGGTCCCTAAGAGAGACATACATGGATTTAAACTACATGGGACATAGAAAAAGACAAGACCTCCTGAGTAAATTGGGAGTGTGTGAACCATGGGAGAGGGTAAAAGATGAGGGAAGTGAGAGAAAGGGAAGGGAATGGAGAAAAAGTATAGCTCAATAAAAACAATAAAAATATAATTAATAAAAAGTTTAATTTAGTGAATCTAAAATTAACTGGGATGGATTTCTGGGCATGCTGTATTATGCATGGTATATTCTTCTAGTTAGGGTCCTATCTGTGTAAACAGAAAAAAGGAATAGAACAACATGAATTTATCAGTTTCTGTTTCCTGATCGTGGATATGATAGATCCAACTGCTCTGTTCTCTATTCTCTCATTCTGTCTCTATTTTGTCAAGCTCCTGAGAGACAGTTAGTCATTATTGTTATTTTCATCTTAGAGGCTTGCTAGTTTACTGAATGCATAATGTTTAAATCTTTTCTAAGTCTCATTTGTTTCTCTATTATACTGAAAACACACACTCATCCCTGGGTTCCCCCTCTTCCTTTTCAATGTTTTTCTCCCCTCTTCTCCTCCATTTTTTTTGCCTGTCATTTTCATCATTATTGTTGTTGTCTCTATTGAGTAACTACTTTTTATTAAAATATGATTTTATTCTTGAAATTAAAAATAATTGCATTATTTTCCCATTCCCTTTCCTCCCTAAAACCTCTCCAATATACTCCTCCCTTGTTCTCTCTCAAATTCATATTCATACAAATAATATGGGCTGAGCAGGTTTTCTTTACATATTTAGTTACATATATTTGTTTATATTTATATATCTATATAATAAAATATATGTTTATATTTGTATTTAATATATAAATATCTCACACCAATATTTGTTGTAAAATATAACAATATATGTACTTATAAATAAATTGTAATATCTATCACAGCAAATAATGGTTGTACTATTTTTATTTGTTTGTTTGTTTTGGGGGGAGGAAAGGCTTTATTTGGCTTACGCTTCCACATCAGAGTCCATCATCAAAGGAAGTCAGGACAGGAACTCAAACAGGGCAGGAACCTTGAGGCAGGAGCTGATGCAGAGGTCATGGAGGGGTGCTGCTTACTCTATTGCTCTCTGTGCCTTGCTAAGCCTGCTTTCTATTTTTTAAGTTTCTTGCATAATCCTGGGTTTGTGGTGATGAACAGCTTTAGCTAATGTTTATACAGAAAACCCCTTGTTTCTCCTTCCACTTAAACAATACCATGCTGAAAACAGTAAAACTTATTAACTTTTTATCTTGGAGCTTACTCTTCTGTTTTTTAGGATTTCTTGTGAGAGAACTGATGTTTGCATGATAGGTTTGCTTCTGCAAATGACTTAAAATCTTCTCACAGCTTGTAATGTTCTTTTGTGTTCTGTGCTCTTGGTATTGTAACTATTGTATGATATGGAAAGGTTCTTTGTTAGTCGAGTCTGCTTAAGACTCTAAATTCCTCTTATACTTTGATGTCTTGTGCCCCTTCCTAGATTTGCTGAGTTTTTTTTTTAATGGTTTCACTGAGTTGGTTTTCTCTATCTTTAGTTTGTATCAAAGTTCTTTCACTTGTGGTGTTTTTGTGAGTTGAGTCTCTTAATTGTGTCCCAGAGGTCTTGAATGTTGTGTTCAAAATCTCTTGTTTTTTTTTTTTTCTGTTCTCTG
This sequence comes from Microtus ochrogaster, assembly GCF_000317375.1. Classification (NCBI taxonomy): domain Eukaryota; kingdom Metazoa; phylum Chordata; class Mammalia; order Rodentia; family Cricetidae; genus Microtus; species Microtus ochrogaster. The sequence continues at coordinate 32,051,991 of NC_022028.1, read as the reverse complement.
TCTGTTGCTCAGCCCTGCCTTCTATTCCCCATGTAGTTCTTGCTTCTGTCTGGTTTGTCCACTGGGGGCCTTTTCATTTAGTTATATTAACTGAGTTGAACTTCTTGGTTGCAGATTAAATTTTTTTTCTTTAGCACATATCTTTTTGTTGATCTTTGCATAAAGAAGGTTGAATTTTTCATTCAAGGTTGAATTTCTCATCTAGGTTTGAATGAAAAGCTTCATTTATTTGTTTATTTGGGTACTTTTTGAGGACATGGTACATGGATCATTTTTAAAACTAGACTTTTAATTACTTCACAATCTAAAAGTTGAAGAGTTGTGATCTCTTTAAGGTCACATCTTGCTTTTTTATTTCTGTTTCTATTTTGTTATGTGTGTAAGCTTTTGGATGGATATCATTTTTGTTTCTTATGATGTGTCTTCTTAGTTAGCAATTGTTTTTAAAGCTAAATTCCCTAGGCCATTCAGAGAGGACGAAATAAACTGTTATAAGAGGAACAGCAGAATTCAAATAAATATTTACTTTATATCGAAGTGGTGTTGTGTCATTTCTTACATGATTTGTAAATTCCCTCCCTCCTTCCTCCTTCCCTCTCTCCTTTCCTTCTTCTCTCCTTCCCATCCTTCTTCCTGATTCTGAAATTAGTTACATACTATGCTCTTTCTTTAGTGACTGAGTAGAGTTCAGATTGTAACATTTGGTACCGGTATTCTCTCTGGTGAATAAGTGCTGTGAGAGAGGCTACATTATTAGAAACAGCAAGCAAGCAAGCAAACAACTCTGACAATGCAAACATGGTCTGCCCCACCGAGATGATGTGAATTAAGCTCAGGGGTTGCCAGGCACCTCAAGATTACCATTGAGAAATTGAGGGAGTTTGTCAAGGGGAGGAGTGACAAAATGAAACCCAGGTGGGGTGAGAGAAAAGGAGTGACCTTAAATCAGGAGCAGAGCAAAGTGATGGTGTCCCTATTAACTTGGTGGCACAGGAGTGCCTTGAATCTTTGAAGGAAGCCAGCTGTTACCGCTGACTCACTTTCCATAGAGGTTAGGCAAGACTTGTCTATACTGTGCATTTTTAGATCATCTATCTCTCAAAGGGAAGTAAAAATTCTTAAAAATAGGCTGATAATTTTAACTGTACTGATATATAAGATCAATAAGAAAAATTTAAGAAAGAATATAGCCTATTGTCTGATGGTTTGTAGTTTCTCCTTTGAGGTCTAAAATTATTTGATTCCATTCCCCCAAGCTCCCCCCATTCTCCCCTTCTCACGTTTCTCACCCCATTTCCCCTTAGCCCCATGCCACCTCATCCCCAAGTTCCCAGGTTTTGCTCTGCAATCTTGTCTACTTCCCATATCCAGGCAGATGACTATATGTTTTTCTTTGGGTTTACCTTCTTATTTAGCTTTTCTAGGATCACAGCTTATATGCTCAATGTCCTTTATTTATGGCTAGAAACCAATTATGAGTGAGTACATCCCATGTTCATCTTTTTGGGACTGGGATACCTCACTCAGGATAGTGTTTTCTATTTCCATCCATTTGCATGCAAAATTGGAGAAGTCATTGTTTTTTACTGCTGAGTAGTACTCTAATATGTATATATTCCACACTTTCTTAATCCATTCTTCCATTGAAGGGCATCTAGGTTGTTTCCATGTTCTGGGATAAAGGAAGGGTGGACATGGGAGCAGAGAAATATATAGCCTAATTAAGGGAGCCATCTTAGGGTTAGCAAGAGACTGGACTCTAGAGGGGCTCGCAGGTGTCCAGGAAGATGTCCCCAGCTAGTACCTTGAGCAACTGAGGAGAGGGAACCTGAAATGACCCTATCCTATAGCCATACTGATGAATATCTTGCATATCACCTTAGAACCTTCATCTGGCGATGGATCGAGATAGAGACAGAGACCCAAATTGGAGCACCGTACTGAGCTCTTAAGATCCAAATGAGGAGCAGAAGGAGGGAGAACATGAGCAAGGAAGTCAGGACCACGAGGGGTGCACCCACCCACTGTGACAGTGGAACTGATCTATTAGGAGCTCACCATTGTTGAAATAAGAGCAGCTGGGGCTGTGTCCCCCTGCGTCCCCAGCCGCCCACACGGCTAGCTTAGCTTATGCCCCGAAATAATTACACGGAAACTGTATTCTTTTAATCACTGCCTGACCCATTAGTTTCAGCCTCTTATTGGCTAGCTCTTACATATTGATCTAACCCATTTCTATTATTCTGTGTGGCCCATGAGCCGCCTTACCAGGAATGATCTTAACCTGCATCTGCCTGGTGTGGGAGAATCATGGCGACTCCCTGACTCAGCTTCTTTCTCCCAGCATCCTGTTCTGTTTTCTCCGCCTACCTAAGGGTTGGCCTATGAAATGGGCCTAGGCAGTTTCTTTATTAATAAGAAATCATTCCCACATCACACCATGGCCAGTGGGACTGGGACTGAATAAGTATGGGATGAAACCGGACTTTCTGAACGTGGCGGACAATGAAGGCTGATGAGAAGCCAAGGACAATGGCACTAGGTTTCAATCCTAATACATAAACTGGCTTTGTGAGAGCCTAGCCTGTTTGGATGCTCACCTTCCTGGTCCTGGATAGAAGTGGGAGGACCTTGGACTTCCCGCAGGGCAGGGAATCTGGACTGCTCTTCATTCTCGAGAGGGAGGGGGAATGGGGGGGGGGGGGGAGAGGGGGAGGGGAGTGGGGGAAGGGGACGATGTGTGCGAGGAGGGGGAGGGAAATGGGAATTTTTTTTGCAACAACTAAAAAAAAAATAAAAAAATAAAATTATTTGATTTCCAGATTTCAAGGATAGATTAAAATACTGTCAATCATCAGAGTCTGTAGTTGAGCTATGTATCTTGGATCACTCAAAACTATAGGTTGCTCTCTCGGTTCTTCAGACTAGATTAGAGTAATTTAAGATATATAGACACTGTTTCTCTAAACACTATATTCATTTTAGTTGTACTAAGGATTTGTGTGACAACTCAATCACATTTGAAAATAATACATGGTTCGTTGTACTCCTAACCACCGTCTTTTAATTGATTCATCAGATCTGTATTGAATTTCAGCAAACCTGAAGAGATAAATATATCAGTTCTTATTCAATTTCATGAACTGAACAAGAGAAAAGATTTCTCTTTCTAGTCCCTGTCTTCTTGTTCCCGCAGAATCTTTGGGAACGTTGATGCTTGTCTTATCTCTTCCATTGGACATCTCTCTCTCTCTCACCAGTGCATTTCTATTTTATGTGTGCATGGTGTACGTATGTGTGTGCAGATGCATGTACCTGATTGTCCATACAGAAGCCAGAGGAGGGCATTGGGTACCTTGTTCTATCTTTCGTTGCCTTTTTCTCTTAAGACTGGGTCTCTGAATCTAACTCTCAACATTTTTAAACAATGGTTGGCATGTAATCTCTAGTGACCTTCCAGTCTCTTATTCCCACCTCCAAGAGCTGGGGTTACAGGCACATGTGGCCATACCTGGCTTTCCTGTGGGTGCAGGAAATCTGAACTCTGATCTTGTGCTTGCTCAGCAAGGATTTCTATCCATTGAGCCAACAGTTCAGCATGAGAACTCTTTTTTTTATAAAAACAAACAAACAAACAAGATTGCAGTAGGGTTGAAGTGCATTCCTCTCTCTGCATCCTTCTTGCTTCCATCTTCACAGCTTTAGACTAGTTTCGAGGCTCAGAGTGTGGTCATCACATCATCCTGATGGAGGGCAGCATGGGTATGTAATCTAAATCTATGAGTTTCAAATTATACAGTGAGCAGAATCACTAGGAAGACTGTGTGTGTGTGTGTGTGTGTGTGTGTGTATGTGTGTACGCGCACACATATGCACATGTGTGTATATGTGCATGTATATATGTGTGGAAGTCAGAGGTCAAACTTGAGTTTCATTCTTTAGGTGCCACCCACCTTTTCTTTTTTTAGACAGTCTTTCACCAAGGTCTAGGGTTTATTTCTTAAGTGAAGCAGACTTGCCAGTGATACGTCAGGGATCTGTTTTCTCTGGTTCCACAATTTGGGGGTTAAAAATGGCATTTTTGTATGGATTCTGGGAGTAGAACTCAGGCTATCACGCTAGCATGGCAAACACTTTGCTCACTGAACTATCTACCCATCCCAGCAATCTTTTTTATTATTTATTGTTTTTTATTGAGTTATATATTTTTCTCTGCCTCCCTCCCTTCTTCTCCCCTCCCTTTCTACCTTCTCCCTTGGTCCCCATGCTCCCAATTTACTCAGGAAATCCTGTCTTTTTCTACTTTCCAAGTAGATTAGAGTAATTTAATTTTTTTTTTTTTTTTTTGGTTTTTCGAGACAGGGTTTCTCTGTGGCTTTGGAGCCTGTCCTGGAACTAGCTCTTGTAGACCAGGCTGGTCTCGAACTCACAGAGATCTGCCTGCCTCTGCCTTCCGATTTTTTTTTTTTTGGTTTTTCGAGACAGGGTTTCTCTGTGGCTTTGGAGCCTGTCCTGGAACTAGCTCTGTAGACCAGGCTGGTCTCGAACTCACAGAGATCTGCCTGCCTCTGCCTTCCGAGTGCTGGGATTAAAGGTGTGCGCCACCACCGCCCGGCTGAGTAATTTAATTTTTAATATTTGAGAATTTCATAGCCAAACATAGTTGCTTTTTGATTTTAATTTTTATTTATTTTTAATTTCATTTTGCATTCCAACCACACCTTTTTCTCCCTCCTTCTCCTCCCCCCACCTCCCTTCAAACCATCCCCTCATCCATTTCTCCCAACAGGTTAAGTGTTCCCATAAGTCCAGGACAGGCTCCAAAGCCACAGAGAAACCCTGTCTCGAAAAAACCAAAAAAAAAAAAAAAAGTGTTCCCATAAGGAGTCAACCAAGTCTGGCACGTTAAGTTGGGGCAGAACAAAGTCCCTCCCCCTGCATTAAGACTGACCATGGCATCCCACCATAGGGAATGTGTTCCAGCAAGCTAGCTCATGCACCAGGGATTGATCCTGGTCCTACTGCCAGGGGCCCCTCAGATAGTTGAAACTCCACCACTATCTCCCATATGTGGAGGACCTAATTTGGTCCCATCTGCCAGTCTAGAGTTCATGAGTTCCACAAGCTTGGTTCAGCTGTCTCTGTAGATTTCTCCATCATGATTTTGATATTCCTTGTGAATATATTCTCTCCTCCCTCTCTTCAATTGGATTCTTAGAGCTTGGTCTGTTGCTTGGTTGTGTATCTCTGAATCTGGTTCCATCAGTTAATGGATGAAGGTTCTATGATGATAGTTGGGGTATTCGCCAATCTGGTGACAGGGGAAGGCCACTTTGGGTACCCTTTTGAGTTGAAAATTATGTCCCTTGGCACAATTAATAGTAGTAGATTCTTTCTTACAGCCTTTGACCTACTCAGTCATTAGCTCTTGGTCTAGTTAACAGACCTGTTATGAGTTCCATGTTGGAGTAGGCCTGAAATATATACAAGAAGTTATTGGTTACCCCCATAATGTTTGTGTCACTACTACACCCGGCATCATATGTTGTCAGTCCATTGTCATTATTACTGTACCTCACTAGTTCCAGAGCTGGGTAAGAACTCTTCTAACCACTTGTATAGCACCTTCTGGCATTGCAAAGGCTAGACAATAGGAATGAAACTCCAATGCCAGGATCAGTTTGATTGCTACACGTTGTATGCACATGTGTTATCTTCTTTAGTAGGGTCTTATCATCAAGTATACACTGCCTCTTTACCCTGTCTTCCCCACTTACACCATATGTAACTCTTCCTTCTCCATTATTAACATTTTCTCCCTATACCACCTGCACTCTATCCTTCCTTTGACAGCTTCTCTCATGGCCCCTTACTATTTTCATGCTTTCTATGGGTACTCCAGATTAAGCATGTTTATCTAAAGGCTCAAGGTTAGCTTTCACATAATGAGGGAGAACATATAGATCTTCTTTGGTAATTTCATATATGAGTACAATGTATTTAGATCATGTCCATCTCCTTTTTCACACTCCATTTTCTTCTGGACCTTCCACATCACCTTCCCAATTTCATTTTTTGTTGTTCCACCTCACCTTTGTCTTCATCATCCTCTTCTTTCCCACATTCAGTGATTGTTATTAATTGGTATTTAGATGATGCAGTTGCCATTTCTTGAGCAATGATCATGGCCACATTTGGAGAACCATTGACTTGACATAATATCAGACCAATGAATACTTTTGGAATTCTACATGTATGTTCATTGTTGCTTCATATGTGGCATATGAAAAAACATCCACATCTCTGTTGTATATAAGTATTCATTTCTCTTTCAAACATGTTAAGATTGGTTGGTGTCTGGTTGTAAGTACCTGGGACAGGCTAGCATCCCATTTAGTTCTACATACCTTCCATCCTTAATAGGCCAGGGGCTACTGAAATGAAAGCATAGTCTTCTAGTGATTAAAACAAAGTGCCAGAGATAAATTGTCACTGTGAAAGCCTACTTCATCTTTAACTCATGACGCATGTACTAATATTCCATTATCCAAAGCAGAACACATGGCTAGTACCAACATCAAAAGCACTCATGAAAGTGGAGGTAAATTAATGAATATCTACTAAATGACAATGTAATACACGGCATCTGGAGAAAGTGCATTTTTACCACTGGTTTATAAACTAGGAAACTATAATCTTGAATCTGCTGGAGACTGATTTTGCAGCCATGTAGAAAGAATCTGCGTTGGAACAATGCCAATGACAGACAAATTCAGCCAAAAAACAGGGATATAGTCTTGAACATCTAGCTATACTAAAAAGGCCCATAGTGAACTTCTTTTGATAAGTAAAGTAGTATCTCCATTTTCTCTATATTAGTTTTTATAAATCAAAGTCTTTAAGTCCAATTTGTGACTAAATAGAAAGTTATTTTCAGTGTTTAGATGGATAATTCAATAAAAGGTATATTTAATATGCTGTGTTGAAATGTTTGCCAATTGTTTTAGTATAGAGATTTTTTTAGAAATTTGATTCCAAGTTAGATTTAATTTAATACAATTTGTTTTAATTAAAAACTTTCAATATTCTGAAATAAAATTTTGCTCAGTCATAATCCAAAAGATGAGATAAACGTCAAGTATCAGAGTGCCACAGGTGAGCAGAAAGAGACCTAAGGTGTTTAGGGGTCTAGAAATGTCAATTGATTGGAAATTGCAGAAAGATGTTAGTAATGATACAGAAACAAGACTGACTTAAGTGAGATGAATTTGTATATATCTTTCTATCAGGAACATAGGTCACCAAAACAGGCTTGGTACCCCATCCTTACTCTTTGCTCTTTGTTTTCTCTCTCTAGTTCTTCCTGTTCTCCTTTTCCACAAAAGTCTTCCAACGCATCACAGGAGGACACGACCCAAGGCGTGAGTATTGAGCTAAAGTAGAATCTACGTGACTCATGAAGTCCTTAGGAGTGGTTCTGCAGAGCCTCCTACTGAGTTCTGATTTTACTCTGAGTGGACTGGGTGAGAGGAGGACAATAAACTTCAGTTTATGTATTCCATTGTGTTTGATTCATAGTTCACAGTGTACAGTGTGATTGGGTTTGAGCTGTCCATGTGTTACGTGTGAGTTATTGTTCTCTTGGAACAAAGGCAGTTGTTATGAACAATCCAGTTCACAGGATGGAGCATAATTAAAATGGAAAACAAATTTTCTGGCTCTTTAGTACCAATTGTCATGTCCATCCTCTGTATACGTGTGTGTGTGTGCATGTGTGCACATGGGTTGATCTTTTGAATAAACCAGTAAATCAGCATTTATTTTAGTTTCCTCTTATATTCTCTTAGCTCCTTATCTTCTCCATTTAAATTTGGTTTTACGTTAATTTTATAGCAATATGTGTACATAAATAACTACTTGGTTCTTTATAGCATTGCTCCCTCCAAAAAACTCTGAATTCCATTTAGAGCCAGGTGTTGGGTATTGAGTATTATAAATGAATGCTGAAGATGTTTATTTAGTAAGTGTCGGATTTCAGCCTTTGAAATACCTGCCAGGCTGGGATTAGAGAACAATCTTCTTGCTGTTACATAGCTTCTACACTTTTGAGTGAGATTAAATTTCCTGGTTTTGTCACCAAGAAAGAACAAACTGACCCAACATAGAAAGCAAACCCTGTTTCAAATGACTTTAGACATCAAGAATCATCTTCATCTCAGTAACTGTCCCACCTAGCTGGTTCTTAGAGAACATGCATTTGTGGATTTGTTTTTCTTGTCAGCAATTGTTCTAGTTTCACCACTATCTTTTATGAGACATTTCAGAGGCTTTATCCAGATCTAAGCCAAGAAGTAGCATCTGTCCTTGGGAATACATGTAGATAATGGGCAATATTTGTATGTTTGAACAACATATAATACAGTGCCATGTCAGAAACCTGAGAGAATGTATTTCTGCCTTTATATTCATCATAAGCCAGGGCTCCCAATAGCCATGACGTGCTCAGCAGTGAGCATGCAGGGAAATAGTATCAATTTTCCTTTCCCTGAATTTATGTATTTATTCAATATATGTTTTACAATCATCTGAATAAATATTATTAAAAACTACTTGAGGTCACAATAATCTGTTTCTCATTTGATATGTATATATATACATATATATGTATATATATATGAGCCTTTTGATCTTTGTTTAATCCCCTTAACCATTGTTTCTCCCATTTAATAGAAGATGCCACTGAGGCTCAGGTTGGATCATTGTGTAAGGTCACAATCAATTATGAGGCTGGTCATCTGTGTCAGGGCCCTCTCCTTCAGAACCAGAGTCAACCCCATTCTCTTAGGGAAATTGGAGGCATCCATCAGTTTGAAGTTGGCTTAAGAAGTCTCATGTTGTGGGATATTTTACACTGTGTGGAGATAAAAGGCTGTGATTGGGTTGCTAAAGAGTGGAATGGTCAATAGCTAGGCAAGGAGGTATAGAAGGGACTTTTGGGCAGGGCGAGGAAACGTGGGGGGTGGATCTAGGCATGACAGAGATGCAGAATGAATCGGACACACAAAATGGGAAAGAAAGGTAAAAAGCCGTGAGGCAAAGTGTAGATTAATATAAATGGGTAAAGTTATAAGAGCTAGCGGGATAAGCTTAAGCTAAGGCCGAGCTTCCAAAACCAGTAATTAGTTTCTATGTCATTATTTGGGATCTGGCAGTCCAAAGACAGTCCTATGAGAAAGCTTGTCTAACTTTGGTTCTCTTTAGACTCATTTGTGAATTCTTTCGTATGTGCACTCAGGAAGCATTTGTAGATACTCTTGCCCATTCCAAGTTCTCTGTTAGCCTTTGAAACCAAAAGCAAACACCGTGCAATCTCTGCCTCTAAAGACTTGTATGCTTGGATTCAATTAATTTTCCGTCTTTCACAGATTTCTCTTTTCATTACCTTATGCTTTGCAACATCAGAAGGTGACAGTGGCCCATTTTAGTCACTAGGAAATTGTCCACGCCACATATCAGCTGCATATTCTAATGTCAAGATACCTGAGCGCAGAAAATGTAAGGCATTTATTCTGCCAAGAAAAATCTTGCTTGTTAATCTAACACTAACATTTTAGGTTTCAGAGGACAGATCATCTGCTAGAGAAAACAGGCATCCCAAGCACCTGCTAATTCCATTAAAGAGATGGAACTGGTTAGAACGAAGCATAGCTTCCACCTGTAACAGCCTTGCATGCCTCAAGGAATGCTTGGAGGAGAACGAGTTGGGTGTTGTTTGTAACCCCAGGCAGGAGCTATTTCTGAGACCTGCAGAGGAGAGACCTGAATTGCACTTATAGTTCTCCCGGGCTCCTGCATTTTGTCAAAATTAAATTTTTAACCCTTTTGCTGAAAGGACTAAAAGACCTGCACGTTTGGTCAGAGTGGCAAAACCAATAATAACTACAGCAGCATTAAAACCCATTGTTCACAGTTAAGTTTCAAATTTCAGCTGTTATTCTATTAACAACTTGATTTGAAAACCCAATTTTGAAATTTTTATTTTTATTATTTGAAATGAAAATGTAATTATGTCATTTCCCCCTCCCCTCCCCTCTGCTCTTTTTCAAATTCCTGGTCTCTTTGTTGTTACACACACACACACACACACACACACACACACACAACTATATATATATGAGTACAGTCTGCTCATTGTGTATAATGTTACTTGTTTGTATATGATTTCAGATCTGATCACTTGGAACTGAGAGACCTTTCTGTTTTTCCCAAAGTATTCCTTAGGTTCCTGTAGTTCTTTGCCTAGAATTGGGACCCTTTTGAGTTTCCCCTTTCCGGGACAACATATCTTCTTGTTTAGGCAACCATGTTGTTGAGATTTCATGGGTGGAGCTCCCTGACGTTTTGAGGAGACACAGTCTCATGGTGCTCTTCTTGTTTCTCTGGCTCTTAAACCCTTTCTGTTCCCTCTTCTTCCATGTTCTCTGAGCCTCAGGGGCAGGAATTGTGCTGTGGATGCATCAGTTGGTGAGCTCCACAGGATCACCTGTTCTCTGCATTTTAACCAGTGGTCATTTTCTGTCATGGCTTTGGGTTGCTGCAAAGATAATGTTTTTGTTTCTTTGTTATGAGAGTTGAGAGCTATGCTTATCTATGAATGCAAGAATAAATACTTAGAATGCAGCTAGGAATTTTGCAGACATTGTAGGTTCTCCTCGAGGATTCACGACCACACTATCTCCAGGTAGCTGGCTAGGTTTTCAATGTCAAGTATGATTTCCCTCTGGTTGGGTGGGCCTTGAGTCCCATTGGTTAGCTCTTGGTTAGAGCCAAGGTATGTATGCCACTGTTGTGTCCTTAAGGTTATTGTGCCACCCTAGGCATTGTTGTAGTTCACAGGCATCATATCTGGGTACAGGTACCATGAATGCTAGCTCTCACAGAGCAGACTTTCAGGTTGGTCCAGCTTGGATCCCGTGAGCCCTTGTGTCTAATATGTATGGTGTTTTCAGCAATATGAACTTATCTTTAGCCTCTGGGAGGCAGCCAAGGGAAACAGTAATAGCCATTAGTGTTTGGGATTCTCTTGGATTACCTTCACCCACAACTCCAAAGGAGGCTTCTCTTGCCTTGTATTATTACTTATTGTTTGAAAGTCTAGGGCTCTCGGGGGGCAGGGGAGAGCATTGCCAACCCATGTAAGAAAATCATATTTAAACTATATATTACTGGCCTGGAGGAATGGCTCAGCTGTTAAGGCTAGGCTCACAACCAAAAATATAAACTATATATTATTTGTGTGCACATAGATTTACATATAGTCTGTGTAATTTTAGGTAAACAGAGAATAATAAGAATCCTTATGAATTTTTCAGAAATCTTTACTGAGAAACTCCAACTTTTAATGATGTTCATAGACATATAATAAAGCCAAATGGAGGGTGTTATCAGAGGAGTAAAATCATGTTGCCAGGACGTCCTCCAGAAACAAACAGACGCACTGCTGTCTGAGAGATGTTGCTGCAGATGGCACCTCTCTGGAGCAGGAACTCTTGGGTGGTTTTGCTTGACTGCACTCATTTGTGCTTCTTGCATCTTCAGAACATCTTGTTCTATTCTTGCCAAATGTGTGATGTTAGGAAATCCCCGCTCTTGGGGTGTGGTATGCACTCATAGCCCCTTGGGATTCTGACTCATTCAAAGTAGAAATGATAGTAAGACAGAGGAGGAGAGAGCTAAAAGGAAGCAAAGACAGCATATTTAGACATCCATATATCCGAGTTAACTACAGAAGTAGCGAACAATAGTTTAGAAAAGGTTGTGGCTAGACATGGCCAACATTCCAGGCCTGACTTATAAGTAACCATAGGAGCTGAGGCTGGGTCCCCAGAAGGAAGACTAAAGGTGATTGTTACATTGTTATGTCATCATCTGCAACTTTTGGGCTTAACATTTTAATGTAATAATTTCTGTTTTGGAAAAGACTCTCTGTAGATGTTAAAGTAAAAAATAAAGGGCCTTACATTTTGCAAAGCCAGTAGCCAATCTGATACTAAAGGAATCCTTGTCCTTTTGTACGACTGTTCAGGAGGGAGAGACTGAGAACATGATGCCACTTCGTGGAACATAATGGGCTGGGTGAGAATGTTTCTGAGATGAGACACCGAAAGATCTCTCCCGCAGGCTGGGTTTCTTGCTTGGAAACACCCACAGGACCATCCTGTGCTTTTAAGCTGACTTTCCATTTTCTCTTACCTTTGTTAAAAAGTAAAACAAAATGAGGAAACAGCAAAAGAAACTAGAATTTAAGTTGATCTCCAGAATCTCCTACTATTCACTAGTTCTTTAAAAATTGATCACCTACCCTCCATATTTAATAAATATTACTAAACTGATTCAGTGCAGTCAAATGCCCTGCAAATACCACTGCTTACTCATAACAAGGCAAGAGTCCCAGTCGTCCTTCGAATGATTAGAGTTGTATTGCATTTGATGGAATACAAGAAAAATTCTGAGTTTCAGAAGTCGGTATCTTTTATACATTAGGAATCTAGTCAAGAAGCTATGTTCAAGCGATGCAGCGAGATTGAAAACAGATTTCCTGGGGAGTTTTCCACATGAGTGCTATTTAAAACTTGGTTTTGAAATTTGTCCAATCATTCAGGCTTAAACCATTTCTTTCTCCAAGCGAGTTTTGAGAATGTTTTGATCTTTCTCATTCCTATTGTTGGAAGATCAATCCCATGTACTCAGGACAGGGACTGTTGAGTCTCACGAGCTATAATCTCTCCACCAGATTATTCTTTACCTAACGCAGCTCCCCTCACATGTGTTCTTTTGCAGGAACATCTAAGGATGAAGGAAAGACATGCTTTCGTGAGACTTTCTTTGCTGACATTTCCAGCATCACTTGGAACATTTAGTCATCTCTGCTCTGAGCTCAAATTTCCTTTTTTGTCCGGCAGTCTTAACAGCTTTTTTCCACGTCCATAGGAAGATCAACTCTTGCCATGCTCCACACTGGGCAGATGAACTCCCTGCTAGAGGAGGACAGGGTTTTTTTTTTTAGAGGACCACAGATCTTCCTGCTTCCCCACAGGGTACCACCAGGGTGTAGGTACAGGGTGTCGATTCTTAGATACTAACTTTGCTAGTTCTCATGCTCCCTTCCACACTGTCAAATACTTAGAATAAGCAGTGAACTTTCCCATGTCATCTTCTTTTTCTCTTCTTTCTTTGCTTTAAATTTTTTTTTTTTGAGACACAGTTTCTCTATGAAGTCCTGGTTGTCCTGGAACTTACCCCACAGACCACACAGATCTTAAACTTACACAGATCTGCCTGCCTCTGCCTCCCGAGTGCTGGGATTAAAGGTGTGTACCCCCACTGCCTGGCTCTTTCTCATGTTTTCAAATTTCTTGTCTTCCTTTCAGATACAGCTCTCAGTAATCATCATACTTTGAATGCAGTTGAAGACTCGCCATCCCTGATGCTGATTGCTGCTGTAACAATGGGACAGGACACGTGAATTCCTAGGACTGCTGGTTGCAGTTTGTCACTTCACTACCAACATGTGGCATGTTGACACCACCCTGCAAAGTCCTCCCTTATTCTCCCTCTCTCTTTCTCTTTTTCTAATGAGTTGGGCAAGGAGTCAGCTGAGAATCAACTGCAGCTATGATTATTTCTCACACCCAGTCAATGCTGGGAGCAAGCTCCCTTGGGCTGAGGGACACATCTTGGGTAGGAGGACTTTGCTAGCTGTGCAGCAGCTGAAGGAATCAAGGGCTCTGGCTGAAGGGTGGCTGTAGATGTGATAATACAGCACTCAGAACAGGGGTCTGATGTGTATGCAAGAGACTTAAATAGCTGTCCTTAAGAGCTCAGAAGACAGGCTCTAGAAAGGCATAGGAAAGTGGTCAGGACATGAAAAGAGGAGGAAGGAAAGGGGCTTGTTGAATGGTCTTGAATACTTCTCGAATCTTGTAAAATGTACTTTATCATATTCTGAACTAAGTATCCTGTTGTCAATATGTGTGACATATCTTACATGGTTTTCACTGATACAATGACATAGGACCCACTTGTAAACCTAGTGAATAA
>NC_022028.1:31997523-32037766 GCF_000317375.1 Microtus ochrogaster | reverse complement strand
CTTGTAGACCAGGCTGGTCTCGAACTCACAGAGATCCGCCTGCCTCTGCCTCCCGAGTGCTGGGATTAAAGGCGTGCGCCACCACAGCCCGGCTTTCACATTTGCTTTTACGTATTTTTATTTTCTGATGCTCATAGGAACATTAGAATAATTTTTTTGACTTTCCGGACTTTGACTAACATGAGATAAATAAATTATCAGTCTGAAAGAAAATAAGGTAAAATCTATGTGCAGAACAAGATTTAGGGTTCTGAAAGCCAGTTTGCTGGTGACATCTTCTCTATCTTTTTAGGACCATGTGCCACAGAGAGTCATGAGTCATTACAGAGGAAACACACCAGCTATCCCATTGACACCGACTTTTCAGTGAGTGTGAATACAGAACAGGGAAGCATCCTGTGAGGTTTAGACAATGGAAATTTGTTTCTAAGGTGACTGCTATCAAAACTGAAGGAGTGTGCTAATTTATTTAATTAATAAATAATTAATTAATTTATTGGAATCCTTCACTTTGAAATGAGAATGAAAAGAGAAGTGGCCACAGGGCGTGCTTATGCGTGAATAAAGAGACAGAGCCAGGCCTAACATTAATATATACTTATTCTGTATTAGGTGTCTGGGGCTCATTTTTGGGCTTTTTTTTAATCTGCATAACTGGGGGATTTCTATTAGTTTTAAAAAACTGAGTTTATTTTGAGGAATTGATTTTTTTTAAAGTCAAGTTTAGGGAATTTTATATTTATTTATTTATTAAAGATTTCTGCCTCCTCCCCGATTGCTCTTCTGGCTGACAAGGGAAGGGGACTTGACTGGGGGAGGGGGAGGGAATTGAGGAATTGATTTAAGACCAATTTATGTAAAGATGAAAAAGAATACAAGTAAGATTCAGTGTCTTGGTAATTCAGAATCAGGTCATTGCTTTATGGTGCATCATCCTCTGCAAGGCTTTGGGGTAGCAAATTCCCAGGCAGCTCAGTGCATCCCTAGGCAGAGTGTAAGAATCACGTGGATCCAACACTGCACTGGAGCCCTTTCCGTGTTTATCTCAGAAGGCTTCATGAGGCTCAGAAGCACGTATCAAAAATAAACCCATCTTGCTTGGCTTGGAAGCAGGTGCTGTGCTGTCTGCGACTGGACAGACACACAGACACAAAACATTTGTCTGCCCTGAAGTCTGCTTATACATATGAGTTCCAGTTAGGACATATAAACAAGCATGATCTAATTGATACTGGCGATTAATCCCTGGTGATGACTGAGGCCAGCCAGAAAGCACATGTGGAAGACTTAACTGTCTCATTTTAAATTCAACATCTTGAGGGAAATAGGAATCCAGCATTGCCAAATGTCCTGATTTTTTTTTTTGACAGCCTCCAGAAAGCTAGAATTCTATCTATGTAAATGCACCTGACACAGATGTGTTCATATATAGTTTAAAAATACTATGTGGAGATAAGACACAAAGGTTGGGTTTCGTCACTCCCCTGCATATTTGATGTAGCTAGAGTAATGAAAGAAGGGAGGAGTAAGGAGCTTGAGATGGGCCGGGGCCTGTTTCGAAGCCTTTTGCCAAAGAGATCTTCACTCTTTCTCGAGTATTTAAATTTCTTTTATAAACCATGTCAGGAGCAAAACGCAGTAAAACCCTTTGCCATACTAATAATTGTGGTGTAAAGACAGGATGGCATTAGCCTAGGTGGAGAGGATGTACTGTGCCCATTTCCTGGGAACTCCTTGGAGGGCTTCTTCTCAGATCTGGGAGGCCATCTGTTGCCAACAGTTTCTTTAGAATACAGCGGGTAGCTGGTTGGAAAGAGCAGGAGGACTTGGACCTTGTAGGCAAGGCTGAGGGTAGAAACACATCAACAACACAATCTTCCTGGGTTTCCTCAGCAGCAATAACTCAGGCAGTTTAACAACGTAAGCGGAGGAAATTAAACATCAGACACCAAGCCAACAGGAGCCAGAATGGTACGGGATGCGACTTTTGGAGCCAGAGTTCAGCTTAACACTGGGTGGTTTTAAAGTAGTAGGCTGAATCTGAGTACAGAGAACTTAGATATGACTTGAAAAGTCAGAGTTCTCACTCAAAATATCATCTTGTCTCTTCTGGGTTCATGAAATCTAAAGCTTTCTTCCAATGCCTATCTTCTCTCCTTGCTCTCTTGTGCTTACAATGGCTAAGACTAGTGTAGCCAAAGGCTGGCGGAGCCCAACTATGATCCCCTTCTTTGAGCCACCCAAGACTCTGGAACAGCTGTCAGAGGCGACTGTATGCTGTGATTCACTAGCTTGCCTTCTGCAGCTGGAGGCAGGCCCATGGACTCCACTGCAGCTGAGGCCGGATGGGCATGTGGTAATAGGCACTGAGTAAAACGTGTCAGTCACCACCAAACCTCACTGATGGTCATTCACAGTTTAAGAGAGGCACACTGGTGAGAACAAACAGCGCTGCAACTGTAATCTGCCTTGAGTCTCGGGGACCATAACACTCAAGACTGTGTCTCTCTGACACTATATGCACTAGGAGGCTATGTGGGTATGTGCATGTCTGGCTCTGTGTGGTTACCTGGAGACCTGGCATGATTTTAGGTTCTTTCCTTTTTGATTAATTAAATTTATTTATTTATTTATATTGAGCTCTACATTTTTCTCTGCTCTCCTCCCTGCCTCTCGCCTCCCCTTCAACCCTCTCCCGTGGTCCCCATGCTTCCAATTTACTCAGGAGATGATTTCAGGTTCTTTCTTTGTGTACTTTGAGGAGCTATTTCAGGGAAAGGATGAGGCACAGCTACCCACTGGATTTTCAGAGTCTAACTAAACTGATTTTGATCAGCGGTTCATATTTCCCCTTTCAGTGGTTACAGCAAATCACATGTCTGTGCTAACTCCTAAAGAGGCAGCAAAGTACAGCCCTACCACAAGTTTATGAGGTACGGTAATAGAAGATGTGTGGATGGCCACCACAGTCATCAATATTCGGGTTCATATTTCCTTCAAATCATTCTAATAGCCTATACTTAGAAATCTTCAATGGGTCTAATTCATCTTTAGAGGATCCTACAAGCTGAGGCTTGGGTCCCTCTTTTGGTAAAGCATTAAAAGAATAGAGTTCGGATGGTTTGATAGTCATCCAATAAACCAGTCCCAGAAGTAAGTAACTTGACCACCTCTCGTGTTCATGCTGACCCCTCCCTTGCTAAATAGCTGGAGGTGACCTTACACTTGCCATCCTCCCATCTCTATCTCCTGCATGTTGGGATAGCAGATGTCACTGCCATATCTGGTTTGTGCAATGCTGAGGCTTGAACCCAGGTTTTTGGGCAGGCCAGGCAAGCATTCTCCCACCCCAACTTTCAAAAGGAAATGAAGCGCAAAGTAACTGTAATTTTATTTATATTAACAACAGCAAAATACTTTTATAATTTCACATACCATTGCTTTTAAAAGCACATATATTACAAAGGAACTTCACAAACTTTAAAGATTAGTATTTATCAACACTTTTTTACACATACACAAATATTTTAATATAACATTATCTGAAATGTTATTCATATAATTTTAGCACTTTCATAAGTATCAACTAAAAACATTCTTCTGAAATTTGATAAAAACCATATATTTTACAATTTTCTATTTACATGTGAAATATGCTTAAATGTTACAAAACATTCACTTTGACCTTGAAAATATGTGTACTAGGACCTGGGGTTGAACAAATTATACCCAAGAGCAAACTCAATTTGCTTTTAAGCTGCACGTTCGTTGGAATTGCAGGACAAATGTTCAGTGTGGTTTGATCAATACCACTCAGAGGAAACAAAGAAATCCTAGGAAATGTGCAAATTCAGAGGCTGGCAAAATTCTCAAGCTAGCGAGGCAAACAAAAATATTAACACTGTAAAAGCATCAAATAAATTAAATCTATCTTTTTTCTTCCCCGAGATTAGCTGCAAAAGTTCAGAGAGTTCTCTGAGAGGTGCGTCGGATACCCCAGGGCTCCTCTCAGACTTCAGCACTGGGTGAGATGGAGACCAGAGGCACAGCCGGGGTCATTTTGCTAGTTGCACGTGTGTAGGGTCGCTCCAGTCCGCGCTTTGCTGGGTCGTCCCTGCCCGTAATCTTAAAGCAAGACAAATACAACATATGCATATAAAATAAAGAGAGATCAATTTTCATATCCTCAAACACAAAATTAAAACCCTGAGCAGTGACTCATTCCCAATGGGGTGTTAGTAAGTTTGGAAAATATCCTAGTCAAAGTAGTTCTGAGGGATATTTTCTTCAAAGCCCATATGCCGGTTGCCATGGGGATGCTGAAAACAGCTTCACTATGTTCCTTGACTGTCAGATATGAATTTATAAATGTTTAAGTGGCTGCAAATTTATTTGAGTAATTCCAGTGTCTCATTCTAGCTTAAAAATTTGTAATTTACATTGCTGACATTTACCCAAAGGGGATGAACTCAAACGCTTGCATTAATGGGAGTATAATAAAATCAATATGACTAATCTGAAAATGATATCAATATATCTAAATGATAACGGTGTTCAGCTTTATCACAATGATCACATGCAATCAGTAACCCACAGCCCCACAGAAACTGCAGATGTCATCTTTGAAGTTCATCTTGGTACAAAGAGATTTGATGAGTATTTTGAATTTCTAGTTGTGATTTCTTCACTGACCTCACACACTGTCACGCTGTGCTGATTTATATGTGTGTGATATTAGCTTCTCCTCTCCTCCAGGAGCTTGTTGCACTCAGCATGGGAGGGTCACGGGCTTGCAGCACACCCTCCTGAGGGCCAACGTTACGAGATTCTGTGCACATAATTTGGTTCTTTATGCGTTTAACATGTGTCTGAGTCTCTAACAGCAAGATTGCGCTCACAGCTCGCTTTCTTGGCATCAGAGCAGAATGGCTCTGGTCCCAGGGCTGTGTTTTAAGTTGGATACTCATGACCACAGCTGACTTCATTCTGCCTCCATTCTCGCTCCGTGGAAACCCACTCCAAAAGAGCATCTTATATTTATTCTTCATTTGCATGCTGTGTGAATTCTATTGGCCCCAGCCAAAGAAAGTTCTTTATGGTTTTGGTATTTTGGCTGTTTATGAAACAGTGTGAAATTCTGGCTGCCGATTAAAGAAATGGTTGCCTGCCACTACCAGTTCAAATTACTTGCTTCCCACGTCTCCATTTTACACACCAGTTTCACTCAATCTGGGGTTCTGTTTCCTCTCTTTCTTTTTAAAAAATGTGTGGGTGCATGTATGTGCACGGTGCACACATGACACAGTGCGTGTGTGAAAGCCAGAAGGCAGCCGTGGAAGTCAGGTTCTACCATTTGGGCCCCAGCGGCAGACTTGGGGCCAAGACACCTCCTTACCCAGTGAGCCATCCCACTGGCCTCTATTTATTTTCTTCTTGAGGAAGACTCACTTATCTTACACTGGTCTGAAGCTCACTGTGTAGCTGATGATAATACTGAACCACTCTTGTCCTTGCAGTTGAGATTACGGGTGTGTGTTATGTTCATGGCCCAAATTTCCCTTATATTGAGGGTTTTTCCTTAATGACTTTTTTTTTAAGCTAAGACTTTTCTTGGCCTCATGGGGGTGCATATGGCGTAATTAATTTTGTGTTTCTATTTCTAAGTCAGTTGATTCCAATTGCTTCTGATTTTCAAAGCTCAGCTGGTAAGTTCTCTCACCACTTAATATCCGTGGACCTGCTTCTGGAGGATACACATTCACACTCAGACAAAGGAAGATAGTCCCGCATCTCGTCACCTGTGTGACCAGGCCCTGTTATAAGCTCGGGACCAGCAGAAAGGCCACCTTTCCCTCCAACAGATCTATTTCTTTTACTAACTAATGAGCGATGAGACCCACAGGTTTTACTCTTTGATCAGTTTCCTGGAAGCAGAGAGCCAATGTTTACTTCTTTTGTTACAGGTTTCCTTTACAAAAAAAAAAAAATATTTTTCTCTCCTCTTCACCAACTGGTCTTTGTAATTTTTTTTCATATTTTCAAGTATCATGAGAACCCTTCAGTTTTAGAAGGTAAAGGCGCATGGGCTTTTTTCTTTCGAAGCCAAGCTGTTAATATATGTCTTAGAGCAGCAATGAGGACTTAGAGAAGCTGAGCCACAAAAGCTGATGGGGCGAAGGACTGGTGGGGAGGAGGTGGGTGGACAGAAGGCTGCAGGACAGGAGAGATGTACGGGGAGAAGAACATACCACTTTTGCTCACAGTACTGAGAGAAATGCTAGACACAGAGGAACAGAAGCTGTAGAGACACGGACCTCGACAGAGCTGCCGGAAAAAAAAAAGAGAGAGAGAGAAACATTTCTGCCAGACGTTTCAAGGCCAGGTGTGATTTACAGTGAGAGGAAAGTATGGCTTCACTGTGGTTACCTACTTTGACATGCATTCTCTTTATTTTAATCCCAGATTTAGTAATGCCTCTCCTATGGGCTCAAGCCCCCCTCTGGAGTATTTAACTACCATCACCCCTCAGAAATCTCAAACTGACATGATCTCTGTTGGGAATTCTATCTATGGAGATTCATTCTTTCCGTCATAAGCCAACCTACCATTTTGTCTCCTTAAGCTACTGTGGAGGCTAAAAGGGCCGGTGATGAAGCCAGGAAAGAAAGACTGTATGCTACAAGCAATTAAAATCACAGTTGCAGTCTTTGACCTGCTCTGTGGTAATGATCATTGCCACATTAGATCATTAGGGAGAGGGGAGGGACCGGATATGAAACCAGCATTAACATAGTACTGGGAAGGCTACAGGGGCGAGGTACCCAAGTAGAGTGTGAGGGAAGATGACGGTGCAAAGCAGGCTAGGTAGGGTCGCTTGACTTACAACTGAGTTCTTTTAGCTATTCCAAAATACTGACGTTATTGAATGTTCACAGTTCATGCAAGCCATGCAGAATGTGGTGAATACATACCCAGGATGATTAATGACTTGATCATGGAGTAGAATTTTATATATTTATATATATATATGTGTATACACACACACACACACACACACACACATATTACACATATCCTTTTCTCCTAATTGTGAACCTCTGCTTCTGCCAAGGAAGTCTTGAGGTAAAAGGCCCATGAGAAATTCTGAGGTTCTCTCTGAGCACGGTGCAAATCTCCTTCTGGCAAAATGTGAAATGTCTTCCCATGT
This sequence comes from Microtus ochrogaster, assembly GCF_000317375.1. Taxonomy (NCBI): domain Eukaryota; kingdom Metazoa; phylum Chordata; class Mammalia; order Rodentia; family Cricetidae; genus Microtus; species Microtus ochrogaster. The sequence continues at coordinate 32,030,559 of NC_022028.1, read as the reverse complement.
CCTAGGTATTGTGACATCCTCACAATACCTGTTGGCAGCGGGCCAAAATGGGGATTCCTACCTTGTGTTTCTCAGTGTCTGAAAAGACCTGAATATTCTAGAGTCAACAGACTGTATGGCTTGGATAAATACCTCTAGAATTGTGGAGAGCATTTCAGTTCTCCTATTCTTTCTTCTGTAAGTGTTTCTGTGCTTTGGGATAAGAACTGTTTGTACATGGGGGAGAAAACAACTCAGCATCATAGTGCTGAGGTACAGAATAGTGACTTTTGGGAAGTGGAAAAAGACAAGATCTCCTGAGTAAATTGGGAGCATGGGGACCTTAGGAGAGGGTTGAAGGAGAGGGGAGACGCAGGGAGGGGAGCAGAGAAAAATGTAGAGCTCAATAAAAATCAATTAAAAAAATAATAGTGACTTTTGCAGTAAGGAAAGAGTCTTCAGTTCCTCTAATAATGGCCAGGGACTGTGGGTCACACCAAGGGATGCTCACCTGCTCATTCATGATGGCCGACAGTTCACTGAGCATGTCCTTATAATGGGACCTCAGTTCTTCCTGGTACTCCAGCTGGTCCTCCTTGATGAGACGCTCATTCACATCCAGAGCCTGCCCACACGCATCTGCGAATTGCCTTTAATGATAGCATCGGGCAAATTAAAAGCCCGTTACGGGAAGAGGTATTGAATTCAGGGACTTGGGTCCAAAGCTGGGCTATGGATACCCTGTCACCTTGAAGAGGGTTAATCGTGTGGCTTTCCTAGGGGTTTCGTGCCTCTCTATGTGAGGTAGTTAGAAGAACATTTCAACAAAGCGAACCTTACCTGAATATTTCCTTCAATAGCTTTACTTGGTTGTCAGGGTATTTCTTAGCATTTGTCTCTTCAAGAAAAGCTCGGGCATAAGCCATTGGCCCAGCATTGACCTGTGGGGAGAAGAGACTAGGCTGAGGCTGACTCCTCCTCTCTCTGGAGTTTTCTCCATGATAAGGGAGGTCCAGTCCTCTGACCAATCACATGGAACCCTGGCACTGTCCCACCACGCTGTGATCCACCATTTTCTATACTCGCTGTACCTGCTGTTGTTTTAGGGGTCAGCAGCCACACTGGAATCGGCCTTCCTTGTTACCCTTGCCGAAATCAGTCATGTGTCACCCTACAATGTGACAGCTTCCTCTGAGCAGAGAACTCCAGGGACACAGCTTTTGTGAGCTGTCAGTACTGTTGGGGGCATTCAGTGATGCAGCCATGTCTGAGTCAACCCAGCTTCTCTGAGTCACTCCTTAGCCACACTCCAGTAGGCAATCCAAAGACACGTCCTGGTTAACTAGGCTGGACTTTGCTCGGATGGCCACTAGCTTTGCCACTGGTTCCCTGTCTGGGATGAGCAGATGTTTGTACGTTGCCTCCCCAGGAAGAGGCACACAACACGGCTCCTCTTGCCACTTGCTATCTTCACATACTGCGTGAGCGCCCTTTCTATAACAACTTTGAAAAAAAAAAAAACTCCTTCATTGCAAACCCTTCCACTGAAGCTAAATTTAGTGTTTGTGACATCCAGTGTTTGAGGTGCCCATTCGTTTTCTTTTCTATTGGCATGAAAGTAAACACATAGTTGTGATGAAAAGACATTCTACAGAGGTAGCGGTGTGTGCACCGCCCTGGCAATCTGTGTTCCTCTGTACTCTACTTGAAAGCCTTGCTAAGGTCTGGGCCAAGGAAGCATCCATCAGAGTTGCTGAATGAATGCACAACCAAGCTGTTTGCTTTTTAGTTGTTGTTGTTGTTTTGCAGTTCTGGAGGCTGAGTCTGGAACCTTGCATATGATATACGAAAGCATGCGTGTGCATGCATGCGCGCGCGCACACACACACACACATGCTCTACCACTGAGATACACCCCCAGCCCTGCAATACCAGCTTCTGTTCCCTGTTCCCACTCAGGCACAAATACTATGCTCGTGAAGAAGCTCATTTCTCTTCATGCATACAAACTTGTTAGTGTGGCTTTGGTGTTTGGAAAGCGCGACGGTTAGTTTTAATTTTTCAACCAGATGTGGCCTAGAATAATGGGGGAAAGAGTCTCAATGAAGGGATCGCCTCCATTGGGTTGGCCTGTGTGCATGTCTGTCAGCTATTGCCTTCCACAAGTTAATTCACGTGGGAAGACTCAGTCTATAGTTGGCAGCTTGATTCCCTAGGCAGGGGTTCCCGACGTGTGTGACGGTGGAGAAATCAAGCCCAGTAAGTGTGCAAGCGTGCAAGTGAGCAAAAGTCAGCAAGTGTGGACTCAATTCTCTCTGCTCTTGACTGTAGAAGGGATGTGACTAGCTACTCAATGCCTTCGCCATGACTTTTCACAATGGTAGACTATTATCAGGATTGTAAACCTGGGCTATTGCGCAGCAGCAGAAATAAAATGGTAACAGGATGGGAGTGAATGCTGCACCAGAGTCAGGTGGGTGCCGCAGTGCAGGGGACACAGCCATTGGTGCTACATCCCCTCTGGCTCTCCAAGCCCATCCTTCTCTCAGCTTTGTACCCAGGCCTGCTGACCTCTCTTGACTTCACGCTGAGTATGCACGTATCTATTTTAGTCTTTTGGAGTCAGCCAGCGGGGACACAGACAAGACTTGAGCATATCATGATGAGCAGCAGTGATTTTTTTCTTCTGTTACAGATTCAACAGATCAAAAGACATTGCTACTGGTCTGGTTTTGTTTAGACTTTATATTTCTGTCTTCTTTCTCTTTAAATATTTTAAACGTCTTGTTTTTTGACATATTTATTAGATTTATTGATATTCTCTCTCTCTCTCTCTCTCTCTCTCTCTCTCTCTCTCTCTCTCTCTCTCTCTCTCTCTCTCTCTCCCTCTCTCTTCCTAAGTTCCACAATGCATACATGGCGGTCAGAGGACAATTTGTGGGAGTCAGTTATCTTTAATTCCGTAGGTTCCAGAGATCTAACTCAGGTCTCCCATCTTGGCAGCAAATGCCTTTATTAACTGAACTATTTTGAAGTTCCTCTTTTTTTCCGTTTCTCTCCCCTCCCCCCGCCCATGCATGTTCGAATGTGTGTCTCTCTGCACAGGAAGAGATCAGAGGAGACATAAGGTACCCCACTCTCTCATTCTCTGCCTTACTCCCTTCAGAAGGGTCTCTCACTAAACCTGGATCTAGGCTGCTAACTAGCAAGCTCCAGGACCCCCACCCCAATCTCCATCTCCTACCCCTATCTCTGGGGTTACAGGTGTGCATATAGTCACACCAAGATGTTGTTTTTTTGATTCTGGATATTTGAATGCAGGTCCTCAAGCTTGCACAATGCCCTTACTTATTGGGGGCCATCTTCCCAGCCCTGAGACATTAATACTTTGCTCAATGTGGGCTTTTCAAATTAATTTTCACTTTTAAAATAGCACTTTAAGATAATATTTTATGTTAATTACTAATTAAACTTTATGCTTATGATGAGAGCCTTACTGTGCCCTCCCCCGCCCGGTGTGGGACAGGTTGGAATACAATCTTAACATCCTCCTCGGAGTACCCCAAGAGAGGCCATGCCTGTCCCTTACTAGTGGACCCTTCCCTTATTTTGTTTCTACCAAGCCTCCTACACTAGGTTCTTTAGTTTTAAGGGTGTATGCTCAGCAGGGTGTGACTACCAGCTATTCAGGCCCCTTCTTCAGGGGCCCCCACCCTTCTGTAAACTCTATTTTATTCTCCCCATCACCCACCATTCACCCCATCTGCTTCATGGCACAGCGCTCAGCCTGTAAGCACTAATACTTTTGTAAACCACTAAACATTCTTCATTCTTAAAAAAAATTATTTTAGAACAGATGACTTTCATTACAACAGTTATGTATGGAGTGCAATATTTATAAATTGGTTAATTCATTTGTTAAGGAATATGATATGGGAGGGTTAGGGAGAAGAAACTTTCCATTATCCAAACTTAGCTGTTTCTATGGATGTTTTAGATTTTTCTGGTGGTTTCATACATTTATATAATGAATTTTAGGCATTTTCACATACCCCACCCCATCTCATCTATCTTCCTCTTCCACTAGAATTTTCTTCTTGAGAGTACCCCCTGCTTCTATATTATTATTATTATTAAAATTGATTCATTTATTTCACATCTGATCGCCCTTTCCCCTCTCTCCTTTCTTACCATTCTCTCCTCATTACCTCCCCTTGCCTCCCAATCCACTCTTGTGGCTGTTCAGAAAGGGACAGTCCTCCCATAGATGTCAACAAAGCAGGGCATATCAGGTTGAAGAAGGACTAAGCTCCTATCCTTGTATTAAGGCTGGGTGGGCAACCTAGTAGGAGAAATAAGTCCCAATGACTGAGAGATACTTAAAGAAATTGTTTAACATCTTTAGCCATCAGGGAAATACAAATAAAAGTGACTCTGAGATTCCATCTTCCACCAGTCAGAATGGCTCAGATCAAAAACACTAATGACAGTTTTTGTTGGAGAGGATGTGGAGTAAGGGAAACACTCCTCCACTGCTGGTGGGAGTGCAAACTTGTACAGCCACTTTGGAAATAAAGATAAAATTTTCTCAGAAAATTGGGAATTAATCTACCTTAAGACCCAGATCTACACTTGGACATCTAACTAAAGAATGCTCAATCGCACCACAAGGACACTTGCTCAATTATGTTCACAGTAGCGTTATTCATAATAGCCAGAACCTAAAAACAATCTAGATGCCCCTCAACCGAAGAAGAGATAAAGAAAATGTGGTACATTTACAGAATGGAGTATTACTCCTGCTTCATTTTTAAAATTTGAATTTTTATTCTCTGAGAATTTTATACATAAGTACACTGCACTGTCATCACGTCCACTCCCAACCTACAGAGTCTCCCCTGCTCCTCTGAAATTAATGATCTCTTCTGTATTATCATTGTTTTGTGAACACTCATCCCCACGCAAACAACCTCCTGAACCCGATTAGTGGGGCCTTATGAATTTTTGCCCCATCCATGCAGGCATTAATCTGGTATTAAAGGTACAGAGAAGAAAAGCCTTAGGAAGTTCCTGTTGTCAACTGACAGAACCCTGAATCACCCAAGAGATAGATTTCTGGGTATGTCTGTGAGGGATTTTCAAGATGAACTGAACTGGAATGGGGAGACTTACCTTAAATGTATGGGACAATATTTCGTGGCTGCATAGAAATGATTTTTATATCAGCATTCTTTTGTTCCCCCTAACTGTGGGTGCATTGTGGCCAGCCACTTCATGTTCCTGCCATCTTACTGACTGTACCCACAAACTATGACTGAGACAGCCACCCCCACCCCTTCAGTTGTTTAACCTTAGGTATTTGGAGGTATTTGTTTACAACAGTGGGGAAAGTAACGAATATGGATCGGTCACAAACAGCCAGAATGTTTCTTATATACTTAAAAAAAAATTCCTGGAGCATTTTATAGCAAGTTTCACTGGAACTTGTGTCTTTGCTCTGGGCATTGATTACTGACCTTCACGCTGACACTGCCTTGCAGTTTGAGCTGTAGTCTGATCATGTCCACCTCATCTGTAGTGCACAGCTGATTAAGTTCAGAGACCTTTTTGGACATCTCATCAATCGCGACTTCAATGGGATTCAGTTCTGTACTCGATTGGCTGATGACCTGGATTCGCTTCTTCACGTAGGGAAACAAGTGGCTGGCTGCATGGAAGCCACACAAAGATTTATAAAGGGTCGAAGAAAAGTCCCAGGTTCCCATGAGGGTCTTCAGGATTTTGTATTGTCTCCAGCTACTTCTAGTGTCCCTTCCCACCCTCACAAGCTCACCCTAACCTTCTCAGGGCTGTACTAAGACTGCCAGAGCAGCCAAATCCTGAAAGGATTGCAGTAGGCGCTGAAACTTGCCACCCTCATAATGAGTTCCACGCAGAGCTCCAGTAATGGCTTTCCACTATAGAAAAGAGTGAACAGGAGCTTGGCTCTTGGTGTGTTTACCACTAACCACTCAGTCAGCTTCCTGAAAGTGAATGAATGCTTGTCATAGTTTAGAAGTCAGGACGATTCTTGGTGGTTCAGTTCAAAACTGGGGTCTCTCAAGGTAGTTGGGTGTCTTCCTCCAGAGGGCCTTCACCCAATTCTTTCTGTGGGCTTTAGCATCTTAGACCTATCAATGCCCCTACATTAAAAAATTAATTTGTTTTTTTAATGTTGTCTTTCTTGGAAATTCTTTTTTACTTTGTCTTTGTTCTACCCCACCGTTAGCACCATGGGAGCTTGGTTGTATCTCATTTAGTTGAATTGCCAGGATCCTGGGGAGATCCAACATCAAGTAAGCACACAGTGTCTGTTAACAAAGGAGAGGCGACTACTTCACAGGACTGATACAGAGAGCATAAAACGAGGTGTTCAAGTCCAACCTTATTCTAGAGAAGAGCTGGAATCTTACAGAGGGGAGAGTTTTGCCCTCAAGCCTAACATGCCAATAGCCGCTAACTCAGAAGCAGGTAAGGGTGGATTCGGGGAGAGGAAGGGAGCATTTGGTGTCCATGTCTTTATCATGGTGTGACACCATGACACTTGTGAATATTCCCGCTCAAGGGAAAGGATTTCATTGGCAGTGTCTCTCCAAGGCTCCAAGGCCCCATTTTTTTTTTTTAAAATTTTGTTGTCATTTTGAGGTGCAATCTGACTACGTAGCCCAGGCTGGCTCTGAGCTTTGGCTCCTCCCCACTACTGGAATCAGAGTTGCTCACAACCACAGCTGGCTATGGGGTTTCCTTTTTAGCAGAACCTAAAGAGGGGCAAAACTCCTGATCCCCCAAACAGCTCTAGGTCAATGCATTTCAGGAACTTGCCTACAGAGCTGAAGTCACCACATAGGTATGTACTTGCATGCAGTCCTCCTTGTTTTTGAGACAGGGCCTTTGATGAGATGGGGGCGTGGGGGCTCTCTGATCAGGCTAAGCTGACTGGCCAGGAAGCCCTAGGGATCCACCTGTCTCTGCCTGCCCAGTGTTGGGATTACCAATACATGCCTGGATTTTGTGGTGGGCTCTAGAATGGAACTCATGTTTTTATGGTTATACAACAAGCATTTCACTAACTGTGCTGTCTTGCTGACCCCTGCTGCCACACTTGACTTAGGTAATCTAGCCTTGGCCCGAGGTGGGGAAGGTTTCATCCCGCACTTACTGGTCAAGACCGTCCTCCGTTTGCACTGCTCCGCCACTCCACCGTGCTTCTTTCCTGACAGAGTGAAGGGTGTCTCGAAGACAAAGCGGTTGATGTTGTGATGCATTTCGAAATCTGTCTTCCGGTCGTCTATTTCCTTTTCTTCAAAGAATGGTGTTACATAGGTCACCTGAATATAGGCATACTTGGGGTCCAGGTCCTTGGGGTTTACCTGTGTAAACAGTAAGGGTACCGCAAGAGTGGTGAGCTGCAGGTGATTTATGAGTTCCCTTGCTGCCTCCTGGTGGATAAAAAGCATTCTGTGCTCTGTAGACCACAGAAGACTGGATGACTGACAGCGGGTAAGAAGCCTGGCTCTGGTTAGCAACAGGACTTAGAGCTAGTTCACTAAGCTGGAGCCAGATCGCCTTGTGAATCTTTTCAACACAGATTCCTGGGTAGGGCACCATTTAAACTTTTATTCTCTATCCCTTCTGTAACAAGTCACCCTTGCTCAAAGTGAAAGTTTCTTGGAAGCAGAAACAACTCTCTTTGTTCCTTTGTGGTGTCGCTATGTCCCTAGACTTGTACCATTGGCTTTGGACTGGCAATGTGGAAGAAGGCTCCTTGTCTCCCTTAGCAGACTACCTGACTGCCTGTTAAATGACTGCAACTTTTTGTGTTTTCATTGTTCTTGTGTGTGTTGCATATGTGCTTTATTCAAGAGCGTTGGTGCATGTGTATGGGTGTGCATGCATGTGTGGAGGCCTGGAATCATCACCTTTAGCTCTTTCATCTTATCCATTGAGGCAGGGTGTCTCAGTAAAACTAGTCTTGCACTTCAGTTCACTCTAGGGAATTCTAGGCATCTGCCCTTGGAGGCGGGGATTGCAGGTGGGCCACCATGCCCAGCTGGCATTTACATGGGTTTCTGAGGATTTGAACTCAGGTTCTCATGTTTGGGTGGTACTTGCTTTAATTAGCTTTACTGAAGAGCCACTTCCCCAGCCCCAAGTTTTTGTATTTGCCATATCTCAAATCCTTATCGGCAATAATCCATTCTACCCAACTTCTTTGGCAAGCTGCTTTGGTTCCTAGGCTTATTAATAGGAAGGAAACAGGCTGGACAGCTCAGGGAAATCTGAGGAAACTTCTCTGGCTCCCCTTTGGGCTTAGGAAGGATGTTTCTCTAAGACATCTTGAATTTTAAACCTGTTTTTAATCTTCTTCATATTTCTATCCTTCTACTTCTTACCCAATTCTAGAAATTTGAGGAAACTTTTGAATATGACTAAAGAATGGTAATACATAAACAAGTTGGGAGTAGTTTAATGAGAAGATACATTGCTTCCTGCAGCCAAGAAGAGGTTCTTTGGATTCTCTCAACTTCATACCATGTGATTGCAAGTGTGACTCTCTTAGGCAGGACAGCTCTCGCAGAATGGTGTGGCTTGCAAAGACCTCCTGGACTGGGTAAACACATATGTCCTACTTGGTTTTCCTCCAGCTCTGCTTCTGAGCACAGCTACTTTAACATTTTAGCAGCTATCCAAGTGCAAATGATAGACATGGAAGCAGAAATGCAGAAGCAGGAGACGTGCTAAATTAAAGTACTCAGTTGAAAAAATGTCTAACAGTACTGGAAAGTTGGCCCTGTGGTTAAGAGTGCTTACTGCTCCTGCAGAGGACCTGGAATTGTTAGCAGCACCCCCATAACCACTTGGAACTTCAGTCCAGAGAACCCAGCGCCCTCTCTTGGCATCTGTGAGCACTTGCACAAACCTAGTGTTCATAAATTCAGGTAGATACAGGCACATAAAAACAAACAAACAACAAACACACCTCCCTCTACCTCACTGGCCAGCCAATAGGCAAAATGTCTAATACTTTGGGTGGTTCATTTTGCATGATCAGCTAGGAAATTAAAACACTCACTAGAAGATAAGAAGGATCAAGTCAAGTCCCATCGCACACTGTTCCCTACCTTATTGGAGTCCTGGATTATCTTCACATTGTCTGCTCCGAATTTGTCTGCATAGAGCTTGAGGAGTCTTTGGGAAATCTCCGAGAGACCTGTCAACTTAGGCTCTTTGTAGATATACTCTTTGCCCTCTTCTTCCTCAAAGAATCCCTAGGGGAGATACACAGCGAGCCACCTGCTTTATTAGAGAATTCTAGTGACGAATCATAGCAAGACAAAAAGCCATATGCTTAAAAAAAGGGTTCAGTTTTTCAGGTGTCTGAAGCCATTAATTAGGAGCCTATGAAGTTCAAATCAGAAAAGAAGATGCAAAGAAAATAGAATACTGTTTCATAAACCATAAATAAACAGACACTCTCCAGTAAGACAAAGGAATGTCAGCGCAGATCCTATACATCTCTTCTTGTAGAAATCAGGAAGTATTTGCTTGCATATAAATTGGAGGAAGAATGCCCTCTTGTGGTAGTCTTAAGTAATGTTTGGCATTTGTTTTAAAAGCACATTCATTATCATTTTAAGTGAAGTCGTCTATGAATCTTTAAAAACAGCACAGGCGACAGCACATGGCATGCATGTTCCCACTTCATCTGGGGTGAAGACCTGTGACACTTTATTGTTATAGTGACAGAAATTGCCCATGATGAGCTCCAGTGACAGCTATTTTAAAAAGTCCACATCAATTTGTCTTCAAAGACTTTAAGGTACAAGCTAGCCATATGTAACTTAATCACTAATCACCCAGTTTTTAAATTCTTGAAAGGCTGGACTTTACAGGACTAAAAATAACACCCAGGCCATCATTTTTATTCCATCAGATCCCAGTGGGTTTTAGCCTTCATAAATCTGTCTGGTTTGAAGCCAGGGAAAAAGAAGATCTTATTATCTGCAGATAACTAAGTGAGAAATTCCTTCTAATTCATTCTCTTTGAAGAGACAGGAGCATGTCTTTTCCTGACCCTGTGGAATAGGTGTGGGCTCAGAATACCAGATGAGCTCAGCGAGAAGAACCTACATGATCTGTTTCTTCTGATTGCAGAGTTTGTCTACAAAGAAATAGATTTTGAAGTTTGTAAAACTGCCGAGTCCAACAAGAGATAACATTATTTAAAAAACAAAACAAAAAAACCCAAAAACTTGTTTTTGAGGGATGGGGGAGATGGCTCCGTGGTTATGCATTTGGCAGCATGTGTAAAGACTGGGATTTCAATCCTTCGAACCCAGGACTTGGGACTGCCTTCCTAGAATTCTAACCCCAGAAGATGGAGGCGGAGAGGCCTCCAAGTAAGCTGATTAAGGAAACTAGCCACGTCAGTGGTCTCTGGGGTTGACTGGGAGACTCTGCCCCGTTGGATGAAGTGGAGGAGTGATCACACATGAGTCTCTCTCCAGTCTCTACATGCATGAGTACTCTGTGCACATAGACCCCCAACACATGTGCAAACATGCAGACATACACTTCACCATACATATGCATGGCACACACATACAAATGGAAGGAAGGAAAAATTATTTTTGACTAAAATGTTCGTTACTTGAGAAAGATTATGGACAAATGTCCTAATGCAGCCTATTTTTTTTATGGATGGTGAGAGGTGATCTAAAACGATTAAGCTCACAACTGTCTGGTGTTGAACACTTGCACAGCCCTTGTTCTCAACAGCTCATTATGTATCATAGAGGGCTATGGGCTTGCAGAAGCCAATGCCCAGGATCCACGTCCAAGCTTTCTTCCTGTCAAGCAGACACTGCCTAACCTCTTGTCCATCTTCCTAATTTCAGCACATGAAGCAATGCATGTCCAGCTTCTGACACATTGTCTGGCCTTTAGGAAGGGGGTCACTGTATCTGCCCAATGAATAAATAGATGAATAAAATTGTTTTTGGAAGATGTGTGTCTCACAAAGGTATAAATATATTTGGCAAATGTCCCCTGGCTCTTTATGAAAAAGCTAAGCTTGAATAATCCTTTTGATAAATGTGCAAATGCAAGTAGCTGATTTTTAATACTTTTGCCCCTGCCCCGACCCTGAACTTCTAGAAGGGGGGGGGGGCTATGATGTGGAGAGCACAGAAAGCCGGAAAGCTGTTCCCAGACACTCCCTTAGACTCCACAGGGGTGAGAGAGGTCTGATTCTCTTCCTATTGGACGCCTGCCTGCTTTGCTTCTTCCACTGCTGACTGAGGGCTTTTTGCCTGACTCAAGGTCAGGAGTCAGTACTGAAAACTGACAGTCTGAGACATCAGAGGAGTAAAACCTGGGAAGCCAAATACCAGAATTCCCGAAGGGCCTCAGCCAAAGCAACAATTACAACTTCAACTGCAACAGGGGAAAAATGCCTTCCAGTTTCATGAAAAAACTCCAGCCCACCCTTCCCTCCCCTACCCTCTGTAACATAGGAACTAGTGTGATGAGATACCCTCACTGTGGATTTCCCTCCTGATAAATTCTGAATCCGGGGTCAGCAGGGAGTGGACAGAAGCAGACCTTTGTTGTGGCCATTGTGACTTTGCGACCTTGGTGGTAACCTGTGATTTTCTTTCGTGCCTACTTCTTGGTCTGTAGGATGGCAAGCACACATTTGGCCATGTATTAGGATTCCCCAGGTTCAGGGTCTGACCCACAAAGGACGTTCCGTAAATATGAGTTACGACAATGACGATGGCAACCAAGGAAGACTTCATGGCCATGGGACAGCTTGAGTTCTGACTTTATGCAAGGCTTGCAGCAGTCCATTGCTTAAGCAAACAATCCCCAGTATCTCTTGCATCAGAGCTGTAAATTTTCCTTATCACAGCATGTCTACTGATGGTCCTTGCCACATTTGGGCCATTGATTTGGTAGGAAACAAATAATCCTTAGACCTTTTCTTCCTCCTGAAGATTACTTTCTGTGTTTGCTGCTTTATGTGTGATGAGTGATGATCATGCGTGTACCATCTTGCTAATCCCAGACGCCCACCCCTCGTGTGTGTGTGCATGTGGTGTGATGTGGTGTACCACTCCCAATAGTTCTGAGACAGCTGTAAGAAGTAGGTTGTAGCAGAATTCATGTGCTGTTTGTCAGGGCTTAAGAAAGGCACCTTTTCAGCCAGACCAATGGCAGCTGTGGAAACGTTTGGAATGGATGCTTACCTTCTGACAAGGGAACCACTGAAGAGGGCAGAGGCCACTGAGCTGCAAAGCATGATCTGAGGGAAAGCTTCGCCCTCAGACATGCCCACCAAGTCAGCCATTTAGGAGTGGGGTGTGTGTGTGCGTGATGTAAACCAAGCGGCAGCTCCCCACTTTGCTTTAGGGTCCAGGTTGTGGACTGGCTGCATTTCCAGGAAGTGGGACATGGAGCCTGCACATGGCTACAGCTGGTTTGATTTTTTTTCCCACCAAAGTTATTCCATAATGTAGTATATGCCTTAATGTGCTGTCATTCTGAAGAAGCACATTCTACTTAAGTAAGTAATTCGGGTTAGTGGAGTTAACACACGTAGACTGTGAAACCTCAAGGCAATAAATACGGCTAAAAACCCACTTCAATAAACTAACAAATAAAATTATTGATTCTTTTCTAGATTTTTTTATAAAGTTCTTCAGATTATTGAAGTGCCCTTAGATGAGAACCGGGATGTCAAATATGAGTCCTTGTTTTGATGTTAGAAAGGTCCAACATTCACAAGTCAAACAATTCAGACAAAGAAGATTTGGTTAGCAGCAGGCTAAATGCTTTCAGAAGAGAAGACAAAAGAATGTAGGAAAATTGTTCCTGGTAAGCAGGAGTGCATAAATTATGTTTAGATAGATAGCTAGATAGATAGATAGATAGAAAGAAAGAAAGATAGATAGATAGATAGATAGATAGATAGATAGATAGATAGATAGAGCCAAGATCAGTTACTTTCACATAGACAGGAGCTGGAAGAGAGTCTATTGCATCTCAAAATGGAGATGTTACTTTGTTTTCAAACTACACATGTATGTTCCCCATGCCCTCCAAGCTCTTTTCCATCCAGATTCTGAAATACATCTACTCCAAAGGATGCATGATCCACTAATACTCTGAGTAACGTCCCCCACCCCAAGATTTCCAGCTAATTAATTCCAGGGCTATCTGATATTTGAAGGTATGCAAGGAACATTTGCTGGCCTGTTTTCTTACTAAAGGCTAGGGCCGAAGGGTTTCATTGATTACAGGCAGTGTTTGATTGCTACTGCTGTTTCCTTACTCTGGCAACAAATCCTTGAGGGAAGTCGGAAAGCTGCTTTTTGCCGGCTGTTATATCCATAGCCAAGGCTGCCAGCTGCTGTGTGAGAAACTCCATGCTATGCACGACTCATATTTTTAAAAAAGTCCCTGCTGTGAAGAAAGGGTTTTCAACTTGCTTGTTAATGTCTGCCTCATTGCAGACTTGGCTAATATTAAACAGCCCAGTCAACACAATAAGATGGGAACACTAGTCCACACAGTGTACTCAGAGGACTTTGTAGAGGCAAAGAGCCTATTTTCTGTAACAGTCACAGTCTCTTGAGCACGATTGCAAGATGCATCTGTGTGTATGCTAAAAGGTGTGTTTTAGAGGAATATAAAGTGACATCTTGAATAAGAAGTTGCTTTTTTTGAGTACAGGGATTATGTTAATCACTGAAGAGTTCGTCTCTGAGTTCTGGAAACTTCATTCTGCACAGATTCAGGAGAATGTGCAATCCTGCTTTGGTTTACTTATCAAGGCGAAGGGATGGGAGCTGTCTGCTCCTGCTGAATACCACAGTTCACAACTGCCATTTGGTGCCCTGACGTGTGCATTTGAATATCATTTGCATAATGATCATTAGAGCTCTGATTTGTTACTCGTCAGGGTGAACTAACTCCACAGGTGCTCTTTGTCCAAACCCTTAGGGAGGATCATGCTTAGGTAAGTTTATCAGGTCTGCACATAAAAAGATATTTTTACTTCTAAGCTCTGAGTGGATTTATTTTTCTTAACCAACGGCAAATGATAGTCCTTCCCCATAACAAAAAAGTAGCTACACCATCAGCATGTTTTAAGAAATCTGAAAAAAGAACAAATTAGGTCACTTGAAAGCAACATCCCCGAATGGCCCCCTCAGTCCATTTAGTATATTGTTCTTAAGGATTCTTCTAGTAGGTGAGTTAAGGACTCATGAATTCAAGTTTATAGATGAAAGTGTAAGATACCCACATGACATGGAGGTGGGAAGGAACCTAAAGAATTACAGAAAAGTCCGCATTGTTCATGTGAGAAGAGCTGAATGGTGACAGAACATGGAAAGACCTTTTTCTCTTCCTTAATGGATAATAATTATATTAAGCCACATAAAGATGTCAATTTAGTAGATAAAAACAATGGCTAAAGATAGGCAATTTCAAAGACAACACTTTTACTGAGAGTTCTTGATACTGGTAGATAATTTCTGGTCTGACTATATTCACAGTCTTTCTATCCCTCTTTCTGAATCTCTAAAAATGTTGCATGATGGGTGAAGGCTTGTTCTCTTTAATTCTTTGTGTTTAGAATCACCTCTAAAGGACCAGTGTCTGCTAATACAGAACCTGATTTTTCAAAGGATTCCTTGCAAAAGACTCTGAGAAGAACTCTCGTCCTGAAAACAGTCACTATTCCAACTTCTTACCACCTTCAGCTCCATAATGACTCTCAACCTGTGGGTTGTGACCCATTTGGGGTTGCACATCAGATGCCCTGCATATCAGATATTTACATTACAATTCATAACAGTAGCAAATTTACAGCTAGGAAGTAGCAATGGAAACAATTTTATGGTTGAAGGGGTCACAACCATGAGGAACTTTATTAAAGGGTTGCAACACTGGGAAGGTTGAGAACCACTGCCAAACATTTGATTCATGATAGCAAGTGATCTCCAGTATTAAATATATTCTGAATCTATTTAAAACATATGCTATCCATATCTACCTTGTGCACGTGTGTGTGTGTGTGTGTGTGTGTGTGTGTGTGCATGTGAAGCTTCTAGATTACACCCTCTACTTTTGTGGAGAAAGACAATGTGTGCAAAAAAAAGATACTTTTTTTTTTTTTGTAATTCAGGCAACTGGAATAAACAGAATTTAGTGCAAGAAATGCAAGATGGCTCCAAAAAGAATCAAAACAGCCATCCCACTCTTTGTACCAAATGCTGATCTGTACAAGAATGTTAAGGTTCAGTAGAATTGTAAGGAGGGAGGTGTGAGGATTATTAGAGCATGCAAAGGGACACAGAGAGGAATGAACTTACCACAGCCTGCAACAACCAAGACCAAAGGAAGAAAAGAGCAAACATTTACATTAAAAACTAGTTGGGAAGCAGCAAGATCTGTCCCACCTTTTCACCAGCTCGTGTCTCACACACGGGTTTGCATGGGCAGGGCATTAATTGGAACCTTATTACTTTTTTGCTGGCAAGTCATCAAAGATTTGGATTATATCCTGGTTAGCAAAACACCCCTTACATGGATGGCATTGTTCTGCTGCTCAGTTAGCCTGTATGTTTCCTCCAGTCATCCAACCCCCGTATCCCCTTCTTGGTGGGATTTTCTGTTATTTTTTTCACTAATGCTCTGCCAATGCCATACAGTGTATATTTCTTCCAACATAATATTGCCTCTCATCTGAAAGTCCTGCACACGCCTCTCCCCCTCAGCAGATACACACACTCAAGCTATTTCAGATTCTTTTTTAATCCCCCCTCCACATGACTATAATTAGCATTTCTCTATAGACTGCTCTCATAACACTATGTCTCTCTGTCTCTACAGTGATGTTGTTGGGAACTAAGAAGAATCCACGTGGGATGGGGGTGGACTACAGAGGTAACTCCTCATGGGTCCTTTTCAGAGAGACAGAATCAGAAGTGAGCTTTAAAGGTACCTTTAGTGATCAGAGGAATCTCTGTTTTTCTAAAGACTTCAGTGGGTAAATTATCTATATGAGCAACACTGGACCAGACACTATTTGCAGCCTTAACAGTCTCTTAAAGGAGAACGAGAGGCTGTGTGTAGTTGTGCCTCATGAAAGGGAGAGGAAAGAGGGTTCTGCGAGCTGCTGTGAACATAAACTAGGCTGGCGCACTTGTCTCCGAGAGTCAGAAAGACTTTTGCTGAGCTAGAAGGATGGCACAGCCTTTCTGAACAGGAACCATGACATTCCTGGGTTTATACCATTTAAAGCATCATTACAAGGAGATATTCAGAATTAGTGTGAAACACTTCCCTTCAGACCACTGCTATGGCTAGCTAATATCTCCAGCCTTGCTCATTGCTAATGCAGGACCTTGAGAAAGATAACTTTACAACCACATTGGCCTGTGACAGAGGAAACAACAAGGCCCGGGATGCTCTGCTTTGAAACAGTGGTGATTTGAAAACAAGAGAGACAACTTACAGGATCATAAAGCCAGTGGTTGGGAATGGTGGGCAATTTAGGGTGTTATTTCTTAAAACATGCCTGATTCGATTTTACTTTAATCAATCACACAGCCCTGTTAGATACATCAGGGTAAAATGCAAAGAAGAGAACGGTGAAAAAGAAGCCTCCTCTACTTCCAAAGGCTAGGAATGACTTTTTTTTTTAATGTAACTTTTATAAGTTTCATTGATTTTTCTACATGTTTGTGCTTAATACATTCCTATGGGCAAACTGATTGTCACAGTCATAGAAACACTCATGGAAGTACAAACATACCCCTCCCCTGGTCCACTGATATATGTAGTCAGATGTCTTATAAAGAACAGAAGACGGCAACCTGAGCAGAATGGTACTTCTAGAGGACTTACCTGCCCATAGAATGCCACTCTGTAGTAGCGACCAAACAGGCGCTTCTCGGAATTCACCACCTCTGCCACTTTCAGATATGACCGGTGAATGTCATAATAGAGGTCTGATAATTTCTGAAACCAGAAACCAGAGGGTTTTGTGAGGACAATGCTGACATAAAAAGAGAACGTTGCAGGCCAATGGATAGAGGTAGAAAACATCATATTGAGTGAGGTGACCCAGACCCAGAAAGACAATTATCATACTTACCCACTCAGAAGTGGTTTTTAGATATAAAGCAAAGAAAAACAGCCTACAAATCACAATCCCAGAGAATCTAGACAATGAGGACCCTAAGAGAGACTTACCTGGATCTGATCTACATGGGAAGCAGAAAAAGACAAGATCTCCTGAGTAAACTGGGAGCTTGGGGATCATGGGAGAGGAAGGGGGGGAGCAGAAAAGATGTATAGCTCAATAAAATAAAAAAAAGAAACCAAAGAGAGAGTTGGCGAGAGAGAATGTTGCTATGTTTGCATGCCAACTCAAATTAAAAAAAAAAATCCCATGGCTTTCTCTGGGTACAGAGCACATACTTTGAAGTCTCGTTGCTTCTCAAAGACGGCGATGATGGGCTTGTTGACATCAGCGATAAGCTCATAGCGTTCGGACTTCCAGAGAAACTCCACAGACATGTAGAGCTGCTCCACCAGGATATTCTGCAATTTCCCCAGAGAAAAGGAGCTTTTTAGGTGATTGAAGATGCAGCTCATTCCTGAAACTTGGTTTTGAAACTATTTTGGTCTTACGTGGTTTCTGGATTCCTGATCTTCATGACTGAAATTACAGCCCACCGTGGGATTGCTGTACCACCTTGGCTTGCCCCTCTCTCCTCCTCATCACTTAACTATGCAATGGCTATGCCGAGTTCAGACCTTTTTGGTTCTTTCCATTGCTATTGTCACTGCTTAGCTCCCATCCCTGCCACTTCACTCCCAGACATGGGGCCCTCGACATGCAGCAGTTTTCTGCAAACAGGTGTCTCTCTCCAATGGCTGCTTGTCAGTGATATTTCCTTCTAAAACGTAAGTCTGCTCACAAGGACTCCACCCCCATAAACATTTGTGGAAATCCAGTTTATACCAACACCATCTGATTTCTCCAGATTGAATGAAATTCAAGATGGTCTGCCATCCCGTTTCTAACATTCTGCCTTGGTTTTCCACTCTGGCTCCAACTTTCTACCTCATTCCGTCCTGAGAATGCTTCTGTCCTCTACCGACTGCCCATGCTGCCGATGCCCCTATAGGAACACTCCTTTCCTACGTGTGCCTTGATGTCCTGTCTAACAGTAGCACTCGTTATACAAATGTACAGAGCTTTTACTGATGCCTCTTCACCTTCATTACAGCTGCTTCCATGTAAGAAACAGTCATCTTTCAATTAAAAAAATAGAATGCCGCAATTCTTAGTTATTGGACATCTGTTTTAAACTGACTGCTTTTCACCTTGAAGATTCACCTTCTAAGATTCTCAAGTTTTCAAAAGCAGGGATTATGCCTGATTTATCTTTGTTTTTCTGCCCTTAATACAGTGTCTTTCAGAGTGGTGGTATATCAGTTAATACATTAACTATGTGAAATTATCAATTATTAATCTCTAAAGCAGGTATATAATATTTGAATATTTCTAACAGCATCTTTTAATAAAAGGCTCTGAGATATACCATTTGCAATCATTTCTATAAAGGTCAATTGTATTTGCTATAGTCACATGCAGTATCACCAAACTAATATGGAATTGTTTGCAAAAGTGCATAAAAATACAACTCTCAGATAGGCGGTGGTGGCGCATGTCTTTAATCCCAGCACTTGGGAGGCAGAGGCAGGCAGATCTCTGGGAGTTCAAGGCCAGCCTGGTCTACAGAGCAAGTTCCAGGACAGGATGCAAAGCTACTGAGAAACCCTGTCTCAAAAAAAGTACAACTCCCAAATTTGTTTATTTTTTCCACATCTATATTAATTCAAAGACTTTATAAAATTAGCTAATGGATTTTTATTTCTTTGTGAAGGAACCTCTGCTTAATTCACCAGAATTGTTGCTACGTGATTTCTTCTAGAAACTGCTTTGTTATGAGAACCAACCAGCTAACATCACAAGGCTTTCCCACAGAAATTGTGAACCCTTTTGCTGAGCCAAATTTGTAAATAAATAAACTTGTGTAAAAAACAACTGCGATGAGCTCATAAAAATAGAGCATCCCAGCCAGGCAGTGGTGGCACACGCCTTTGATCCCAGCACTTGGGAGGCAGAGGCAGGAGAATCTCTGTGAGTTCGAGGCCAGCCTGGTCTACAGAGTGAGAGCCAGGGCAGGCTTCAAAGCTACACTGAAAAACACTGTCTCGAACCCCTCTAGAAAAAAAAATTAGCATCTCTTATTACATTTTCCCAGAGAGTAGAGTTTGTGCGTCTTACAGAAGAGCTGACTATATAGCTCTGAAGTAAGAGCAGTAAATCAGGCTCAGCTGATTATGTTTTATCAATAGAATTGATGTTATTTGTGGCTATTGTGAAGGATGATGTTTCTCTGATTTCTTTCTCAGTTACTTTATCATTTGTATAAAGGAGGGCTACATTTTTTTGGAGTTGATCTTATATCCTGCCACATTATTGAAGGTATTTATCAGCTGTAGGAGCTCCCTAGTAGAGTTTATGGGGTCATTTGTGTATACTATCATAACATCTACAAATAGCAAAAGTTTGACTTCTTTTTTTTTTTTCAATTTGAATCCCCTTGATCTCCTTTTGCTGTCTTATTGCTCTAGGCAGAACTTCAAGAACTATGTTGAGTAGATACGGAGAGAGTGGACAGCCTTGTCTTGTTCCTGATTTTAGTGGAATCAATTTGAGTTTCTCTCCATTTAATTTGATGTTGGCTCTTGGCCTGTTGTATATTTATTTATATATTTATTATAGTTAGGGAGGGCATTGAACCTTCCCCAAAGCAAAGTGCCTTACCCTTTCTGAAGAGTGGATGGTGGTGGAATGGGGGGGTAGGTGGAGGAAACAGGAGGAAGGGGAGGGAGAAGGAACTGGTATTGGTATGTAAAATGAAAAAGATATTTTTTTCTTTTTTAAAAAGAAAACTAAAATAAATTAAATAAAAAAGAAAATAATATACTATATTTATATATATGTGAAAAATAGAATTGATATCTGTTAAGCTTGGTCTTACTTGAGCCTCAGTTTCACTTTGTTTAACAACATCATAACGCGGAGCAACTTCATCTGACTTTTCAATGCACACAAATATCACAGTTCAATGCATTTTTAAACTTAATTGATGTTATATCAATTGAGTCTAACCTCATTGTATGGTGTATCTTGCATTCCAGAATCCTCTTTCATTGCTCCTTCTTCTTTAATGTTTGGGGTGATGCTCAGGAAAGCTGGCCATCCCATAGAGAACATGCCTTGGGGAAATGAAGCACAATGAAATATCACTTGAGGCAATTTTGGCATTAGAGCATGGCTTGCTTCGTGAAGTTAGTATTGGCAGTATCATAACACACGCAATGCACAGGACGGTTAGCTAAAGCATGGTTTCTGGAGTTGCCTGTGTTCATTGATATCAGATGTACATTGCAAGAAAGGCATCATTTACTTCTCCAACTCTGAAACCTCATAACATAAATCCTCTTAGATATTTCAGATATATCAGTGGGATTCAGTAGATTGATATACTTACTGATAGATATCAATACATGCTAATGAAGCATGTATTACCATTTTGGAGTTCACACCTAAGTATCTCCCCTATTCAATAGATATAGCATAGTATAGCCACTATTACCGTCAATATCACAGGGGGTGGTTAAAATGCTTTAATGTTGAAGAGCCACAGAACTAACTGGAGCAAACGCTGACACTTGAGTTTCATCAGTTTTCTTCCATTTGGTTGCAGATACAAGGTGAAAGTCTACGCTGCTCTACAGTTCTACAGGATCTAAAGATGATAAATAGCCAAGTAGGAGGGGCATGCTAAATAAAGTGATGTCTGCTGACTGGCATATAAAAATTAGTGTGTGTGGCAGACAACAGTAAGAAGGGATATAAGGTGAACTTGCTCCTGTGGTGTAGACCTGATCTCATCTCCTAGGTCCCCAAGCAAGAAACTTCACTATCTTAAGGTTCATCTAAGTGATTTGGAAATTGCATTATTTGGAAATTTTACTGTAATTTCTTTAGAAAATATACACAGGTTTAAATGAACATGAACTGAATTATGCTTTTAAAAATACTGCAAATAAAAGTCCATTATCATTTTGTTTGGGTAGTTTGATTCTAATTCTATACTGAGCTTTCAACAGCAATTTGCAAGTTAAAATAATGTTATCAAGAATATTGTAGTCCAGAGGCTGTACTTGAATGAACTTTTAAAGAGATTGTAGATAAAAATGTATTAATGATACAGTCACATTTTTACACAGAGAAACTATAGTTGTCACAAAACGTTTTTTATTAAACTTTGAAGGTGGAATGTTTTCAGTGAAAGTAAATAAATATCATCAATCATATGTTATAAATTGTCAGAGTAAATTATTATTATTATTTATTGATTTTGCAATTCCAGAAGTCAAACACCAAGTATTACACTTGCTAAGTAAATACTCTATCACTGAGACACACAGTCTTTAAGAAGTGAAATAGAACATACCTATCATAAAGGAATATACATTTATATGAATATATATCTACATTCTTACTTTGAATAAACTACTGTACCCACGAACTATTCTCTCCTTACATTTATATAATTTATCAATTTCAAACTAAAATTCCAGTGATGGGCCAGCATGTATAAAGGTATGACAATAATTAATAATCCTGAAGACTGGATAATATTTAATTTTCTGATAACTGAGAAGCAAGCTAAAATTTTTAAGTTTGGAAAGGGATTTCTGAGTGGTTATTGCTTGAGGCTTTATTTCTATTGACCTGAAATGGCTTTTGTTTCTAGGAACACATTCACAGAGGTTTGACTGAACCAAACTTTAAGCTGGAAAGTTGATTTCCTTAGCGGCCAAGGCAAATGAGCACAGTTAGGTCAACTCACTTCCTCCACCTGGAGTTGTTAGTAATGGGATGCTATCACAGGGATGGGTGTCTTCTGGAAGCAGGGGTGGTGTGCAAATCTTTTCCATTTTCCAGTAACCTATGGTAGTGCAAGATGAGGTTAGAGCATAGCTCACGTTGCGATTAATCCAAGCTTATGGAACCATAAACTATTATTTAATGAGACATTGTCATTACTTTGACACAAGAAGTTGCCCATCACCATCCACGACATGAGTGTGCCAGTGAAATCATAGAATTAAAAATATTAAAGTCTAGGATAATGAGGAATATCTACAAAATTAAAAGTTATTCAATAAAGCATACATTTGATGCATGTATGTGTTAGGTCTCAGGATGCTGATTCCCAGGTTTTTAACCCCTTTACACGGCCCTCTTACCCTTGCGTTTGAGGTACTCTGCGATGAGTGCAGCTATATGGATGTAACACATAGCAGCCTATAACAAAACATAAAACAGAGATTCCAAAGATGTATTTCACTCTTCACGAAACTAGTGGTTGCCGAAGGGGAGTCAGTGTGCCCTCTCAGGATATGCCATGCAGACTAACCCTTAGTTATGAAAGAAGTGAAAATATCAACCAAGTGGACTTTTTTAAAGTTGCATCTCAAATAATTGATGTTGCCACCTCTATGTTTATACACAATCCGATGCCTTCTAGTTAGAATCAGGTATCATTGAGCCCTACATGAAAGTTACTGCATTGAATATATAGATGCATATTATATACATTGGTGGAAAATATGGCACTTTTTATACTTCACGCTGTGTATAAAAAGTTAATTATTCGGATAAGGAGTACAATGTTAATGAAGAATGAATGAGCCTTGCTCTTCACCTCAGACAGGTCTCCATTTCTTGCATGAATCTTGGCCATGCTTTCCAGCCAGGTCCTCCGTAGCTCAGGGGTACTGGCATAGGAGTTTGCTAGGCTGTACTGGAGGTCCACCAGCATCTCGGGGTCCTTCTCATGCTCCTTCATCTGGGCTGTGGCCATCAGCACGGTCCTTATACGTTTGGTCAGATCTTTCACCTCTGCTGGGAAATTGCTGTTCTTTGGAAAAGAGAGGGCCTGAGTCATTATCTGTTTAGCGTTCAATTATTAATTTCAATCTATGCTCAAATTTTAAACAATATTTTATTGTTTTATGTGTGTGGGTGCTTTGATTGCGTGTATGTTTGTGCATCAGTTGTTCACCTGGTGCCCTCAGAGGCCAGAAGAAGATATTGGATCCCTTGGATTCGGAGTTATGGACAGTCTTTAGTTGTTTATGACTTGTAGGTTCTGCGAATTGAACTCAGGTATTCTGGAAGAGCAGCCAATACTCTTAACCACTGAGCTATCTCTCCAGCCCTTCAACCTATACTCTTAATTATGGCTTGGCACCACAAGTTCTTATATTTTATGTATTGTTCATAAGTTGCATTCTATATATTGCAATTGTGGTTATATTCAAACATTTGGTGATAAGAATTATGGTGATTTAATCCCAGAGAACTTAGACAACAATGAGGACCTTAAGAGAGACATACATGGCTCTAATCTACATGGGAAGTAGCAAAAGACAAGATCTCCTGAGTAAATTGGGAGCATGGGGACCATGGAAGAGGGTTGAAGGGGAGGGGAGGGAAGGAAGCAGAGAAAAATATATAGCTCAATAAAATCAATAAAAAAGAATTACAGTGATTACAGTGAACTGTACTGCCCGATAGCCCATCTTTCTAGCATTAGCTTCCTGATTGCCCTTGAGATTCTGTCCTCTCTGACTTCATGCCACTTGAACAAGTTTTGACTTCATTCCTATTGATGGCATGTGGCACCGGATGGGCCAACCATATTCTTTTCATATATAGATCAAGGATGGTCCTTTTCTTGACTCAGATTGGTAGTGTTTGGAGAAGTGCTTTTCCATCCCTGACACAAGTGTCCTCACACTTTTTGAGGTAAATCCACAGAGACTGCCATAAATTGGGCAAATGAAGAAAAGCTGATGCAATACATAGACAAAACAATAAACAGAGGGAGGGGCTCTCAAATCACTCTCTCGATCTCTAGATCAAGCCGGGCTTGAAGCTTTTTCTACCTCTGGCCTTCTGAAAGTGTGAAAAGAATCGGGAGGAAAAGATGAATTTGCTTA
This sequence comes from Microtus ochrogaster, assembly GCF_000317375.1. NCBI lineage: Eukaryota > Metazoa > Chordata > Mammalia > Rodentia > Cricetidae > Microtus > Microtus ochrogaster. Next base: position 32,006,367 of record NC_022028.1, on the reverse strand, counting down.
TGATGGTTTTGAGTAAATAATGATGCTCTTGGCACACTTTGTTCTATAAAAATCAAGCCCAGATCTTAAAAATTCCACTGAAAAACATCACAGAGTGAGAACTAATGATTAGAAATTTAAGTAAGCAAATGGTACCAGTGATCAAAGTCTTGATCAGATAAGCACAGAATTCTTAAACATCCTGTGATTTTGATGTTAAAGAAAAACCCCACCTCCATTTATTTCTGATTCTTTAGAGAATCAGCCCAGGAAGCATCTCTTACTTTCATCTGTTTATCTCCATTGGCAAAGTTATTGGTGATCGCAAGCGAGTGTTGGAACCGAGATCCTCCAATCCCCGAATCTGCTATTAGCTGGCTCACTGCTTTGATGAGCTGGAAGAGAAAAGAAAAAAGGATCACTCTAATGCAGGGGTTCTCCACCTTCTTAACGCTGAGATCCTTTAATACAGTTCCTCAGGTTGTGGTGAGCCCAACTATAAAATTATTGTCATTGAAATTTCGTGAATGCAATTTTGCTACTGTTATGAATCATAATGTAAATATCTGATATGGAGGCTATCTGATATGCAACCTTTGTGAAACAGGTTGTTTGACCCCCAAAGAGGCTGCAACCCACTGGTTGGGAAACACTGTCCTAAAGCAGAATGGGAATTTACATTTTGTGTTTTATGGATGATGTGGGATGATGAGGGTGTGCTTGCGTGGGTGCGCATGTACGTGCGGAGGTCAGAGGTTATCTTTAAACGCCGATCCTCAGGTGTCATTCGTTCTGTTGTTTGAGGCAGGAGCTCGCATGGGTGTGGAACTCACTAAGAAGGCTAGTGTAGCTGATGACTGGGTCTCCCTGTCTCTGCCGCCCCAGTGGGGAGATTACAAACATGCGCCATTGCACCTGGCTTCTCAGTGCAGATTTTAGGGATTAAACTCATGTCCCCAAGCTTTCTAGGCACACACTGCACAGACAGAGCCATCTCCCCAGCCTGGAAACAACATTTTTAAGGGAGTTGACTGAATTAGATAAATATGCTATTAATTTCTCCTAGAAGGTTCAATGAATGACATTCTTAAGTATACATCCTTCAGAAGACCACATGATCTAGAGGCCTCATTATCATTGTAAATGCCCAAGGAGAGATTCAAGAATCTTGTAATCCTGGGATGCCTTGGAGAAAGGCATGGTTGTCTTTGGAACTCAGTGAGATTTGGTCTCCCAGATTAACCATGACTGTCAAAGTTGTTCCTCCCTGCCCCCCCCCCCCCAGGAGATTCTAGTGCATAGGCAGAAGAAACATAACTACAAGTGGAGATGTAAACTGAAATCTGTTCATTTCTCTCCAGCCCTGGTCTCATAGAAACCAGGATCAAGGGGATTGAGAACCTTTAAGGCGGAGTCTGGACACTCAAACAGTTGATTGGCAGCCTGGGAACAGGATGCTTCATTCACCACTGAAAAGCAGCAGAGTTATTTTAGCAGCAGAGTTAAGGAAAACGGGCAGGACATACTTGTAAGTGAGAGCGGACAATCGACTTCTGCTTGTTGAATTCAAAGTTCTTCCTCATGAAAAAGTACAGAAGTGCTGAGGCCTCCATCTGCGTGGAGCGCGACCTGTGGTTACAGCATTTCAAAACTTCGTAGCAGAAAGATCCACAGAGGTCAGCGGGCCCTTGAAAAAATGCTGAAGGAAACTAGAGAGATGGAAGAAGGAGGGAGTGAGCCATGGTCTTTCATGTTTCAAACTCGGAGACTAAAGTACTATTTAAAAAGGAGCTTTCTCCATTCGCGGGAGAGGAAAAGGAATGTATGCTTGTATTATTGAAGTCTGAGTTCAGTAAGCTCGTCTCATGTATTAATTAGTCTCTTGCATTAATGCTCCATGTGTAATAACTGACAACAATCCAAACTACATGAGATCTTTGAAATGTTCCATTATTCACTTGACAGTGTTATTTCAGATGCTGTTTTTGGTCATCTTCAAAGATGGCTGCTGTAGCTACCTAGGCATGGAAACTTGAACGTGATGATCTTTTTAAAAATCAAACTGTTAAAAACTCTAAGTAACCACAAAACTGGTAAGCAGGTAGCACAAACACCTTTTTGTATCCTTCTTACTGGAGACAACGGATGACTAGCATCTAGTGAAACTGGAATAGCACAAAACAAACCTTTGGCCTTGCACACCGAGAGATGCAAACTTTATTAAGTGCTTGTTGTCATCCTTAGCTGGGATTTAATGGGACCCGGAACATCCTTACCTTACACACAAACAGTCTCAAAGAAGCAAACACGTGTTTCAGGGCTGTTGCTGACTGGTTGACTTGAAAGAACAGCATGTAAGTATCAAAGACCCTTTTCATGAGTGAGTTTTGACAGTCAGATTGTTGGAGCTGTCTCTGAAATCCAGAAGAGATGTTATTTAGGATAAGTGGATAAATGATTTCTTTCCTTCAGAAACATCTCTTATGAACCTGCCATGTGCTAGAAGAAACTCCTGAGTAAGAAGACATGGTTCACGTATCATCTCAGGGAAGTTTACACAGCATTGTCAAAGCCAAACCCAACCCATTCCATATAAGACAATAACTAGAGAAAGAAGATGTGACAGGAAGAGGTTAGGGGTGGATTACTTTGCTTAAGAGGTCAACGAAGTTCCCTTAGATTGATGAACAGAGCTGAAGGAATGTGCCACAGAGAGACCTGGCAGGATTTTCATGGGGTAAGAGTCTGGGGATGGAGCGAAGCTTGGGAATTCAGACTGAGAAAGAAGAATGGAGTGGCTGGTGTGTGGCTAGGGGGTCGGGCCATGGGGGAGAGGATGAGGTGGAAGGTAGGCATTGAGAAAGCCTTTTAGCTGTGTGATATTCAATGTATATGTCTATTGAGGTATAAAGAGTTAAAACGGGGTTGTGTTTTTCTCCCTCCATAATGGCACTTTACATAAAAACAATGTTTTCTTGGTGCAGTGCTGCTAGAGAGGGTTTTTTTTTTTTTTGATCCAGTCTTTCCTGGTGCAGTCCTTAAAGAAGGTTCATTTGGCTGAACTGTAAATGTTTTTAATCACATTATTAAGATACAATTGGGGTGAGAAACTCTGCATCCAGAAAGTACAATTGCATAATGAAATCATCACCACAGCCAAGAAACAAAATATCACTTCCTAAGGTTTTAATACATGTTTTGGAATCCTGTATTCCTTTCTCAACTCCACATCTCCAGTCCATCATTGAGGTGTTCTTTCTATTTGATGACGCCAACAACACTGCAGTCTTCTCTGATTTGGCTTCTGAAACTTCATGTGTGCTGTAGCCTTTTAGGTGCTTCTTACTGTTGAGTAATATTCTATTGTGTTGCTAAAACGTCTACATGTCTGGTTGCATCTGTTTGTTTTTGTTATTTAAAATAAAGATGTGGCATATATTTGTGTGCAAAGCTTTATATGGATAGGTGCTACTATTCAAATGCTTGGTTACAGGATAGATAAATGATTAACATTGAAAAATAATTTTGTTTTTATTTATGTATATGTGTGTGCATGAGTACGTGTGTGGATGTGTGCATGACTTTGTGCAAGTATGTGTTTGTGTGTGGGGGGGCCATATGTCTGAAAGTATGTATTAGGATAGAAGATGGCGTGAGAGTCCCTGGAACTCATATTACAGGGAGTTGTGAGTTCCAATATGGGTGCTGGGAACTGAACTTGATTCTCAACAACTAAGCTATCTCTCTAGCTCCATAATTAGCTTTTAAAAAGAAGCCATCATAATGTTTTCCAAATTATCTTTTCCCCACTTGAACTCCTACTATCAGTGAATGAGAATTATTGTTTCTCTAAGCATTTGTCAAAACGTGGTATAGCTAGTCTTATTAGCACTAGAAATTTTATCAAGTACATCATGGCAACACCTCAACAAAGTTTTATATATAAAAATAAGAAAAGATGCTTGGCATTAACAATTTCTTCTTTCAAATATCTAGTCATCAAGCCAGGCGGTGGTGGCGCACGCCTTTAATCCCAGCACTCAGGAGGCAGAGGCAGGCGGATCTCTGTGAGTTCGAGGCCAGCCTGGTCTACAAGAGCTAGTGCCAGAACAGGCTCCAAAGCTACAGAGAAACCCTGTCTCGAAAACCTAAAAAAAAATCTAGTCATCAGTTAATACACAGCACTGTTGGTCTTTTGGTTTTCCGTTAGAAAATGTGGCGTCTCATTATCACTCTGTGCAGCATCCTTGACAGCACAGCAAGAAAACTTGGGAAGAAAGATATTATTGTAGTAGTAAAACACAAACACAAAGTGTGGGGATTAAGCAAGCATTAGTCAACTTGTGACAAAAATCTGAGAATCTCATTTTTAACATGCTTCCCATTAATGTGTAAGCTGATTTATGTGAGGTCAAATGATTTCATAAATCATCTTAAAAATATTCCTGACTTCTCATGGTTTTTCCTACTTCCAAAGTCATCATTTTGCAAAAAATGTTCTGACCATACTTACCTGGTGGACTTGAGTGAAGAGAGACAGCAGGTCCAGGATAGTCAGGCAAACTTCTGTGGCTATATTGGCCTCAGTGTCTACATGGTGGACAATGTCTATTTCATTGGAGTTGCCTACAAAATGCAAAATAAAACAGTGCGTCAACATATAAGCCAATTCTCTGTGCTCAGTAGAATATTTCCTTCTATTGCAGTATTTACTGGTATTTTGATGAATAATTCATAAAATCAAAGTGTCTTTTTCACCTTCATTTATTTCAATTAAAAGCAAAACAAAACAAAACACTAGATAGAGTCTTAGATCTGAGTGTTCTTTGTATACATCAGGTGCAGGTTTTCCATTATTTTAAAAATTATTTTTCTTCAATTCAGGCATCAGTACAATCATATTTCTTCTGGAATCAGCCTGTTTAAAGTTCTTGCTTTTGGGCTAACAGACTAACATGTGTGATCTCAGCGGACAGTTTACACAAATAGCCTCCTCAGAAAGGTACATTTATTTATAAAGTGTACTTAGAGAGTAAGGCAATATAGATTTGAAACAAGTAATCAGGGGCCACACACTCATAATTCCCATGTTTCACTACACCAGGGTCTATTTTTATCTTATTGCCAAGCTAGACGGTGTGCTTCTTTGGAGTCATGATGTCATTGTCACTGCTTTTGGGACATGGACATTTTTGTCCTCTTCCCTTAGGGTCAGCAATAATTACCTGACTGAGAGAGAGCCCTAACCTCACAACACCAAAAGTACCCAGACAAGCCACCCGCAGCCCATTACACTGAGCTTCAAGTGAAATTCTCCTTTCTTCTCAGTGAGGGCGCTGTTTTTTATTTGTTGGCTTGTTTATTTATTTATCAAGCTACCCCTGTGATTCTTTGAAAACGTATTTCCAGGCCCATGGCAGACATCAGAAGAGTGACTTCAGTGGTGTGATATTTCTCCCATCTCACACACAATACATTTCCTGTCCTGCACACAGGCTGACAGAACCCATTGCCCCTGGCTTACTTACTGTTCATGGTGTTGTCCAACATCTGTAAAAGTTTGGGGTTGGAAAGTGCATTTTTGCCTCGAATTATAGGTAAGGTTTGAGATCTGTGCTGTTTGTGTCCTTCGTGACCAGAAGTGGTATGCATCCTGGAACAGAGATGGGAAATGTGGCTGACGCTCCCCAACAAAGTGGTAATCAATATTCATTCAAATAGTGTGCACTGAGACAAACACAGACACCAGACACATCTGTGAAGAGGCTTTCTACTGGCAATATTGACTGCAAGCAAGACAACTAAGGGACCTTTAAATACATGAGAAGAAAGCACTAATAATATTAAGAAAGATATATAATGTGATAATGCCACCGTGGATATCCTTTCTAGCATATTTTGATTTTCTTCTTTTTTATTACCAAGAATGTTGTTATATAGACTCAGTCGAAAACTCTTGTCTGACCTTGTTGTCACTAACTTCATTGTATGCTCAGACAATCATAAGTGTACACAAGTTTTAGGTAGATAGTACCCCAAACTGGCCTCATCTATTTGCTTTTAAGCAAATAAGGTCATGTCTATTTTGTAAGAAAAGAGGTAGCTACAGATGTGTTAACCTCACCAAAGCAAGCTCACAGAACAAAACAAAACCTAAAAGACACTCAAAATGTTTGTAACTCATTATTATTTCATGGATTTATAAGAATTTAAGAATGCTGAGTTAACTACTACCTAGGCAGGAAGGCAATTAAAAATACACGCTAACATGTCTCCTTGGGTCTTTTTTTTTTTTTTTTTTTTTTTTAGAAGCAAAGATAAAATCTGGATTGAAATAACTGAAGTAATCCTTAACTCTCTCGTCTGGTTTTGCATGTGGGAATTCTTACGCAGTATGATTTATTTGGGTCATGCCTCTTGCGGTGGTGATGTAGGTGGTGTGTAGGAAAATCACATTTGAGGTTCTAGGTCTAGCTCATCTGAGATGGCAATGACAACAGGCCTTCAGTGTGCATCTTTCAGTGCTCTGCAGCATGCCCACCTGCAGAAACTAGCCAGTGCATTTGTGCAGTTAGGAATGCTTCCTGCTTGCCACATTTGTCCAAGGAGTAGCCAGGTGGTGGGAAATTTGCTGCCGTGTAAATTACCCATAAACAACACCTTTGTGAATGAAGAAGGCAGCCAATGAGAGAAGCCTTTAAGAATCACACCTCAGAAGGAACTCTGGCTTTTGTCCTTGTCACGGTATTCAAGGCTGTTGGAAAGTGGCTGAGCCAAAGGGTCATCCTGGGTTGAAACCTAGGAGAGCTGACTTTGGCTTGCTGGAACTTAGGACATCTGAATCTTACCTGCCTCTACAGGGAGTAATGAGTTTTGGGACATATGGCTGGGACACGGGGAGACTGATCTTTTTCTCCCATGGGGTGGGGAGGGGGGTATAGGGATGGAGTAGGGTTTGTGTGTGTGGGGAAATCCCTGGTTTCTAGGGGATGAGGCCAGCAGGGGCAGAGCCTGTCCAGGCTACAGGAAGAGCCTTAAGACTTGTCCACAATACATGATTGACCGTGGGGGCCCTTAGGTGACTGCAATTGCCATGAAACAACCTCAGGCCAGATGGCCACCAGCCAAGCTGGAATTGAACTCGGGACCTTTGGATTTCAGGACAATCGGGCAATGAGCTCTTAACCGCTGAGCCATCTCTCTGGCTGGTTGCGAAGCTTTTCTTTATTGTCTTCTCTTCCATTGCAGTTTGCAAGGCAGACTCATGATTGCATCTTTTAAATTTACTTTCTCACTGGAGGCCAATTTCTACAGGTCTCCATGGACGGGAGCAAAATTTATTTTGCTATTTATTGACTACATCCATTTTCCTATTTCTTCCTAAAGCTCTTTTCTAAGATATCCACATCACACAGTCTTATGATACACCTGGGAAAAATAAGTTAAACTCAGGAAAGTTTGGGAAAACAATTTTTATTTGTTAGGCCCACAGGATCTTGGAGGTGGGATTTCAGGGCAGGAGATTCTGATTGGCAGGTTAATGAGGGTGCCATGGGCTCTGCATGTAGGAACTAGGAAAGCTAAGGAGATTTGTGAGCTCACCCATGTTTACTCGTGGCCTCCGACCCTTTAAAAAACAAAGTGCGCTTCAAGAACACTAAGGGAATCTTATAATTACTCAACAGAATTGGGAGTCACGATCCCGGACTTTATTTTTCCTACACTGCTAAGAACTAAGAGAGCATTTTATTGGAGTCATGATTTTCGCTGAATTGAAATGTCTGTTACTGCTTTTCCAATCAGGGCGTGCTTCAACTGAGCATGAGGCCTAGTCCTCTGTTTTTGTTTTAAGCCAGTGATGCAGCTGGAGAAGTATCTAAGAAGTTCCCTCGAAACTGCATTTGTTTTGCTATATGTGCACATATTAGTCTATTTACCCTGGTGCATGCATGTTCACAAATAAACAACACATACATGACTTTAAATACTAAGCAAAGGTGATATTACCACTGTGACAAGAGACCGGACGTCTGGCAGGAAGGGTTGGACCCTTTCAGAGTTCCATTGTTCTGTGCAGACTGCACAAACTTAAATGCCGCAGCGATTTTTCTGCAAGGGACACACATTTCAATCACAGCTCAGCATTTATAATTTATATATAAAAACAGAGTGACAAATGACTAGCAGTTATTTAATAATAAGGTATTTCATATTCTGTGTATTAATGAAAAACCACGGGGCTGAGAGATGGCTCAATTTGGCAAAGTGCTTGCTTGCTATGAAAGAAAGCATGGGGATCTACTTTCTGAACCTCAGCACTTACGTAAATGCCCAAGAGGCATGGAAGGCCATCTGCAATCACAGTTTCAGGATGGAAAGACTGGAGATCCACAGGCAAGATGGCTAGCTAGCTATAACAATCATAGGGTGAACTCTGGTTTCAGTGAGGGGACCTTGACTCAGTACTTCTGGTGGACAGATATTGAGGAGGACATCTGATGTCAGCTTCTGATTGGATCCAAACACACAGCCCGACACCACATGCATAAGCAAGTTCTGGGACTAGGAAATCAGAGGGCTTTGAGTGTTCCTTGTGACAAATGATGTCAGTATGAAGTAATTCTAGACAAACTTTTGTTTTTAGCTTACTGGAGGCATGTTCTTAAATAGGTGTGTTTCACCCATATAAACTTATTTGTCTGTCTATATATCTATTATCTATCTATCTATCTATCTATCTATCTATCTATCTATCTATCTATCTATCTATTGATCTGTCTATCTATCATCTATCTATCTATATCATCTATCATCTATCTATCTATCTATCTATCTATCTATCTATCTATCTATCTATCTATCATC